>NC_077232.1:60766322-61121322 GCF_027887165.1 Monodelphis domestica | reverse complement strand
AAAGGATGATGTACATACATAACTATAATACAAAATAGAAAGTAATGTATTGGGCCATAAATGAGACAATTATCCCCTAGATATTGGGCAAAGGGATGAGAGTGGAGGGTTGATGTCAGGAATTATTGTCTTCTTTTAACAAGCATAGATATGGGAAGGTGGGACTCTGTCACTCTCTAGGTCAAAAAGTTTCATTGGCTCCCTATTTCTTCTAGGTTGTCTTAAAACTCTTTTGTTTGGCATTTAAAGCCCTTGTATAATATAGCTCCATGCTGTCTTTCCAAATTGATTACATATTGCTTTTCCTCACACACTCTACACAACATCCAGGCTAATCTATTTTATTCTTTCCCCATTCATGACATTCCATCTGCCTCCTCTATTCCTGTCTCCCATCCTTGGATTGCTCTCTTCCTCTTCTCTACTTTTTGGAAGCTCTAATTCATTTTAAAGATCTGCTCAAATTCCTTCTTTTAGGAGCCTTTCTAAATTACCCTAAGCAGATCATCTTGTATTTATTTTGTAAATAATTTGTATTTACTTTTCTTAAGTGTTTTAGCCACCTATAGAATAGAAGTTCTCTGAAAGCAGAAACAGTCTTATATTTGTTGCCTGTGCCTTGTACAGATGAGAGAACTGAGGCAAATGGGGTTAAGTGACTGTTCCAGTCAAGTAGAAAATGTTTGAGGCCATATTTGACTCCAGGTCCCCCCAACTTCAGGCATGGCACTCCATCCACTATACTACCTAGCTGCCCCATCTTCAGCTCATTTTACAGATGAGGGGACTGAGGCAAACAAGGTTTAGTGATTTGCTCAGGATCACATAGATAGTAAATATCTTAGACCAGATTTGAACTCAGGAAGATGAGTCTTCCTGACTTTAGCTCTAGTGTTCTACCCACTGAACCACTTAGTTGCTTCTTTATACCTTTTACATAAATAAGAAGACCTGTAATGAGTGTTTCTTGATTGATTGACTTTAAAACAGGAATTGCTTAGCTCATATAATATGAGATAGGCTGGAAAAGGTAGACTGAAGCTAGATTATAGAAGATCTTGAATGCCACCCTAAGGAGTTCCGCATATTTATTGAATTTGCAATAGAGATATGCTAAAAGAAACATAATTCATCTCCTGTAAGCAAACAGATACATTTGCCACTGGGGTCAAATTCTCTGCCATTATTAATCTTCCTGCTTTCAGTTTCTACAAGTTCAGATCAAGTCAATAATATTAACAAATGCTTACTATATGTTAGGCATTGTGCTAAGCTCTGGGGATCCAAAGAAAAACAAAAGACAGTCCCTTTTCTCAGGGAATTCACAGTCTAATGAGAAAGATAAGGAGCAAACAATGACATAAAACAAGATATATATTCATGTGCATTAGTATTATATGTAAAATATAAACAACTCCAATAATATAAATAGTATATGACAAATTATACATAAATATAAATTATATATAATATAAAATATAAATAATACTTTAACATATGTATAAATTATATAACATATAAATAGGTCATATAAAATTTATATATAATATATAAATATAAATAATACATGAATATGTCATAAATTATATAATGTATAAATTACATATAAAATATAAATATATAAATTACACAAAATATATAAATATAATATAAAAATTATATATAGTATATAAATGTCATACATCATATAATATATACAATATATAATATAGAATTATTTCACATATAAATTATATATAATAAATAAATTATATATAACTACATAATATATAAATTGGAAATAGTCTTAGAGGGAAGGCACTAAGATTCAGAGGAATATATTGTCCAGTCTAACCCTCCAAGTCTCCTTGCTTCCTATTCTACCTTTAGCCCCCAAGCTCTCAGAGTAGTAATTTACAAAAAAACACTTTCTTGACTTTCTCAAGTCCAATCATGAGAAAAAACAGTCTTTGGATGGCATTTTTTTTTTGCCAAAGTCAGGGCATCGCAAGCTATATATTGAAAAACCTGGCTAAGGACTTCAATTTGGAATGTGAAGAGGTATTATTAGCTGCTTGCTCCCTCCTCACCCCCCAATGCTCTTGGGCAGCCTCTGCAGAATCATGAAGACATAGTGGAACATTCTTTGCTGACTCCTCTTTTGGAAACAAATCCTCCCAGTTAGAGCTACAACTAGGAAAGGGTAACCAGGGCTTTTCTCCAGGGCATCACGATTGAGAGAGTGCTGATAGCACTTAACACTCTTTCAGCATCAGAGAACATCTGTACTTAGCACTTCGGTGTACTTTCTGTCCCCAGGGGCTGCAGTCCACTCTGCTCCTTCCTCCTTCTCCGAAATGACCTTGCTGTGGGATCTCTGGCCACAGAGGCTGTATTCTGAGGTTTTTGACTCTTCCCATGAAGGGACATCGTTATGAAGTCTTGTCCCATATTGGTCTCATGTGCTAGAGTTGCTCTTTCAACCCAACTGAATTTGTCTTTAAACTTTGATGTAGAAGGGCAGCTAGGTAGCTCAGAGCATAAAGAGTCAGGCAAGGAATCAGGACCATGGTTCAAATCTGACCTCAGATACTTCCTAGCTGTGTGACCCTTGACAAGTCATTTTAAGGCCCATTTGTCTTGCCCTTGTCTTTCTGTCTTAGCATTGTTACTTAGACAAAAAGAAAGATTAAAAATAAAATAAAATACACATCAATATAATGGCATGCTTTTGTTCTGGAGAATTCTTCTAAAGATTTCTCAAGGTACTAAGATTGCTAGTTATGGCTCGGTTCCTCCAGCCAAGACCTAGGACTATAGGAACTAGTGATTGACTTGCTGATTCATGGAGAGTCAAGGCTGGAAGGACCTTAGGGATCATTGAGTACAAGGCATGCCAGAGTGAGAATCCCTTCCACATCACAAAAATACCAGTTGGCACCCAGTCTTTGTCTGAATGTCTGCAGTAAGGCAGTCTTCCTGGAATTCAGAATAGGGTAACTTTCAATGCATATTCCTACTGCAAATAAAGTTAGTCACTGGGGAAAAACAGTTTTCTCATTTTTACAAAATGACTCATTTTTCCTGTCATTCAGGTAGATAGCTCACTGGATAGAGTTCTAGGCTAAAGTCAGGAAGACCTGAATTCAAATCCAGTCTCAGACACTTGAATTGTGTGTTCCTGGGCAAGGCACTTAACTTTTGTTTGCCTCACTTCTCTCAACTATAAAATAGGGATTAGTAATAATGCTCACTTTCTAGGGTTGTTGTGAGAATCAAATGAGATAATTGCATAATGCTTGTCATATAGTATAATTACTTGTTTCCTTCCTTCTTGTAGTGGTGAGTGGCTCCATTCAGCATAGGTAGGAAATAGAAGTTAGACTTGGAGTGGGAAGTCCTGGGCATGAAGACCTCTGAAAGTCACCAGCTATATACTCTTGGACAAGTCAGTTCCCCACTGGTGGGCATCAGTTTCCTCATCTATAAAATGGAGCTCATAGTTCCTGTAGTATGTAAAAAAAAAGTATCATTATTTAAATTGCAAAGTTTAAGTTCCTTTTGAGAAGAATTTTAGGTAAAGAAGATGCTACCTCTCTGAATCCAGAACTGAACTGTTGGAGAAGATACCATGAAGAAGCCTCCAGACCAGCCAGCTGCACAAAATTGAACTTTGGGTGTGGTTGATTGAACATTTATTTGTATCTGTACTTTCATGCCAAAGGGGACTGCCCCCTAACGGGCTTTTTGTCAATGCGTTCAGCAATTATTGGTTTTATTCTTTTTTTCTCTCCCTTATCCTCAAATTATTGTAATCTTTAAATTGATTATGTTTTCATGATCCTTTGGAAAATTGTTTTTTCAAACGATAAAACAGGGGAATGTAAAAAATAGACTCAAATACAGAACTACAATCCCCACAAGCCTTTGCTCCACTTCCCCAGAATGCTTTTTAATCTCACCTGGGCCAAGATCGAGAAGGTATTTAAGCTGATTCAAAGGCTTTTGAGGGCTCTCTTGGACTTCCGTTTGGGGCAGATGTGTCTCTTTCCATAATGTAGGTGAGGTTGTGTCTAGGCCTCTCTGTGGCCTGGACATGTGTTTCTTATCCTGTATTTTCTTTAATCCTTAACTTTAATAAACCTCTAAAAATATAATACTCCTTGCAGAGAGAAACTAAATTCTACCTGCCTCAGTCTCCCCATATTCCCTAATTTTAATCTTTACAAGTATTGACCTCATAAAGTTGTTGTGAATCTTATAAACAAAAATTCCTTCTCTTTGTTTCTCTTCTCTCTCTCTCTCTCTCTCTCTCTCTCTCTCTCTCTCTCTCTCTCTCCATTAGAATCTAAACTTCTTGAGGCCAAGGAGTGATCCATTTTGGTCTTTGTATCTTCTGTACTTAATAGATGTTTCTGGTTGATTGTTAACCAGTGGGTTTTCAGCACTAAATTAGGAAATACGGGATAATGGGTGCCAATGTAAGAACGATCAGGGTTATGTCTTGACCCAAGTCTCCTGACTACATTTACCTTGATTTTGGAGAATTCTGATCTACCATGATAGAAAGGGCCAGCTTAGTTAGGAAAGGCTTTCTCCCCAATGCCTTTATAGGTATCATAGCCACCCTTGGACAGGTAGCCAGAGTTTGGGCTCTGGAGAGGCAGATGATGATAGGAGGCTTCAGCTCAAGGTGACACTGATTTAGGGAGATATTGGCTTGAGATACAAATGATCTTAGGAACACAGGTTCTGGAAGGGATCAATTCTGGAAAGTTCCAGCCAAAGAACTTTTCTTCTCGAGAAGTTTGGGGAGTCTTGTGAGAAAAACAGAGCCACATGCTTAGCATTATTAATTCAGCTTGGTGTGGCTTTAACTAGACTCATTCAAATGCATATTAGATAATATAGTATTAGTGATGCCCATTAATTAAGCATAGCAATTTGTTTATAATTAACTTGAGAAATTTACAGCTTTAGAAAACAATTACAGTGGCTGATATAAACACATTAGGTAACGATAGCAATGCCAAGTTTAATTGCCTGCAAGAAGAATTACTGATATTAATGGCACAATCATCACTATTCATGTTTGACAGCGTTATGGAAATCGAGCTCTTGGTTGGTTGAGTCAACTTGCAGGATGACTTCAAATAATCAAAATTCAAAACCTGTTAAATAACTTAAAGTTCATCACTGCTCTTCTCAGATGATTGTTGACAGGATTTATAAGACAAAATATACAAACCAAGAAAAGGTGATGTGTGGGTAATGAGAAGGACGTTGGCTCAGGAGCTGGATTGTATGAACTCAGGCAAGTCACTTTTGTTTCCCAAGTCTCATCTGAGAAGCAAAGGTGCCAGACCAATGGGTATCCAAGGCCTTTTTCTGTCCTGAAACTCCATGTTCTTAGGTTTATTTCAGCTCTGACTTTTAAAACAATTTTAATCTTGAATGAACAAAAATCTATTTTTTCTCCTTCCTGCCTGCCCCCATATTGAAAAAAGAAAGAAAAACAAAACCCTTTTAAACAAGTATGTAGAGTCAAAGAAAACTAATTCCTACATTAGCCCTATTCAAAATCTATTATTCTATATTTTAACATCTTTCAAGCTCTTCCAATCCATGATCAAAAGACCTTTCCAGTCCTGATACTCTATATTCCATATTCTAAGGTCTACTCTGAGAACCCCCACCTTTGAAAATCCATATTCTAAGAGCCCTTTGAGCCCTAGTGATCTATGACCACTTCCTAGATATTCACATGCCATATGTACTGCCGCCATCATGTCCTACTGTCCCTCAATAGAATCTTGGACTCTACCCCTTGGAGTCCTGGTTCTGGGAGGTGAGTTTATTTTATCTTGTCTGGAACCAGGCCTCCACACCACCTTATGTCCATATCTATGCCTTACCTTCCCAGATATTTACTAGCTTGTGACCATGAGCAAGTCATTTAACCTCAGTTTCTTCATCTGTCAAATGAGGACGACAATAACATGTACTTCTCAGGATTATTATGAGGATCAAATAAGGTACTACATGTAAAACATTTTAAGAACCTTAAAGTGCTATATAAATGCTATTTATTATTTTCACTAAATAGGAGGATGTGACCCCAGGTCTTCTGACTCCGGGGCTCTTTCCACTGTGCCAGCAGCTTAGATGGTCTATGTTGTAAGTGCCCCTCAAAGTCTTCTATAGCAGCCTGTGTTCTAAGGGCCCTCCCAGCTCTGACATTCTAGGTTCTCAGCTTCCTTACAGCTCTGACATCTTCTCTTTCTGTGTGTCTTATCCCAAGGGTTCTTTCAATTCTGACATTGTGCAGTTTCTGTGATTCTACATGAATTGGCACCTGATGGAAAAGGGATCCTGAGCCCTCTGGAGGGTGGGGGCACTGAAAGGAGGAGAAGAAGAAGACGCTGGGTGATTTATCCTGCTCATCTCTTGGCTCCCACATTAGGGGCTAGAGAGATGAAAATCAGGTCACTGCAATAGGGAGGATCTCAGTGGCGATTACTGCTTTGTATCCAGAGCCGGCCCTGTTGGAGAACATGACTGATTTACAGCCAGGTGCCATTACCAGCTGGGTCATTTGTAGAGCCAACATTTCATTTCTCTACGAGAAATGTCATTAATTAGGGGCTATGGGAAATGCTGAGCTTTTCCTGACTCGTCAGGCTGTGCTCCGAGCAGGTTATAGACAGCTCTGCCTAGGGCAGATGGGAAGGGGTGCTTTGCAATCATTTTCCTTTCCCCTTGTGCAGCAGGTTCTGAGCACGTCTTGGGAGATCCAAGGCTAGACTGGGCTAAGGGGCTTGTCGAGACAAGGGGATGAGGTCCTTGTCTTCAGGGGGCTTACGTTCTGAATGCCACTGCATTGGCAGATAGATAATGAACTGGAGATAACTGAACATATACGTGCATTCATCAAATACAGGCAACGCCATCATTCAATCTATGGCATCTTCCTGTAATGGGATTTCTAAGTCCGGGAAGATGTGTGATAAATACCTTAACACTGAGCAGAAGCTGGCTGCCATCTCTGCTGCCATTGCCATGACTCACTTCAGGAGCACTGCCAGTGGTAAGAGTGGCATTACTGAACACTACCCTGGCTCCTCCCCAACCCCACCGCTGTGGTAGGGGAGATTTTATTCATTTATTTGATTTTATTTTAAAACATTTGTCCATGGTTACTTGATTCATTTTCTCTCCTTCCCCCTCCTGGAGCTGACAAACAATTTCATTGGGTTATACATGTGTATACTTGATACCTACTTCCATATTATTCATTTTTTGTAATAGAACAATCTTTGTAGGGGAGATTTTTGTCTTATCTGCTGGAACCCAGGTTTCCATACCATTTCTTTTTCCTGTAGTCTCCTCACCGTCTTCTCTCCTCTTCTTCCCTTATGTGTTGTTTTGCCCCATTAGACTATGAGCTTCTGGAGAGCAAGGTCTTATTGGCAATTTGTAACCCCAGTACTTAGTACAATACCTGATACATAGTAAGCATTTAATAAATTTTTGTAGCCATCTTATTGATCTTTCTATGTTGCTATTTAATCACCAGAAGGGGTCTAAGAGATCATCTAATCCTGTCCTCCTACCTATCCCTCTTTATTTTGCAAATGGACATTGAATCCCAGAAAGGGTCATTACAATCTTTCTCTATGCCTCATACAGGTATCCATACTATGAAATTTATGGATATTTAAAGTTTCTCAGCAATTTAAAGGTGCAGAGTTCGATTGCTGTGGGCACTCCCACCATGAGCAAAGACTGCAATTTCTCTACCACTTAGTAGATGGTCTTTCAGAACTGTTATGGCTAAAAATTCATCTCCCACAAGCTAGAGTGGTGAGGGTCCTCATGGAACTGAGGCTGGTCCTCAGACTATATAGACAGATAGCCCATGGCTAATAGAACCTGTCAGAACTGGTTCTCTGCTGGCATAGCCTTTGAGAATCAATTAATCAGTAAGCACTTATTAAACACATATTATGTGCTGTACACTATGCTAAGCCCCTTATATCACCTTCTCAATCAATCCTGGAGGTAGGTGTTGTTATTGCTCCCATTTTACAGTTGAGGAAACTAAGGCAGGCTGAGGTTAAGTAACTTGAACAGGGTTACACAGCTAGAAAGTAAATGAAGTTGGATTGGAACTGCAGTCTTCTTGATTCCATGATGAGCGCATGATATTTCATCCCATATTTCCAGAAGCAGTCACCATTTACTTCCGATTCTCCTCCCTCCACTTGAGTTGGCACTAGACAGAGCCCCTTTTACATGCTCCCAGGCCTGGGTTCCCATGGGTCAAGCTTGAACTTAACTCATTGAAGAAGGTTCTATAGGGAATATTATCTCCATTTTATGAAGGAGAGACCTGAGGCTCAGTGAGGTTACATAGTTTGCTGGCATCTTCACAGTCAGCAGGTGTTGGAGGTAAGATTCAAGCCAGATTATTGGGAAGCTCCTGATTCCTTCCCTAAGGGAGCCTGAATAGCTTTACAGACAATGTCTCAAATTTTAGGTGTGTAAAAGACACAGAAACACTGGTCCAATGAATGTTTCCCAGCGACCCTGTATGAAGGTTGAGAAAACCACATAGAATACAAAATCAGAAAAGTATTTCTATAGGGAGCTGAGATACTGTGGACCAGGAAACAGTTCTCTGATGAACTCTCATAACAAAGGGGCAAAGCTTAGAGTACCTAGAAGAGTGAGTGGCTAAGAGGTCTGGGATGTCTCTCCAAAACCAGTCCCTGAAATGGGCAAGTGACAAGCCCTTCATGGTAGGCAGTAGATGCAGAAGAATGAATGGATTCTGGAGTGATCAAGACAAAGCCTGGGTTCATGGCCATTTACTAACTATGTGATATTGGGTATACCATTCCTCCTACTTCCTCCTGGCCTCAGTTTCCTTATTTGTAAAATGAAGACAATAATGCCCACACAATAGGGTGTATGATGAGGAATGCTTAGTGTTTTGTGAATGAGTACTATTAACCAAGGGCAGCTAGGTGTGCAGTGGATAGAGTGCCAGGCCTAGAGTCAGGAAGATTCCTCTTTATGAGTTCAAATCTGGCCTCAGATATTTACTAGCTATTTGACCCTGATGAAGTCACGTCACCCTGTTTGCCCCAGTTTCTTCACTTGTAAAATAAGCTGGAGAAGGAAATGGCAAAACCATTCCAATGTCTCTGCCAAGAAAACTCCAAATGGGGTCACGGAGAGTTAGACACAACTGAAAAATGTTTTAACAACACAAGACTATTGACCAACATTGAATGAATGTCAACTGAGTGCAAAGAAAAAAATGAGATTGTTTTCATCTTGGATACCTTGTGACTCTGGGTAACATCTTGAAGATCCCAGACCAGATCTCTGAGTCCTTTGGGCATAGGAAATAAGTACTTTTTCCTAAAGTCACCAGTCCTAGGTGGTAAATAAGGAAACAAATATTTGTTAAATGTATGCTATATGCCAGGTAGTGCTTTAAGTACTTTAAAAATGTTATTTTATTTGATCCTCACAACAATTCTAGGAGGTTTGTTCTATTATTATAATCCTCATTTTACATTTGAGGAAACTAAGTCAAACAACCCCAGGACCACATAGCTAGTACACAAGGCTATATTTGAATACATGACTTCCTGACTCCAAACCGAGTGCTCTATACCCCAAGCCACTTTGCTGACAAGGGAATTGAGGAGATTAGTACAGCAAGTCATTTCACACACCAAACTGGTGAAAACACCCAAATTGCATTTAATGAGCTCATTTGATAGAAGAGGTAGTGAGTATAGAATTTTAAAATGCTTTCTTTCTTTTTATCTTTTCCTTCCTTCCTTCCTTCCTTCCTTCCTTCCTTCCTTCCTTCCTTCCTTCCTTCCTTCCTTCCTTCCTTCCTTCCTTCCTTCCTTCCTTCCTTCCTTCCTTCCTTCCTTCCTTTTTGTTAAAACCTTACCTTTTGCCTAAAAATGGATTCTATGTACCAAATCCAAGGCAGAAGAGTGGTAAGGGTTAGGTAATTAGGGAATGTGACTTACGAAGGATCACACATCTAGAAAGTATTTAAGGACAGATTTGAACCCAGGATCTGCTATCTCCAGGCATGGATCTCTATAAACTGAGCCACCTAGCTGTCCCAAATGCTTTCTTAAAATATCCCAAATTTACTGGAAGTTGTCTCTCTGATGGAACAAGTTAAGGAGTTTGCTATTTGGGGACATAGCATTGTATAATTTCAGACCTAAAAGGGACCTCGGAGACTATCTAGCCCAACCTGTTAGAAGGAATCTTGTCTATGATGTTTTTGACAAGCCCTTGCCTGTACACCTATAAGTTATAGAGAACTTACTACCTAATGAAGGAGCCTTTTTCACAGTTGGACAGTTCCCTGATTGATGGAGTCTTTCCTTTATGGGGTACAAACAAGTCTTTCTGTAATACCCCTCACTTAGCCCTAGGTTTTCCATGTGGAACAAACACACACACACACACACACACACACACACACACACACACACACACACGCCCCTAATCCCTCTTCTACATAACAGCTTTTTAGATTTTTGAAAATGACTTTTACAGCTCCCAGTTAGTCTTCTTTTTTCATTAGACTTAGCACCTACAGTGCCCTCCACTTGCCCTTTTATCCCATAGTTTGGTCCAACATTCTAGTTGTCTTCCTTTGGTCCTATTCCAGCTTGTCAGTGTCTTTCCTCAACTGAGGTACCCAGAACTCAAAGCTCCAGTTGTGTCTGACTATGGTAGAAAACAAATAATCACCTCCTTTGTTCTGGATACAGAACCTCTCTCCTTCTATTGACCTATAACTGGAGTCCACTTAGACTGATAGATACTTTTCAAAAGAAACTCTGTGAAGCTACATCTCTGGTGCTCTATATCTCACCTGCTCAGGGGTATCTTGAAGGAGGAAAATGAACAACAAACAAAAGGAAGTAGAACTTATCAATTTAACAATTCTCTACAAGAGTGTACTAGACCACCTCATAGGTGGTACAAAATAAATGGTGCTTTCTATATTTGAAGTTGTAAGAGCACTACTCATTCCTATCTACATGAAGGGAGGAATATGAGTGGTGGAACTGCAGCATTCTGGGTATAACAGGGCACCTCAAAATGTAGGTACATTCCATTCACAAATCCTATCAAATGCCATTGAAGATCTATGGAAGGTGAAACATGCCTAGGGACTGGGGACAGAGTATAGGACTGTCAGTGTTTCATCTCCTCTGTCAAAGAGAACATCTGGCTAAGACTGTGATGAATTGAATATTTATCCAGGGTTCCCCATGATTGTAGGAGCCAGGGCTATGCTATCAGATATTACACACTCATAGGTCAGAGCTCCAAGAGACCACAGAAGTCACCTAGTTCAATTTCCTCATTTTAGTCATGAGCCTGAGGTCCAGGAAGAACAATTGAGTTTATCAAAATCACACAGTAGCACAGAAGGATTTGAACCTAGGACCCATGTACCAGGTCAGGGGCCTTTTGGCCTTTTCTTCAATACTCAATTCAACAAACATGCCTTCTCTAGGTAATATGCCATGCTTGATAATAAGAGATTTGAAGAAGAATTTTTCTACCCTCTAGTAAAAGAGTTAAGACAAGGAGAAAAATAATCCACACTTGAATAGGATATATATGTCCAATATATATATATATATATATTGAGAGATAGAGGAGAGAGAGAGAGAGAGAGAGAGAGAGAGAGAGAGAGAGAGAGAGAGAGAGAGAGAGAGAGAGAGAGAGAGAGGGGTGGGGGGGAGGGATGGATCATGAGTTCAGAGTTAGGAACACAAGAACATAGATTTAGAGCTGGAAGAGACCTCAGAAATGATCAAGTCCAAACACATTTTACAGATGAGTGAATTGAGGACCTAGAAGGTACCCAATAGGTAATAAACATTCAAGGAAGAATTTGAACTTGAGTCCTCTTATGTCAGAGCCAAAGTATTGAGTGGTATGAAACTGCTCTGACTGGGGGACCAGGAAATGATCCCAGGAGGAGATGGCATTTGTGTTAGACCTTGAAGGATTGGTTCACTGCCAATAGGAGGAGTTAGGAGAAGGATGGAGGGGATGAGAATGGAGAGAGCATTCCAAGTGGAGGGATTTGCATGAGTAGAGAAAAGGGCAGACAGCTGAAATGTGTAGGTTAAATTAGGGGAACAGTGGACAGTTCCTCTTGGCTGGTTCACAGAGTACTTTGGGGGAGATTGCTGCTTGCATGCAAAGTCCTGGTTTCTGAACTATTTCTTGCCTTGATAAGTTTATAGTTTCAGGGTGTCCTGGGGGAAACAAAGCTCACAGTGGAAGGAAGAGTGGGCTGAGTAATGTTGAACTGTGAATTCCTATCTTCCTCACACTTTCTTTCCACGTTGAGCATCACTGGCAGAATTTAGCTCAAAAAGGGGCCCGTTCAGTAACATTTGCTAAGAGCCTCTATCTATAGGCACTGACTGCCTTGGGGGGGCGAGGCATTCAGCCCCCGCCTCTGGAATCCCAGGCAAGCATCTGTCAATGAGTCAGTCAGTTCTCTCTACCTCCTCCAGATACCAGGCATGAATGACACCTACCTCCCATTGAGGGGCACAGAGGAAACTGACTTCATCTTTGCAGTAGACTGAATTCAGAGTCATTCCTTGCCCATTAACCAGCTGGGCTCTGTGCCCACAGCCCTGACCTCCAAGGCAGGCCACATCGGCCCTGGACATTGATTCCACTCTTGTAAGTAGGAATTCAGAGCTGATAAGAAGTTAGAGATTTAATAGGAATGAGGGTTTTGGTGAGTCAAGAAGTGCATATGTCTAAGGACTTAATCCCAGGGACTTCACAGGGCATCCATCAAAAAGTAGCTTAAGAGGTTAAGAAGTTTTCAGTCATGTCTGGCTCTTCATGACCCCATTTGAGATTTTCTTGGCAAAGATACTGGAGTGTTTTTTTGCATTTCCTTCTCTAGATTATTTTACAGATGAGAAAACTGAGACAAGCAAGGTCAAGTGACTTGTCTGGGCCACATAGTTTGTAGGTGTCTGAGACTGGATTTGAATTCAGGAAGAGGAGTTTTCCTGACTCTAGACCTGGTTTTCTATCTACTGTGCCACCTCCCTGCCCATAGCTTAAGAAGTGGCATCATTAAATGGACAGAGCCTTAGATATGGGTTCAAGTCTTGAATCTGACACCTATTAATGGGGTGACTTGCAAATAAATTACTTCATCTTTCTCTGTCTCATTTCCTCATCTGTATAATGAGGAGTTGGGCTAGATCACTTCTAAGAGGCAGCTAGATAGTGCAATGGGAAGAGCATTGAGCTTGCAGTAAGGAAGATCTGAGTTAAATCCTGCTTTAGTCACTTGCTAGCTATGCAACCCTGGGCAAGTCACTTGACCTCTCTGCCTCAGTTTCTTCATCTGCAAAGTGGAGATAATAATAGCCCCTACATTATGTGTTTTTGTGAGGATCAAATGAGATATTAAATTTAAGATCCTTTACAACTTAAAGTGCCATATGATATTTTTAAAGGTCCCTTCTAGTTCTAAATCTGATCTACCTCTTTACATCTAATTTCCTTTAAGTGTCAAATTAGAATACTGTTTTTATTTATTTATTAATAAAATAACATTGTTTTATTATTCAAAATATTATTTTAAAGTAATTTCTTATTTATTATTCTCACTGGCATTGGGAAAAAAAAAACACTTTATAAACTGTAGAGGTCCATAGATTTATGAGGAAGGCATTCCAGTTATAATGACCTCCAAGCTAGATGGACGTGACCAACCTTAGCATACAGGAGAGGACTGAAGGTTTATAAATCTTTTTGTTCACTAAGAGGGGTCTGTTTCTTGAGTATCTTTGGGGGAAGAGACAGACATATCCCCAGTTCTGGCTGTGGCATCCTCTCCTCAATACCCTAGGCATCGGGGTCTGGCTGGTATTGTTCTATTATTTTTTTTTTGGCATCTATAGCTATAACAAGGACAGGGCAACTGGTATTTTGCCTGAGGGAGATATAATTTAAAGGGAGCTAATAGAATAAACTTAAGCGCCTAGTTAGGAAGTATAATTAAAATAGATAAAGGGGAGCAGCTAAGTGACTCAATGTATGGCAAGTCAGTCCTAGAGATGAGAGGTCCTGGGTTCAAATCTGGCCTCAGACACTTCCCAGCTGTGTGACCCTGGGCAAGTCACTTAACCCCCATTGCCTAGCCCTTACCACTCTTCTGCCTTGGAACCAATACACAGTATTGATTTTAAGACAGAAGGTAAGGGTTTTTTTTTTTTAAGAAAAAATAGTTAATAGTTATTAAATAGTTAAAGTATAAAGATTCCAGAAGCTGTACCTCCTGTCCCCAGAGGCTACACTCCAAGTGAGTTGCTTTCCAAGCCATCCTTCACCCCCAACCCCTGCCACCCATTTTATATGCTTTTTCTGAGCACAATCCTTAGGTTAACATTATTTTTGAATTTATGGCTTTCTTAGTCATGGATTTTGACAGGACCCAAAGTCCAGTGAATTACAAATTCATTTTTCAAATAGAAATGAGAATAGGTAGCCTAGGGCTCTCCATGTTTCAGTGATAACTCACAGAGAGGAAGAAGGTAGTCAAGAAGCTGGAAACCAGCCATGGACATCAATTATCATGTGTCCTAACCTGGCTTTCTTCCCTGACCCCCAGTTATTAAAGGTTATATGACATCTTTCTAACAAGTCCAAGGGTTTTTGGTAACCACAATATTTTTCTTTAAAATTTAAAAGAATATTTTATTTATTTATTTTTACTTTATTCCCATAATATTTTTCTATTGGTCTAATGAACCTCTTATTGTTGTTATTGCTAAAGCTTCAAATGCTCTAATTTCACATGGTCAGAGTTGCTTTTAAAAATAAAGATAGTGTGGGGTGCAGCTAGGTGTCTCAGTGGATAGATAGCCAAGTTCAAAGACAGGAAGTCCTGGGTTCAAACGTGGCCTCAGACACTTCCTAGCTGTGTGACCCTGGGCAAGTCACTTGACCCCCATTGTCTAGCCCTTACCTCTCTTCTGTCTTGAAATCAACACATAGTATTGATTCTAAGATGGAAAAGAAGGGGTTTTCTTTGTTTTTATGAAGACTGTGTAGAATATTTGATGGAGTATTTGATTTGGAGTTCAAGACCCTGGATTTATGTCCTAGCTTTGTAATTTACTGCTCATGTGATCTTAGGTTAACTCAATTCTTCCAGTGCTCAGTTTCCATAAAATCCTTTTCTGGCAAGTCCTTAACATTAAATTAAGTTAAATAAGTTCAAATATTTCAGGTCCCAGAAAAGCAGGATGGTGAAGATTTTAGCAACTATGGCATATAAGGATCAGGTTGGGGAGTGCAGTGTGTTGAACCTGCAGAAGAAAAGATTTGGCAGGGAGGCATAGTATCTTTCTTCAAATATTTTGGAGGATTAGACTTGTGCTGGGTGATAAAATACATAGAGTCCTGAAGACCTAAGTTCAAATTCTGCCTCAGGCATTTTTTAAAATCCTGAGCCAGTGAGGTGAGTCTTGCTCTCTTTCTATAAAGTATAGAGGGGAAAACAAGATCAACCATGAAGGAACAGAACCAAGTGAATCCACTTTTCAGTATCATCCTTAGTTTAGCAACCACACTAGAACCACAATATCCTGGATGCTGGGATCTGGCTAGCCCTGCCTGTCTCCTGGGATCTGACACCTTGGTGTAACCCAACCACATCTTGGTAAACCACTCCACTGTCTTTGTCAAGAAAACCCCATATGCAGTCACAAACAGTTGGACCCGACTGGAAATGACTGAACAACAGCAACCAGGACCACATCTTCCCTGTGCTCAGCCAGGACCTCCCTATAATAATAAGTTAAAAAACCCAACAGCACTAAAAATAACTAGCATTTGAATAGTGCTTTAAAGCTTGCAGAATTCTTTGAGTCATCTCATTTGATCCTAGATGAAGCATGGCAGTGAAACTGGCTCTGTCTCGATGGTGTCTTCTGTATTATTCCCCAGTTATCTACACTAATGACTGGGGGAGACCACTACTCTACTAGTTGCCATACTACTAAGTTGTCATTATTATCATTTTTACCCTTACCTTCTGTCTTATAAATTCCAAGGCAGAAGAGTGGCAATGGCTAAGTAGACGGGTTTAAGTGAAATCACTTCAAGGTCACACAGGTAGGAAGTGTCTGAGATTAGATTTCAATCCAGGTCCTCCCTACGCCAGGCTTAGAACTTTATCTCCTTTGCTACCCAACTGCCCCTGCTATATATGTGTGTGTACACATATATTGATATATACATATATTTACATATACACACATATATTTATATGATGTATACATATATTTATATTTACATATATAAACATATCTATATTAATGTATACATATACTTATATATACCATGTGTATAAAACACATTAATATTTATATACACACATGTCTATATTATTAAGGGTAAAATTAGGGGTTATTGACTGAATATATTATACTAGTGGTTTCCAGGAATTAATTCAATCCCAATAAATTACTCAAATCAGTTTGGGATTTTTATGGTGGTTTAATTACAATAGAGGGAAGGAATTAAGAAGAAGAAGAAGAGAGAAAAGGGTTTAAGTTTTCTCCCACCTAGCCTAAGCCAAGGGAAGTTCAGAGAATCTGAGATGAGGGGCCTCCTAAGAGGATAGTACTTTAGGAGGTAAAGGAAAGGAGGAATCAAATCTGCCTAACCTCTCACCCAGGTCACTCAGGGAAGATGCCTCACCTAACCCACACTACAGAGCTTCTCCAGTCACCTCACCAGCAAGCCGCAAATGCCAAAATGCTAAGATGCCCAGCATGCTGCCACGAGCCACAGGAGCTAGAGAGAGAGTCATGTCTCTGTGAGAGAGCGAGAGAGGAAGTGATGTGAAATATATAGGCAGTTCTTTACATTACTTCCTGCATTTCACATGTACCAATGGTAGCATGGTAGCTTAAGCTTGACTTAGGACAGTCTAAGGGGTCTGTTAGTTGTTTTTTATATGTCACTTGCTAGCACATGTCAGTCATAGGCCATCCTACTCACAGTTAATCCTTAAGTGGGGGTGTAGACATTCCTGGTTGCTAGAATTTCTAAGACTAAGCAAAATGGAGAAAATCTAAAATTCACAATATACACATACATGTATGGACACACAGATTCATATGTATACGCACACATTTATATAGGCACATACAAAAATCTATATTTATGTACATACACATAATATTTACACACATGCATTTATATCAATACATATGTGTCTATATACATATTTACATGTGTATACATACATGAACATGTGTTTATATTTATATTTCTACATTTGTATGTATATGCATATGTACATGCATATATTTATATTTTATATACACACATTTATATATGCAAATATTTATATTTATATACATACACACATGTTTATATACATATATAAATTTGTATATGAACACATTTACATGCACATCTATATTTATATGCATATATAATTATACACTATGTCTATTTTATGTACATATATTTATATCTACATGTATTCATGTTTATATGTGCATATTCATATCTACACATATTAATATTTTCCTATATACATATATACACATATATTTATATATACATAATACACAAGTACTATCCAATAGAACCCTCCCTCGTAACAAAGCAGAACTATGGTCAGCACCATTATCTGCCAGGTGCATGCCACATTCCTCACCCCAAACCTCCTACCTCTCTGCCAACAGGCAGGAAGTTCTCTGGGCCAGCTTAGTCCCTTGGCTCCTGACAGACGTCCTGTAGGTGATCTCTGAAATGATTAGAAGGCGTGTTAGTGTTGCTTCCTCTGCCCTGGGTTTTATTTATTGCTGCTCTTCCGTCCTAGGTAGGCAGCTGTTGGCGGTGAGGGCTGGTAGGCCTGTGGGATGATTGATTGTAATCCTGCTCTACTAAGAACCATTTATTATTTGGCATCTGTTTGTAAAGTGGCTCCATTTTAATGGGACCATGGCAGCTTCTCATTTCCAAGGGTAGCCAAACTACTGCTATGGTTTACAGCACCCGGGCATGCTCCGAATCCCCAGTGAGTGTGAAATAAGAAAATGTTTAACAAAGTCTTCTTAATGGAAGCGAGTTATGGAACTAATAATACTGATATTTTCAATGGACCAAATTAAATTATGTTTCCCGTCTTGTATCTTAATTAAAGGGATAAAAACGGTTTCACATTTTAATTAGCAAGTACATCTTGAAGAGGCTTAGATTAGCACGGGAGTCATATCTGTTTGGAAGCAGCCTGCTACAGGTGACTCCAAGGATGGAGGGCACCATGAAAGGGAAATGGGGCTTAAGTCTAGAATGGTAGATGACCAGCTATGGTCCTGTTGGGAATGCAATGGCTTCTCCAGTTTTTTTAAGGAAAAGAAAGTGTTGATCAGCTCATCTAGGGAGTGTGACCTGATTGTTTTTTCAAAAGGGACACTCTCCTTGGACCTGAGGAAGACACTTTGGCTACTGACTCCTGGGAGTGCCAACTGCACTAGAGTGACAGCTCCAAAGGACAAAAGAATTTGGGGAACTTATATACCTCTTGGGGACCAGAGGATGAGAAAGTATGGTTGATAGTCTTTACAATGGCTACAAAGGAAATGAAGAGTTCTGGACAGGATTATCAAGGAGAGGCTGATGCTTTACAATGGACACAAAAGGGAAAGCCAAGAGCTGGGCTACTTTAGAAAGGACTTTTACAACAAGGGAAGAACTACCAGGACAAAAAGAAGAGTACTTCACACCTGATTAAGACTGCTAATTCTAGGGGGTAAGTAGATGGCTCAGTGGATGGAGAGCCAGGCCTAGAGACTGGAGGTTGTAAGTTCAAACCTGGCCTCAGATGCTTTCTAGCTGTGTGACCCTGGGCAAGTCACTTGACCCTCATTGCAATAAACTAGCCCTTACCACTTTTCTGCCTTGGAACCAATACAGAGTAAAAAAGACTGCTAGCTCCACCTAAAGTACTTTGAGGTCTGTTGTTAGTCTGAAACTTGTGAAATTGGGACTTCCCTCCAGGAGAAAGTCTCATGTGACAAGGTCAAGCATCTTTGACCTCATGCTGCTACAAACTTGGGATTCTCAAAATCTCAAGTTTGGGGTTTCTAGTTTCCAAGTTGACAACCCATATTCATTTATGTTCATAAAATAACAAATTAAAATGAATACAATTCCATAAAATAAAAATTGGCCCCTACCACTGAAAAGAAACATTATATAGCTGCAAATGTTGGAGGCAAGATCTGAACTCAAATCCCCCCCACCCCGCACCCCATTCCAAGTCCAGTTCCTTGTCTACCAATACTTCCTAGTCACCATGGATTACTGCTTGCTCAGAACAGCCAAAGTCTAGGTCACAAGGAGTCAGTGCCCCTCAGACACAGACAATAAACTGTATAATGAAGCATTGATAACTTCTTCCCCAAATAAAAGGGTCCTTCCCTTCACAAATGCAGAACTTCCCAGGGTAGCTTGCATGGTTTATTTGAAACACAGATAAGGAACTGGATGAATGACCAGGAGACAGTGACCTGATTGGCAATGAGAGCTCAGGGATTCCTTCTCTTATCAGAAGGGAGTTCTTTGCTGGAGTCTTGAAGTGTTGTCCCAATTGGCTTAAAGACAACTCAGCTGGCTAGACTGCTCAGCCCAAGGAGTGCCTTGATGGGAGCATCTTATATAATGTTCCATGGAAAGGAGGTGGCTAAGGCAGGTCATTTCCATTTCTTCTCAGAAGGGCTGCTTTCCTCCATTTCATTTGTAATCTCTTCTGTAGCTACCGTGCTGCCTGTACCCCAATGTCCTTTCTTTTTTTAAAAATTATTTTTAAAATAAATACATTTAAAACTCCTACCTTGATTCCAAGGGAGAAGAGTGATAAGGGCTAGGCAATTAGGGTAAAGTTACCTCTGCAGGGTCACACAACTAGGAAATATCTGAGGCCATCTTTGAACCCAGGACCTATTGTTTCAAGGTTTGGCTCTGTATCCATTGAGTCATCTGGCTGCCCCTCTGAGGTCCTTTGGATAGCCTTCTTTTATCTCGTAAAAGCCCTTGAGCCAAATGAAGACTCCAATAGCTTCTCATGAGAACAACAGCTGGAGGAGACCTTCTGTGAGAACTCAGTACAGACACCTGTGTGACCACTGGTTTTGTATTAGAAATATCACCTTCTAAAGTTCCAGAGTGGGAGAATAGGCTAATTTGTTTGTTTTCTTTTCTTAAAGTCAGGGAAACTGTTCTAGAGACTTAGCTGGTTCAAGAGATAGAGCTGAAGCAATTCATACAATAACAATCAAAACTCACATTTATCTTGATCCTTAAGCATTGCATTCCCATAATAACTCTATGATGTGGATGTTCTTATTTTGATCTGTTGTTTTTCAGTTATGTCAGATTCTCCAGGGCCCCATTTGAGGTTTTCTTGGCAATACTCTAGCTCATTCTCCAGATGAAGAAACTGAGGAAAACAGGGTCTCCAAGTATCGTTTCATTCTAATCCAGAGCATGAGCCGCCAGGCTGGCCTGAGTCAGTCCTGGTCCACAACAGCTTGAAATTGTTTTAGAGGCATCTATCAAAACATTTCTAAACACCCTGTTCTAATTTTAAACTAGGCTTAAAAAAATCTATCCATATGTGATGCT
Source organism: Monodelphis domestica (assembly GCF_027887165.1). Lineage (NCBI taxonomy): Eukaryota > Metazoa > Chordata > Mammalia > Didelphimorphia > Didelphidae > Monodelphis > Monodelphis domestica. The sequence goes on along the minus strand of NC_077232.1, from coordinate 61,100,583 downwards.
ATTTTGATGATTATTATTTCAGCATTTCAAACATCTATAATTTGGACCATGTGGGTATTCATTCCACCCATGCAGCTTCTAACCCCTTTAGAACTTAGCAAATGGTCTTTGAGAGTTGTGAGAGCCAAAATATTTCACTGCCCTGAAGCTAATTTGGCAAAGAATCTCTCTGAATGAAGCAGGGCTCGTCCTCAGACTACAGATAGGTTTCTGTCCATCACTAACCCCACCCACAGATCTTTTTCACTAGCTGGCATTTATACAGAGAGTCTCTCAAAAGTCTTGGTGTAAGGGGGCAGTTAGGTGGCTCAGTGGATAGAGAGCCAGGCTCAAAGATGGGAGGTGTGGGGTTCAAATCTAGACTCAGACACTCCCTAACTACGTGATCTTGGGCAAGGCATTTATTGCCTGCCACCAATTGGCTAGCCTTCACTGCTCTTCTGCCTTAGAACCAATACACAGTATCAGTTCCAAGACAGAGGGTAAGAGTTTATTTTTAAAAAATATACTGATATTAATACAAGAGGTCAGGGTTTTAAAAAAAGTCTTAGTGTTATTTTAAACTAGTAAACCTTAAAACTATTCATCTTTATGAGCCTCAGTTTCCTCATCTGTAAAATAAGAATAATAGTATTTACTATTCTACTTCCCAAGGGTGGTTGTGAAGCCCAAATGAATGATGTATAGGAATTACTTTAAAACTTCATTGAAATTCCTTTTCATCCTGCATTGTATTTTAAAGTTTACAAAGCAGTTTCCATATTTCTTCATCTCATTTGAGCCTCACAGTCATACTTGTAAGAAAGGTAGAATTGGTATTATTATTCTCATTTTACAGATGTGAAAACTGAGGCTCAGAGAGAAGTAACCTGCCCAGGGCCCAATGCTAAGTAAATGTCAGAGGCAGGCTTTGAACCCACCTCTCCTAAGTGCCAAGTCTAGCTTATATTGCTGCCTCGCCTGCAGTGAGACCTGCAGGAGATACCTGGCACGTGAGTACTAGAGCTAGTTTATCTGCCAGCCAAGCCTTTAAAAATCCAGAGTAATCTCTACGCCATGATGAGACATTGGAGGATGGCATCTGAAGGGGATAATTATTATTTCTATTACTATTTTATTATTTTGGCTCCTGATAAAATTTGGCATTTATTGGATTATATAATTTGGGTCAATCCCTTGGCTATTGCCTTGACTATAGCAAAACTGCCAACAAGCAATAATTCACAATTTTCTTGCTGAAAACTCTTAAAAAACATGGCTAAAACCAAACTAAGTTCTATCAATGGATCATTGGTGTCGATCATTCTATGGGATTTTCTTGTCAAGGATACTAGAGTAGTTTGCCATTTCCTTCTCTAGCTCATTTGACAGATGATGAAACTGAAGCAAATAGGATTAACTGATTTGCCCAGGATCACACATCTAGTAAGTATTTGAGATCAGATTTGAACTCAGGGAGATGAGTTCCTGACTCTCAACCCAGTACTCTATTCATCATACCACCTAGTTGCATATAGACCAAAGGATCTTTAAAGCAGGGATTCTTTACCCTTTTTGCCTCATAGATCTCTCTTTGCTGGTCTGATGAACTCTATATTTTTAAATACATAAAATTATAGAGTTATAAATATAAAACAGCTAGATAGTGAGGAGTAAAAGTCTAGCCATAGAGCCAAAAAGAACTATGTTCAGATTTTGTTTAAGACTCTTACTAGCTGGAGAAATCATTTCATCTCTGTCTACCTCAAATTTTTCATCTATAAATTGGGGACATTAAGAGCAATTACTTCCCAGGGCTGTTGTGAGAATCAAATGAGACAATATTTGTAAAGTGCTTTGCCAACCTTTTGTTATTGAGGACCTCTGATCTAGACTAATAACCTAATTGTACAAAGGGAGAGATTAATGCCCCAATGTATCATGCCTATGCCCAAAGGCACACACAAGGGCCTGTGGGTGCCTAGAAGAAGTTTTAGTTCTTTGACACTAGATTTTTATTGGGAATAACCTGTTAAAACATGAATAGAGAGGAAAAGCTGGAATGAATAGATGGGATAAGGTCTGAGGAAGAAGAGAAGCTGGAGATGCCACACATCTGAGAAAATTCACATCAGGTAGCAATTTCTTCTATATTGAATCAGCATCAAGGGCTGGTGATCTGACCAGCTGCTGGTAACAGAGGGCTTTTGAAGAAGAATCCTTTGCAAGACCCTGTGACACATGGCCTTTGGTGGACCCAACATCATGAATCCACTCTTGCTGATTCATTGGGTGAAGTCAGTATTGCTCCCTTGGTCCATCCTGGGATCTGTATCTCAGGATCAACAGCTACAGGTATATATGGATACCCAAGTTGAAAAGCAACATCTGTACTAATGTAACCCAGCTGCAGATGGGGAAACAGGGGTGTAGGTGCCTACAGCTGTGAGTGGTATCTCCAGATTCCCTTACTCTTTAGGCAGCAGCATCTAAATATTCCTTTAATGCTGGTACATGTTTTGACCCAGCAGCATCAGCTCTGGTCCCCAGGTGCTCATGGCAGGGAGTGTGCAGAGAACTTCCTGTGGATACAACTTTATTTTGAGGGCAGACATGGTTGAGTTGATGCAGAGAACAGCTGTGTGAGCTAGAGGGTGAATCTGTCACTTATTTCACCTCTGTGCTTCTCAGAGAGGCAGAGATCTCAGGTCAGAGTTCCATGGATTTAAGGTAGTTGGAAGACATTAGAGAAGTCAGGTCTTAGTTGGGAAAATGAATGTTGTAAGAGAAGAGTAAGGGAAGGGAAGGGCCACAATATGGTTGCTGCAGGAAGTCTGAATAGTCCACACAAAGAAAGGGACTGATGAAATGTATAGAAACAAATAGTCCCCAAAGTGCTTTTAAATCAATTTTTAAAAATCCACTAATTTTGACCAAGGAAACCTCAAGAGATTACAAAATACAATGTTCTATAAGGAGAGAAACCCCCAAGGAGACAGGGACCTTGCTGTAATGGGAAGGGGGAGGCTATTCAATGAAAAGCCAGTCCTTTGAACATGTGTAGCATTTTTGGTGTTATCATTTTTGTCATGTCTAATTCTTTGTGACCCCATTTGGAGTTTTCTTGGCAAAGATCTTGGAGTGGTTTGCTATTTCTTTTTCCAGCTCATTTTACAGATGAGGAATCAGAGGCATGCAGGGTTAAACAACTTGACCAGAGTCAAAGAACTAGTAAATGTCTGAATCTGGATTTGAACTCAGTTCCTCCTGACTCTGGAGCTGGTCCTCTATTGGCTATGTCACTATTCTATCCCAATTGTTATCTGCCACATAGAGGCTAGGCAAACCTGCTTCTAGACTTGTGTAATAGAAGGACCCTTCTCCCCTACTTCGAAGCAAGTGCTGATATTCTTCATTTGTTTTCTAGTTTTTTTTCTGGGGTGAAAAAGTCTTTTAATCAGCTGATAAACTAGGACTAAATGCATATAAAAATATAGGACAAACAACAAAACTCTTTCTTAGTAACTTTCTAGTTAAGGAGAAGAGGAAATATTGTGAGCTTCTTGATGGGGGGGGATGGGTAGCTTGCTGATGCTCCCTTGAGCTGTTTCTGGGGTAACTCTGTCAGGAAACGATTAGAGAAGCCTAAGTTATAGGAGCTTCCTTTTTTTAATTAATTATAAACTAAAAATTAAAATGCTATACTTGATTATCCCTACCTGGTAAGTACTAACTGAGCCCTTTAAATTTCAGCAGCTTGGGACAAAACCCCATCTAACTTGTCCTAGTTATGGTGTGAAGACTATGTTCTATTAAAAAATATACCTAGGAAAACATAAGGGTCTCACAAGAAAGATGGAGGAGAAGGGGAGTTAGGGTTACATGTGGAATAATCAAACACAATTGGGAAGAGAATGCAGGAGCCGTACTGCTGTAGCCTGAATTGACATGCCCAGGGTTCTGGTCCTAAGGTGCAAGGACTGTCCCAATGAATTCATGCTTTTCCTGCCCCTATGATTGGTGATGGAATCCAGGTAACTCATCTCTAAGTGATCAGTAGAGCAGGAAAGCTGTAAATACTGTTGCTTATTGAGTCTCCCTTCAAGAGAGATTCATTGGTTTTTCCCAAGACCACTATGTTTGATGGTAGCACCATTTCATGTATTTCACATTCATTGTTTCTGAGCTCTCTTGTAACATAGCTTATAACTTGGGTGCTAGTCTATTCCTGGCAAATCAGTGTTATGATGGCGCCTTGTGTGTTTGTTATGGGTAGAGACAAGCCAGTTCCAATGTCTGTTAGTGAAGAATAATTAGCAAATGGACCACTTGGCATTCTGTTTCTATTTCTGTTGTGAAGGGTTTAAATAAGACTCCTAAATTTAATTACAAATATCAAGGAGTATACCTTTTTGGGTGAGAGTTGGGGTAGGGGCATTACCTACTCTTTTGGTCTTAATTCCTATTACTATACTCCATTTAAAAAAACCAAATTACATTACTGTCTATTCCCTGAATGTAGCCTGTATCTCCACACTAGCACTAATAGTTTTCCTTCACCTCAAGAGCCTTCTTCATGAGTTGAAGTCCCATCCATATTTCAATGCCTAGACCCAGATGCCCTTCCCTTCTCTTTCTGACCTCTCGGGGGACTTTGTCCCTACTTTTTAATATTCTTTTGTTCTATGAAAGGCAGCTCAGAGTAAAAAAAAAAATAGAACTGATCTCTGACTAAGAAAGACTTAGGTTCATGTTCTGTCTTTGGTATATATTCTGGCTGTGTGACTTGGGTAAATCACTTAAACCTCAATACTCCCAAGCAACTCAGTGACTCTCTGGGGCAAAGAGCTGTAAAATCATTGCTGATTTGTGATAGAAGGAGCCTTGTAGGACAAGGAAATCAGAGGTCCAGACAACAAATCTTTGCTTTGTAGTTATTTGTATGCCTATGAGGGCAGGGATTTTCTCTTTATCACACACCCACCCTTCAGCACCCAACATTTGGTTGGAATTTCAATTAGTAAGAGCAATGGCTGTGGCATTGGATTTAGTATCAGAATGTTCGAGTTTGAGTATCACTTTGACATTTGCTAATGGTGTGTCACAAATGAAATTCGGAGGCACAGAGTTCCGAGCATGATTAATCAATTTACTAGTTAGGTTTCATTGAGTTGTTTTTCAGTCATGGCTAAGTCTTTGTGATACCATTTAAGTATTTTTTTTGGCAGAGATATTGGAAAATTTCATTGTTTCCTTCCCCAATTCATTTTACAGAGGAGGAAACAGAGGTATACAGGAGTTAGCAACTTGTCCAAGGTTAGTAAATATCCTGTTACCTTTCAGGTATCTTCTTCCTGATTGACCTGATGACACATCATTGGGACCTCCCCTGACAAATGAAAGGCATTCCTGATGGGTGGGTAGATTGACCTTCAGGTAGGACCTTTCATGCCCCTCTTACCCTCAAAGAATGCCAGTGGTTCCACGAGAAACAGTTGCCTCCTGCAATTCTGGGTCAGAAAAATATATAAACCATCTCAATGAGGTCTTCACTGGCTTGTTCTCTCCCTGGGTAGACCAAGTCCCCCTAAATCTTGATTAGAACACAAGGACACAAGAGCCATCCCTTGGGTAAATATGACCTTTAAGTAAGTTACCTTCTATTTATGGAATATACAAAAACAAGGGTCCCTGCCCAGGCAAATGCCTGGAAGGCTCAGAGTAATTATAATCCTCATCCAGCTCAGTCTGGAGAGATTTCTCTTTAAGCTAGATGAAAAGATGCAGGTTTTGACAGAAAAGGGCATATTTTATAAAATAATATTAATTTTCCTGAAGTGTGACTGTAGGAAAGTCACTTAGCCTCAGTTTTCCCCATCTGTAAAATGGAGATAATAATATTTGTATTGCTGATGATCATCATGTGAGAAAGGTACTTTATTACCAAAATGTCCTATATAAATGTGATTAATTAATACCTATTTTAATGAATGGTATCACAACCCACTTTATAACATCTGCATAATCGACTAGATTGCCACAGAACTTGGTAATAGCAGAAATGTGCTACTAAATACTTATCAACTGGTTCTCCAGAGGTGGGAAAATATGCTTAAGACATGTAAGAGAGGAAACAAGCTTTTATTACTATTATGTGCCAGGCACTAACCTAGGCACATTATTATTATTATTATTATATTTTAAAAATCCTTACCTTATGTCTTAGAATCAGTATTGTTTCTGAGGCAGAAGAGCAGTAAGGGCTAGGCAATGGGTTTAAGTCACTTTTCCAGGGCCACACAGCTAGGACGGGTGTGAGGTCACATTCGAACCCAGGACCTCCATCTCTAGGCCTAGTTCTCAATCTACTGACCCATCTAGCTGCCCTCAGTGCTATTAATTTGTAAGACACATGACTCCATTGCACCTCAAGCTGGTGACCTCAGAAACATTACATTTACCATCATTCATTTATTCATTTTAAATTAACTAATTTATTAAACTTTTTTATTTTTAAAAAATTATTTTTGACTTCCGGTTAAGATGGCGGCTTAGAGAAAGCTGAAGTTCAGATCTCCGGAAAACCCTTCCCGACCGATCTCAAACTAGAAGCTCCTAAGGTGCCGAAATTCAAAACGATCAACAGCACAGACCCTGGGAACCCTCCTCCTGGACCTGGACCCGGTTCAAAAGGTACGGCTCCCCTTAAAAGCCAGAACCCGAGATCCCTCGGACCTCAGGGGTAGGAGCGCAGAGTCCAAGGCTCCCGGAAGCGGCAGCCGCACCGGGCTCAGAGAGCAGGGTCTGAGGAACAACAACCCTCAGGGTCTTCTACCCAAGTCCCAGTCCGGGTGAAAGTTACTGCCTGGGGCTTCCGCTGCAAAGAGCCTGTCGGTCCGGGTGAAAGTTACTGCCTGGGGCCTCCGCTGCAGAGAGCTGGTCAAAACAACAGCAACTCTCAGGGCGGGCAAGACAGCCTCACGGGCTGGATCCTGCTATCCAAGTCTCAGTGAAAGTCTGTGCTCTCGGAGCTTGGGGAAGCTGCAGCCCATCCCCCCGCAGGCCGACGAAACAGCCTCACGGCCAGGGATTCTGAAGGCAACTTCCGGAAATTGAGCCACAGGGGGAGAGTGTGGCCTCGTGGTCCGACCCTTCCATTCCAGTTCCAGTGAGGCATATTCAGTTTAACCCAGGGAAAGCTCATAGAACCATCTGCCCAGGACTGCCTCTGAACACCAGACAGAGGCAAGAAAAACTAATCCTCCACATTCAGAAATGGCAAACTCCACAGAACCACAGAAGCCCCAAAATACCAAGAAAAATAAGAAGAAAGGGGCGACTCTGGACACATTCTATGGAGCCAAAATACAAAATACAGAGCAGATAGAAGAAGATATACAAGAAAATTCTCCAAAATCTTCCAAAGGAAATAGAAACTCTCCACAAACCCATGAAGAATTTGAATCAGAAAGGACCAAAAAGATGGAAGCCCTCTGGGAGGAAAAGTGGGAAATGATGCAAAAGAAATTCACGCATCTACAAAACCAGTTTGACCAAACTGTAAAAGAAAACCAGGCTTTAAAGCAAGAACTAATAAAGCAAAGCCAAAACACCAAGAAATTAGAAGAGAACATAAAATATCTCACCGACAAGGTGATAGATCTGGAAAACAGGGGGAGAAGAGAAAATTTAAGAATAATTGGACTCCCAGAAAAGCCAGAAATAAACACCAAACTGGACATGGTGATACAAGATATAATCAAAGAAAATTGCCCAGAGATTCTAGAACAAGGGGGCAATACAGCCACTGACAGAGCTCACAGAACACCTTCTACACTAAACCCCCAAAAGACAACTCCCAGGAATGTAATTGCCAAATTCCAAAGCTATCAAACAAAAGAAAAAATCCTACAGGAAGCCAGAAAAAGACAATTTAGATATAAAGGAATGCCAATCAGGATCACACAAGACCTTGCAAGTTCTACGCTGAATGATCGTAAGGCATGGAACATGATCTTCAGAAAGGCAAGAGAGCTGGGTCTCCAACCAAGAATCAGCTACCCAGCAAAACTGACTATATACTTCCAAGGGAAAGTATGGGCATTCAACAAAATAGAAGACTTCCAACTTTTTGCAAAGAAAAGACCAGAGCTCTGTGGAAAGTTTGATACCGAAAATCAAAGAGCAAGGAATACCTGAAAAGGTAAATATTAAGGAAAGGGGAAAAATGTTATCTTCTTTTACTCAAACTCTCTTCTATAAGGACTACATTTATATCAATCTATGTATACTAATATGTGGGGAAAATGTAATGTATAAATAGGGGGTAAAGAAAGACCAAATAGAATAATGGTTCTCACACAAAATTCACAGGGGAAGGGGAGGGGAAGAAAACTCCTATAAGAAGGAGAGGAAGAGAGGGGGGGGGGTTACTTAAACCTCAATCTCAGGGAAATCAACTCTGAGAGGGAAAAACATCCAGATCCATTGGGATCTTGAATTCTATCTTACCCAACAAGGGTAAGGAGAAGGGAAAACCAAGGGGGGGAGGGGGAGAGGGAGAACAAAAAGGGAGGGAAAGAGAGGGGGGAGGGGGAGGGAACAAAAAGGGAGGGACTAAAAAGGGAAACATCAAGGGAGGGGACAAGGGGGACTGATTCAAAGTAAATCACTGGACTAAAAGGTAGAGCCGAAGAAGAAAAGGTTAGAATTAGGGAAGGCAATCAAAATGCCAGGGAGTCCACAAATGACAATCATAACTTTGAACGTGAATGGGATGAACTCACCCATAAAACATAGACGAATAGCTGAATGGATTAGAATCCAAAACCCTACCATATGTTGTCTTCAAGAAACACACATGAGGTGGGTTGACACCCACAAGGTCAGAATTAAAGGATGGAGTAAGACCTTCTGGGCCTCAACTGATAGAAAGAAGGCAGGAGTGGTAATCATGATATCTGATAAAGCCAATGCAAAAATAGACCTGATCAAAAGGGATAGGGAAGGTAATTATATTTTGTTAAAAGGGACTCTAGACAATGAGGAAATATCATTAATCAACATGTATGCACCAAATAATATAGCACCCAAATTTCTAATGGAGAAACTAGGAGAATTGAAGGAAGAAATAGACAATAAAACCATACTAGTGGGAGACTTAAACCAACCATTATCAAATTTAGATAAATCAAATCAAAAAATAAATAAGAAAGAGGTAAAAGAAGTGAATGAAATCTTAGAAAAATTAGAATTAATAGACATATGGAGAAAAATAAATAGGGATAAAAAGGAATACACCTTCTTCTCAGCACCACATGGCACATTCACAAAAATTGACCATACATTAGGTCACAGAAACATAGCACACAAATGCAAAAAAGCAGAAATAATGAATGCAGCCTTCTCAGATCACAAGGCAATAAAAATAATGATTAGTAATGGTACATGGAAAACCAAATCTAAAACCAATTGGAAATTAAACAATATGATACTCCAAAACCGTTTAGCTAAAGAAGAAATCATAGAAACAATTAATAATTTCATCAAGGAAAATGACAATGGCGAAACATCCTTTCAAACCTTTTGGGATGCAGCCAAAGCGGTAATCAGAGGCAAATTCATATCCCTGAAAGCTCATATTAACAAACAAGGGAGAGCAGAGATCAATCAATTGGAAATGCAATTGAAAAAACTGGAAAGCGATCAAATTAAAAACCCCCAGCAGAAAACCAAATTAGAAATCCTAAAAATTAAGGGAGAAATTAATAAAATCGAAAGTGATAGAACTATTGATTTAATAAATAAGACAAGAAGCTGGTACTTTGAAAAAACAAACAAAATAGACAAAGTACTGGTCAATCTAATTAAAAAAAGGAAGGAAGAAAAGCAAATTCACAGCATTAAAGATGAAAAGGGGGACAGCACCTCCAATGAGGAGGAAATTAAGGCAATCATTAGAAATTACTTTGCCCAATTATATGGCAATAAATACACCAATTTAGGAAAAATGGATGAATATATACAAAAATACAAACTGCCTAGACTAACAGAAGAGGAAATAGAATTCTTAAATAATCCCATATCAGAAATTGAAATCCATCAAGCCATCAAAGAACTTCCTAAGAAAAAATCCCCAGGGCCTGATGGATTCACCTGTGAATTCTATCAAACATTCAGAGAACAGTTAACCCCAATACTATACAAACTATTTGACATAATAAGCAAAGAGGGAGTTCTACCAAACTCCTTTTACGACACAAACATGGTACTGATTCCAAAACCAGGCAGGTCAAAAACAGAGAAAGAAAACTATAGACCAATCTCCCTAATGAATATAGATGCAAAAATTTTAAATAGGATACTAGCAAAAAGACTCCAGCAAGTGATCAGAAGGATCATTCACCATGATCAAGTAGGATTCATACCAGGGATGCAGGGCTGGTTCAACATTAGGAAAACCATCCACATAATCGACCACATCAACAAGCAAACTAGCAAGAACCACATGATTATCTCAATAGATGCAGAAAAAGCCTTTGATAAAATACAACACCCATTCCTATTAAAAACACTAGAAAGCATAGGAATAGAAGGGTCATTCCTAAAAATAATAAACAGTATGTATCTAAAACCAACAGCTAATATCATCTGCAATGGGGATAAACTAGATGCATTCCCAATAAGATCAGGAGTGAAACAAGGATGCCCATTATCACCTCTACTATTTGACATTGTACTAGAAACACTAGCAGTAGCAATTAGAGAAGATAAAGAAATTGAAGGCATCAGAATAGGCAAGGAGGAGACCAAGTTATCACTCTTTGCGGATGACATGATGGTCTACTTAAAGAATCCTAGAGATTCAACCAAAAAGCTAATTGAAATAATCAACAACTTTAGCAAAGTTGCAGGATACAAAATAAACCCACATAAATCATCAGCTTTTCTATATATCTCCAACACAGCTCAGCAGCAAGAACTAGAAAGAGAAATCCCATTCAAAATCACCTTAGACAAAATAAAATACCTAGGAATCTATCTCCCAAGACAAACACAGGAACTATATGAACACAACTACAAAACACTCGCCACACAACTAAAACTAGACTTGAACAATTGGAAAAACATTAACTGCTCATGGATAGGACGAGCCAATATAATAAAAATGACCATCCTACCCAAACTTATTTATCTATTTAGTTCCATACCCATTGAACTACCAAAATACTTCTTCACTGATTTAGAAAAAACCATAACAAAGTTCATTTGGAAGAACAAAAGATCAAGGATATCCAGGGAAATAATGAAAAAAAACACATATGATGGGGGCCTTGCAGTCCCAGACCTCAAACTATATTACAAAGCAGCAGTCATCAAAACAATTTGGTACTGGCTAAGAAACAGAAAGGAAGATCAGTGGAATAGACTGGGGGAAAACGACCTCAGCAAGACAGTATACGATAAACCCAAAGATCCCAGCTTTTGGGACAAAAATCCACTATTCGATAAAAACTGCTGGGAAAATTGGAAGACAGTGTGGGAGAGACTAGGAATAGATCAACACCTCACACCCTACACCAAGATAAATTCAAAATGGGTGAGTGACTTAAACATAAAGAAGGAAACCATAAGTAAATTGGGTAAACACAGAATAGTATACATGTCAGACCTTTGGGAGGGGAAAGGCTTTAAAACCAAGCAAGATATAGAAAGAATCACAAAATGTAAAATAAATAATTTTGACTACATCAAACTAAAAAGCTTTTGTACAAACAAAACCAATATAACTAAAATCAGAAGGGAAAAAACAAATTGGGAAAAAATCTTCATAGAAACCTCTGACAAAGGTTTAATTACTCATATTTATAATGAGCTAAATCAATTGTACAAAAAATCAAGCCATTCTCCAATTGATAAATGGGCAATGGAAATGGATAGGCAGTTCTCAGATAAAGAAATCAAAACTATTAACAAGCACATGAAGAAGTGTTCTACATCTCTTATAATCAGAGAGATGCAAATCAAAACAACTCTGAGGTATCACCTCACACCTAGCAGATTGGCTAACATAACAGCAAAGGAAAGTAATGAATGCTGGAGGGGATGTGGCAAAGTAGGGACATTAATTCATTGCTGGTGGAGTTGTGAACTGATCCAACCATTCTGGAGGGCAATTTGGAACTATGCCCAAAGGGCGACAAAAGAATATCTACCCTTTGACCCAGCCATAGCACTGCTGGGTCTGTACCCCAAAGAGATAATGGACACAAAGACTTGTACAAAAATATTCATAGCTGCACTCTTTGTGGTGGCCCAAAACTGGAAAACGAGGGGATGCCCATCAATTGGGGAATGGCTGAACAAACTGTGGTATATGTTGGTGATGGAATACTATTGTGCTCAAAGGAATAATAAAGTGGAGAAGTTCCATGGAGACTGGAACAACCTCCAGGAAGTGATGCAGAGCGAGAGGAGCAGAACCAGGAGAACATTGTACACAGAGACTAATACACTGTGGTATAATCGAACGTAATGGACTTCTCCATTAGGGGCAGTGTAATGTCCCTGAACAACTTTCAGGGATCCAGGAGAAAAAAAAACACCATTCATAAGCAAAGGATAAACTATGGGAGTGGAAACACCGAGAAAAAGCAACTGCCTGAATACAGAGGTTGAGGGGACATGACAGAGGATAGACTTTAAATGAACACTCTAATGCAAATACTATCAACAAAGCAATGGGTTCAAATCAAGAAAACATCTAATGCCCAGTGGACTTACGCGTCGGCTATGGGGGGTGGGGGGGAGGAAAAGAAAATGATCTATGTCTTTAACGAATAATGCTTGGAAATGATCAAATAAAATATATTTTAAAAAAATTATTTTTAAATTTTAAAATTTTTTTTTTTGTTAAATTTTTTTAAAATTTAAAGTTTTAAAAATTTTAAAAATTTATTAAACTATGTGAAGATACTGTGATCATCATTGAAAAATATAAAGACAAAAAACAGAACAATCATGCCTTAAAGTCACTTATGTTCTATTAAAAAAATAGTTGCAGGCATGTCAGGACAAAACAGAAAGCCTCTCCTGTAAGGCTTTTAAAGTCCTTAAGAACTGTTATGAAATGCCTAACTTTGGGTCATGATTCACAGTTTTACCCACAGTCCTGGGCCTCCCGGAGGGTCCAAACAGAAAGATTGCATACTGGACATTTTCATTTGAGAAGTCATTGGTCTGGAAAACAGTGACAAACAGTGGCTGATTGTCACTGATGAAGGTCATTCATCTTGGCCTCTGTGAGCATCCCTCTGAATTGAAGCACTGGTCCTATCTCCCTCAGCAGAAACTTACCCTGTGCTAACATATGAGTAGACTTTTGAGAAAAAAAAACAACAACAAAACCCTAGAAATTCCAAGAGGTGGAAATGAGGCTGGAGGGCGATTGAGCATGGAGACCAGCCAGTACAAGACAAAAGAACCCAAAATGAAATGTAATAAGAAAAAGAACCCAAGATGAAATGTAATAAGAGACACAAAAAATGGCCATTTTGGCAATACCACCCTGAGTATGGGAAAAGGGAGGTTAATATATAATGGTAGTTTAGGACCAGGCTGGGAAGGGCTTTATTTTTTATTTTATTTTGATAAGATTTTATTGATTTTTTCTTACATTAACATAGTTATTCAAAGTAATCTTCTGCCTCCCCATCCCAGAGAGCCATCCCATTGGACAAATTCATTGTTGTTCATCCTTTGTTTTCAAAGAAGACCCTTGGCATCCTGGGATGATGACTTGCTTTTATATGAATTGTTTTTCAATGAGTCAGAATTGCACAAAAATCATCAACTTCATTCTCTCTTCCAAAGTCCAGTGGCAGGATAAAAGTCAGGATGACTGGTGATGGCATGGGATATAGTGGATGACTTTGGCATCTTTGATGTTTGACCAAGCTCTAAATCTTCCACTGTCTAAATCAGACATATTCATGGTTTTTTGAGCAAACTGGGCTCATCTGCCCATTGGGGGAAGTCTTCACATGCTTGGGATAGGTAACCCCCAATTTTAACAAAGTGTCAAGGCTGGTCAGTTATTCTCAACAGAGTTTGACTAGTCTGCCAAGGAAGTTCTACTAACATGTGGCCACTGTGCATGCTACAGCTTTGGGGAGCCACGAGTGAGAGTTGGGTGAAAGGTAGATACCAAAGGAAGATGAGCAATCCTGAAAAGACCTCACACAAGAGGTGCTAGTCCTCCTTGAATGTTCCAAAACATCCCATAAGACAAATAGTACTTTTTAGGCAGAAAAAAGTCAGGACAATGGATTGATATATTGAGAAAGTCTGGAAACATGTGCAATGTATAATACTCATGGATCTCCCCACTCTATGAAGGGGTGTATTGGAGTTGTTTTGTCATCTCTCTGCTGAAGGGCTTTAAATGCCTGAAAGAAGTGCTCTTACTTGGCCTCAGGGCCAATGAAATTTACTGATGGAGGACAATGTGGACAGGGTATTGCTGGGAAGGGAGGTGGTGAGAACATCAGCACACTCTGCTGTGTGTAGGATCAAAGGTAGGATCCAGCAGATCCTAAAATTCTTGTATCAGATTCTAAAGGACCTGGCAAAAAGTAGTAACATTTATGAGTAGAAAGGAGAGAAGCATGAACAATAATTTAGAGGAAGAATCATTGGGATTTGGAAACTGATTGGAGGTGGGAGATCATAGGATTATAGATTTCGAGTTAAGAAAGGATGTTAGAAATAATTTTACATATGAGAAAACTGAGGCTTTGAGAGCTTATGTGACTTGTTCTTAATCATATAGCTACTAAGTACCTGAGGCACAATTCAAATCCAGGTGTTTTTGACTCTAGGCCCAATACTCTGTCTTGTACACCAAGCGACTGAGAAAGTAGACTTGCCATGAAGAGAAATAGGGAATTTGGAAGGAGGAGCAGATTTTGGTGGAAATGATGAATGCAGTTTTGGCCTTATTTAATTTGAGGTGCCATCAGGCAATCAAGTAGAAATGTCAAGTGATAGTTGGGCATTTTTTTCTGGAGCTCAGGGAGAGAGAAGGGCCAGAGATACAGACTTGAGAATTCTCTGCACAAGGGTGCTAATTAAAGCTATGGGAGTGCATTAACAATCCCTAAGCCTTGAGATGGTTTCATGTTAATTCATATTCAGAATCACAGGAGGATTAGGAAACAGAGCTGGGCACCAGTGTCAATGTCATGCTGGACCTTGAAGTTTCAGTTATATTAATTTGTTAAAGTTACCTTTAACAAGAAGGTACCTTTAACAAAGCATGGTAAGAATTATTTATCTATTTTAAAAGACATTTTACTTTCCCAATTACATGTCATAACAATTTCCCCATATTTCTGAATTATAAGATTATAAGATTTCTGAAATTATAAGATCCAAATTGTTTTCCTCCCTTCTTTCCTTCCTCCCTTCTAGAGATGGTAAAAAATATTGATATGAGCTATACATGTATTATCATGCCAAACACATTTCCATATTATTCATTGTTATAAGAAAATACTCTTATAAAATCAAAATCCTAAAATAAAAACACAAAACTAAAGTGAAAACTAGTATGCTTCGATACTAATTTCCAACAGTTTTTCCTCTGGAGGTAGATAGCATTCTTTGTGTCATAAGTCCTTCAGAATTGTCCTGGATCACTGAATTGCTGAGAGTGGGCAAGTCTTTCACAGTTGATCATATAA
Organism: Monodelphis domestica; assembly: GCF_027887165.1. Taxonomy (NCBI): domain Eukaryota; kingdom Metazoa; phylum Chordata; class Mammalia; order Didelphimorphia; family Didelphidae; genus Monodelphis; species Monodelphis domestica. The sequence goes on along the minus strand of NC_077232.1, from coordinate 61,084,861 downwards.
TATTGGTGTTATCATATACAATGTTCTCCTCGTTCTCTTTATTTCTTTCTGCATCAGTATATGTAAGTCTTTCCAGCTTTTTTTTTCTGAAATCAAAAGATAAGAATTATGCCCTTAGATAACTTCTGATATGCAAAAGTAAATATGCACGAAGAAGAATATGAACTAGAAATTCTCAGACAAGGAGGCAAATTCATCTACATGAGAATTGGTGTGCTGAGACTCACAAGTAGAAAAAATAATGGAAAAGTGCACCTCATTTTAAAGGAAAACATGAAATCAAAGATGGGTAGTGGTGGAACATAGGATAAGAAAAAAAAATCATGTGAGGAAATGAGGAAAATAGATCATTTGAATGAAGATCAAAGGAGCAGAACTGTGAATATCTATTGCTGGCCACCAGACTAGAAGGAGAAAGTAGGTGAGATATTTGAGAAACAGATTGCAGAGCTGGTATGATATAGTAGCAATTGGTGATAAATTCACATTCTGTAGGAATTTCAGAGTTCATAGAAACGATTAGTAGAGTCCCATGCCCCAAAATTGTCCAGGAGCTCAGAAGGGATAAGAAGTTCTCAAAAATGAAGACACAAAGGCACAAAAAAAATGAAGACAAAAGAAGACAACAGAAATAATTCTGATGGGGAGGAAGCTGATCAAAATTTAGATTTTACAAAGACATACATGAGATGAAAGAATGGGAAGATAATGGAAAATGAATACAAAAAGAGTTATGTGATCTTGAAAAAATACTTTTAAGAGCTCAGAATAATCCAAGGCTAGTTCAGGGCAGTCAGGTGACTGAGGCACTGGGCCTAGAGTCAGGAAGATCTGAGTTTAAATCCATCTTCAGATATTCACTAGTTGTGTGACCCTGGGCAATTCACTTAACCTCTGTTTGCCTTAATGCACTGGAGAAAGAAATGGCAAACCACTATAGCATTTTTGCCAAGGAAACACCATCAATGTCCTTGGGGTCATGAAGAGTTGGACACAACTGAATAATAAGTGCTAAGGACCATAAGGGAATCTTTAGCTTCCTTGTGGAAAAGCAGATAGGATTGTTGTTCAATTTGGATGATTAAGAGAAGGCAGAATTTAGCTGTTTTTTCGTTTGTTTCTATTTACTGTACCAAGGAAGAGGATCCTTGGATTGAGTTGGACAGAATAAACATTATTAACAGAGAGCTAGACGTTAAGGTCAGAGACAAGATGACAGTAAGAAAACATTTAGCTTCCCTCAATGGGTCCAGGTTGCCACCCTCAAACACAGTACACCCAAACTTACTGAAAGAGCTAGTAGATGTGGTTGTTGTCAGTGATCTTTGAAAAAATCATGGAGAAGTGCCATGAGTCTGAAAAAATCTACTGTTGCCATTTTTTAACAAGAGAAGAGTTAGGAAAACTTGAAGCTGATAAGCTTGACTTCTCTTCCTGGTAAAACAGATCTACAGTAGACTGGTAATTATAATAGAATGTAAACTCTGAGTTTTTATCTCTGGGACTTCATCATCTAGCCCAGAACTCTGTTCATAGTATATGCTTAACAATAAATGTTTGAACAAGGAAAATGCCAAACCTGTATTTCAGGGAAGAACTTGCCAAAATTTCTCTGTGCTATTCTTTTGGACAAGATGGAGAAAGATGAGCTAGTTGAGTGACTAGACCCAAAAAATTGTCATTAAGAAATCAATGTCAACTCAGTGTTGTGTTCTGAAATCCCTGGCCCTGGGTTATTCACTGATTATATATAGGACTTGGTTGAAGTCCAAGTGCCTATCAAATTAGTAGACGATAAAAATTAAATTATTTATGGATTGGATGGCAGTTATGATCCAAAAAGTTCCTGACAAGCTTGAACAATGGGACAAATCTGACAATATGAAATTTAAAAGGGACACATTTCAAGTCCTTCTTTTGTGTCCAAAAATCTGCTGTACAAGTAATAGATGGGAGAAGTGTGGCTAGACAATGATTCACATGAAAGAAATCTGGAAGGTTTGACTGTAAACTCAATAGGTTATTAGTTCAACCAGAAAAATCAATGCAATCTTTAACTAGATTGTGATATGATTAGTAATGCAGAGGAGAGAGATAATAGTCCCATTCTGTTCTTCCTTAGATAACTTCTGAAGTATTGTGGTGAGTAAACTAGCATTTATTAGGTCCCCAAGTGACAGTCACTATAGGTACCACCTTCTAGGGGGCACATTGACAAGTTGGATGGTCTCCAGAGGAGGGATAATAAGGTGATGAACAGAGAAGAGACAATGTCACATGAGAATCGACTGATGTAACTTGGAATGTTTAGCCTGGAGAAGAGAAGACTAGGGGAAGGGATGAGACAGTATAGTTGTGCATAATTATTTAAAAAGCTAGCTTGTGGAAGAAAGAATAGACTTACCAGACAGCAAACCTAGGAACAGAAGAAGAAAGCTGCAGTCTTATTCAGACAATTAAAGCTTTCCAAAAAAAAAGAACTGTTTGCCTTAGATGGTAGTGAATTTCTAATCACTGGAATTTTTTGAGCAAAATATAGATGAGCATTTTAAGCCCCTCCATCTTAGAATGAATAGTATTGGGTCCAAGGCAGAAGAATGGTATGGGCTAGCAATTGGGGGTAAATGACTTGCCCAAGGTCTCACAACTAGGAAGCATTTCAGGTCAGATTTGAAGCCAGGACTTTCTCCAGACCTGACTCTATATCCATGGAGCCACCCAGCTGCCCCTTAAATGACCTTTTGATTTATTTAATTTTTTAAAATTTTTATTTAATTAGTTAATTTAGAATATTTTTCCATGGTTACAAGATTCATGTTCTTTCCCTCCCCTCCTTCCATCCTGATCCAATAGCTGATGCACAATTCCACTGGGTTTTACATGTGTAAATGACCTTTCTAGAGATAAAAGTAGTGGGGATCACTGTTCATTGCACTAGATAACCACTGTGATTATGTAATTTTGTATGATTCTACTAATTGTTTATATATTCCTTGAAGGGGTGAGTTTTCCAGGCCATCAGGTGATAATTTTACTGGAACCAGAGATTCACAATAGAGAATAACCGAGGAAAGAACCATTGGCAATGTTCACAGGGAGCCAAACCAACTCTCAACTGCTAGATCTATACTCGAATCCAAAAGGTAGCCAGTCTGGCTGGGGTCAGCTATTAAGCAGAGTCCAGAATTAAGGGTCAGGATGTGGTTGTTGTTAGTGCTCTACACACAGATGGATACTTAATGTTTTTTTTTCTTCTATCCATTGTGGATAGGCAATACTTGTTTTTATATTTTAAATTTTTTTCATTGTAAGTTATTTATTTAGTCAATTTAGAACATTATTCCTTGGTTATAAGAATCATATTCTTTCCCTCCCTTCCCTCCCCCCACCCTTACCATAGCTGATGTGCAATTCCACAGTGTATTACATGTGTCCTTGATCAAAACCTATTTCCATGTTGTTGGTGTTTACATTAGGATGTTCATTTAGGGTCTATGTCCCCAATCATATCCCCATCAAACCATTAGAGAAAGCAGTTGTTTTTCTTCTGTGTTTCTACTCCCACAGTTTTTCCTCTGAATGTGGATAGTGTGCTCTCTCATAGAACCCTCCAAGTTTTTCAGGATCACCGCATTGTCACTAATGGAGAAGTCCATTACATTCGATTGTACCACAGTGTATCAGTCTCTGTGTACAATGTTCTCCTTGTTCTGCTCCTTTCACTCTGCATCAATTCCTGGAGGTCATTCCAGTTCCCATGGAATACCCCTAGGTCATCAGTCTTTACAGCACAATAGTATTCCATCACCAACATATACCACAATTTGTTCAGCCATTCCCCAATTGAAGGGCATCTCCTCATTTTTCAATTTTTTTGCTACCACAAAGAGCTTAGTTATGAATACTCTTGTACAACTCTTTTTCCTTATTTTCTCTTTGGGGTACAAACACAGCAGTACTATGGCTGGATCAAAGGGCAGACAGTCTTTTAGCATCCTTTGGGCATAGTTCCATATTGCCCTCCAGAATTGTTGGATCAATTCACAACTCCACCATCAATGCATTAATGTCCCAACTTTGCCACATACCCTCCAGCATTCATTACTTTCCATTGCTGTCATGTTAGCCAATCTGCTAGGTGTGAGGTGATACCTCAGAGTTGTTTTGATTTTCATCTCTCTGATTATAAGAGATTTAGAACACTTTTTCATGTGATTAATAATAGTTTTGATTTCTTTAACTGAAAATTGCCTATTCATGTCCCTTGCCCATTTATCAATTGGAGAAAGGCTAAATTTATTGTTCAATTGATTTAGCTCTTTATAAATTTGAGTAATTAGATCTTTGTCAGAGGTTTTTGTGATGAAGATTGTTTCCCAATTTGTTGCTTCCCTTCTAATTTTGGTTGCATTGGTTTTGTTTGTACAAAACTTTTAATTTGATGTAATCAAAATTATTTATTTTACATTTTGTGATTTTTTTCTAGCACTTACTTGGTTTTAACATCTTTCCTTTCCCAAAGGTCTGACATGTATACTATTCTGAGTTCACCTAATTTACTTATAGTTTCCCTCTTTATATTCAAGTCATTAACCCATTCTGAGTTTATCTTGGTGTAGGGTGTGAGATATTGATCTAAACTTAATCTCTCCCATACTGTCTTCCAATTTTCCCAGCAGTTTTTTATCAAATAGTGGATTTTGGTTCCAAAAGCTGGGAACCTTGAGTTTATCATAGACTGTCTTGCTGAGGTCACTTACCCCAAGTCTATCCACTGATCCTCTTTTCTGTCTCTTAGCAAGTACCAAATTGTTTTGATGACCACTGCTTTTTAGTATAGTTTGAGATCTGGTACTGCAAGGTCTCCTTCCTTCACATTTTTTTTCATGACTTCCCTGGGTATTCTTGATCTTTTGTTCTTCCAAATCAACTTTGTTATGTTTTTTTCTAATTCAGTAAAAAAGTTTTTTGGTAGTTCAATGAGTATGGCACTAAATAAGTAAATTAATTTGGTTAGAATTGTCATTTTTATTATGTTAGCTTGTTCTACCCATGAACAATTGATGTTTTTCCAATTGTTTAAATCTAGTTTTAATTGTGTGAAGAGTGTTTTGTAGTTGTGCTCATAAAGTTCCTGTGTTTGTCTTGGCAGATAGATTCCTAAGTATTTTATATTGTGTAGGGTGATTTTAAATGGAATTTCTCTTTCTAATTCTTGCTGCTGAGATGCATTGGAAATATATAGAAATGCTGATGACTTATGTGGGTTTATTTTGTATCCTGAAACTTTGCTAAAGTTGTTGATTATTTCCACTATCTTTTTAGTTGATTCTCTAGCATTATTTAAGTAGATCATCATATCATCTGCAAAGAGCAATAGCTTGATCTCCTCATTGCCTATTTTAATACATTCAATTTCTTTTTCTTCTCTAATTGCTATAGCTAGTATTTCTAGTATAATGTTAAATTATAGAGGTGATAATAGGCATCCTTGTTTCACTCCTGATCTTATTGGGAATGCTTCTAGTTTATTCCTATTGCAGATGATGTTTGCTGATGGTTTTAGATAGATACTGTTTATTTTTAGGAAAGACACCTCTATTCCTATGCTTTCTAGTGTTTTCAATAGGAATGGGTTTTTTATTTTGTCAAAGGCTTTTTCTGCATCTATTCAGACAATCATGTGATTTTTGTCAGTTTGCTTGTTAATCTGGTCAATTATGTGGATGGTTTTCCTAATATTGAACCATCCTTTCATTCCTGGTATGAATCCTACCTGGTCATAGTGAGTAACCCTCGTGATGACTTGTTGGAGTCTTTTTGCTAGTATATTATTTAAAATTTTTGCATCTATATTCATTAAGAAGATTGGTCTGTAGTTTTCTTTCTCTGTTTTGACGTGCCTGGCTTTGGAATCAGTACCATATTTGTGTTGTAAAAGGAATTTGGTAGAACTCATTATTTGTTTAATTCTGTCATATAGGGACTTTTTCTTAGGGAGTTCTTTTATGGCTTGTTCAATTTCTTTTTCTGATATGGCATTATTTAAGTAGTCTATTTCTTCCTCTGTTAGTCTAGGCAATTTATATTTTTGTAAATATTCATCCACATCACCTAGATTACCATATTTATTGCCATATAATTGGGCATAACAATTTTTAATGATTGCTTTAATTTCCTGTTCATTAGAGGTGAGGTCTCCCTTTTCATCTTGGATACTGTCAATTTGGTTTTCTTCTTTCCTTTTTTAAATTTGTTTGATGAATACTTTCTATTTTATTTGTTTTTTCAAAGTACCAGCTTCTAGTCTTATTTATTAAATCAATAGTTCTTTGACTTTCAATTTTATTAATTTCTCCTTTGATTTTTAGGATCTCTAATTTAGTCTACATCTGAGGATTTTTAATTTGTTCACTTTCTAGTTTTTTAATTTGCATGCCCAATTCATTGACCTCTGCCCTTCCTAATTTGTTCATGTATGAACTGAAGGATATAAATTTCCCCCTGAGTACTGCTTTGGCTGCATCCCATAGATTTTGAAAGGATGTCTCAACATTCTCATTTTCTGCAATGAAGTTATTGTTTCTATGATTTGTTCTTTAACCAATTTTGGAGAATTGTATTGTTTAATTTCCAATTAATTTTTCATTTATCTCTCCATGTGCTCTTACTAATTATTATTTTCATTGCATTGTGATCTGAGAAGGTTGCATTCAAAACATTTCTGCTCTTTTGTACTTGTTTGCAATATTTTTATACCCTAGTACATGGTCAATTTTCGTGAATGTACCATGTGCTGCTGAAAAGAAGATGTATTCCTTTTTGTCCCTATTTATTTTTCTCCACATATCTACTAACACTACTTTTTCTAAGATGTCATTCACTTATCTTACCTCTTTCTTATTTATTTTTTGCTTTGATTTATGTAGTTCTGATACAGGAAGGTTCAGGTCTCCCACTAGTATACTTTTTCTATCTATTTCATCCTTGAGCTCCCCTAGTTTCTCCTTTAGAAATTTGGATGCTATGCCATTTGGTGCATACATGTTGAGTACTGATATTTCCTCATTGTCTATACTGCCTTTTATCGGGATGTAATTACCTTCCCTATCTCTTTTTACTAGATCTATTTTTACTTTGGCTTTGTCAGATATCATGATTGCAACGCCTGACTTCTTTTTATCAGTTGATGCCCAATAGATTTGGTTTCATCCTCTTACTTTTACCTTATGTGTATTCATGTGTTCATTTCATTTGCCTTCAGAGTTATGATTACCAGCTGTGTATTTCCCAGCATTTTTATTTCCATTCTTAGTCCTGCCTTTTCTTCTTTCAGTATTTCTTTCTATACCAATATTTTGTTTTTAATCAGTTCCCCTAATTCCCTCCCTTACTTTACTTCCCTTTCTACCCCCCTCCCTTCTTATTCTCTTCTTATTTTCTTTACAGTCTTTTCAAACTACCCCACCCTCTCCCTCCCTTTTACTGCTTCCCTCCCCACCAGTCCTTTTGTTACCCTTCTATTTCCCTACAGTGTGTAAATGAATTCTCTGCCCCAATGCATTTGATTGTTCTTCCATCTTTGAGTCAATTTCAATGCACATACCAATTGAATATTTCCCATTTCCAATCTCTTTACCCTTTCAGTATATTGATGTTCTCCCCACCTCCCGCCATGTGCTTCTTTGTGACATATAAATTTACCCCATTTTGTTTCTTTCCCCATTTCTTTTAGTATTAACCTCTTTTTTAGGTCTAGTTTTATACACACACACACACACATATGTATTTATGCATACATATATCTATATAAATATTTGTATCTTGGCATTTCATCCTATACAGTTTGTCACTGTTCCCTCTAAGTATAATTCTTCTAGCTACCCAAGTGATAATAACAATTTTTAAGAGTTACCAATGACCTCTTTTCTTATAGGGATACATATCATTTTAACTTATTAGGTCTCTTAAAAGAAGGTTTTTTTTGTTTGCTTTGTTTTGTTTTTATTTTTCCTCTTTCTTAATTACCTTTTTATGATTCTCTTGAGTTCTGTGTTTGGGCATCAAATTTTCTGTTCAGATCTTGTCTTTTCTTTACAAATGCTTGGAATTCTTCTATTTTGTTAAATGACCATACTTTCCCCTGTAAGAATATAGTCAGTTTTTCTGGGTAGTTGATTCTTGGATGTAGACCTAGTTTCCTTGCTTTCTAGAATATCATATTCCATGCCTCTCGGCCCTTCAGTGTGGATGAAACCAGATCCTGCATTATTCTCACAGTGGTTCCATGGTATTTGAATGACTTCTTCTTGGCAGCTTGTAATATCTTTTCTTTGGTCTGATAGTTCTTGAATTTGGCTATAACATTCCTGGGTATTGTCAGTTGGGGATTAAGTACAGGAGGTGTTCTGTGGATTCTTTCAATCTCCACTTTTCCCTCTTGTTCTAGAATATCAAGGCAGTTTTCTTGGATAGTTTCCTGTAGTATGGTGTCCAGGATTTTTTTTTCTTCATGGTCTTCCGGTAGACCAATGATTCTTAAGTTGTCTCTCTTGGAACAATTTTCTAAATCTTCTGTTTTGTGAATGAGGTGCTTCATATTTTCCTCATTTTTTTTCACTCTTTTGGTATTGTTTTATAGTTTCCTGCTGCCTTGTGAAGTCACTTGCTTCTAGTTGTTGTATTCTGGTTTTTAAAGACTGGATTTCATCCCTGGCTTTTTGGTCATCCTTCTTCTTCTGATCTTTCATCTCCTTTGCCTCATTTCAAGCTGACTAATTTTGGCTTTAAAGACATTGTTTTCTGTTTCCAGATGACTTATCTTGCCTTTTAAGTTCCTTTCCCAGTTGTCTTCATCATCTCTTAATTGTATTTTGAATTTTATTTTGAGTTCTTCCAAAGCCTATATCCAATTTGCTGGAGTTTCCATTTTTTGCTTGCTGTTCCTTCATCCTTCTTTGTTCTATTTGCTCTTTGTTCATTGCCTGGATATAAGCTGTCAATTGTAATTTCTTTTTTCTTTTTCTGTTGTTTGCTCATATTTACCACTTCTTTACTTACTGTAGTTGCCTGCAGTTTTGCTCTTCTCGTTTTGTGTTGGATCTCTGGTTTTGGACTTTTCTGTCAGCCTTCACCCTTCGATCTTAGACAGAAAATCTCTCAGTGCAGTTTGTGGGGGAGGGGTGTTGAAGCTTGTGCTTCCCTGCCTTCTGAAGACTTTGATGGGATTAAGCGTAGCTGAGTTGCATAGCTGGATGTGCCTTGAGGCCAAAGCCTCATGGGGGGAGGGCAGGCAATATGAAGTGTCTCTGCTGCTGCAACTAGGCTGACTGCTCTGCACTTCTTGCCCAACTGCTTCCCCACTACCTGTGTTCAATGCTCTGAGCCTGGCACAGCTTTGCCCACAAGGTACTCCTTCCAGACCAGCACCCTTTCCCGCCAAGAGCTTCCATCTACAGCTGGAGGCTCAGAGCCCTAGGTGGGGGAGGAGTCCTGGGACCTTCCTTTTTCCTTCCCCTTAAACCTGAGTGTTCTTGAATTCAGGCTTTTGGGGAGCATACCTTTTAAGTTGAGTCCAGCAGAAGGGTTATTTGGCTCTGTCCTGTTGTTAGGTTTGATTTTTAGTCCCCTAGGAGCATTTAGTTTATAATCAGTAAGGAAGGGTTTTCAGGGGTCTGAACTTTCGCTGCCTCTACGCTGCCATCTTGACTCCTGGATACTGTAATATTATATTGGGAAAATGGGTTTGGATTGAAGAACAGGGGATATGGAAGGTTTTGTAGCAAGGAATGGAGGAGTTGAGGGGAGAGAGGGAATATGGCTGCCGGTGAGGTAAAAGGAGAGAGATGCCCCCCATTGAGAGGCTATTTTTGAAAAATGGGGTTCCTGAGGAATGGAACACTTTGATAGCCTGAGGGGGTGTCTTCTCTATAGACTCATGTTGCAGATACCCCAGAGTAGGTAAGCATGGACCCTCCTGAGGGACGAGCCTCCCTCTAGACCAAGGTCACACAATAGGGGTCCAATAAGGACCATTTATAGTTGAATGGCTGTCCTGAGGTTCAGTTGTCTTTGTGTCCCCTGAAATATTAGTCCTCTTATCTGACTGAGATATTCAAATAAAGATAAATTTTAATAACAAGTTTGGATTGGGGTGGTATCAGGGAAGAAGGAAGAGGGATTTCCCTAGATGAGGTTTGAGTCTCTCTCAGCTTTTGAGCTGACATCAGGCCTCACAGGCTGGTGGAGGGTTTCTGTTAATTCCTGTCTATGCTAATCTGTGCTAGTTTTCTTAAGTTTAAAGTTTTAGCAGTAGACAACAAGAGGAAGAAAGTTCTGACTTTCAGAGCTTGTTGGGCCTGTCTCTTCGGGCTGATGCCCTAAAGACCAGCCTTACAGTCCAAACTGGTTTCCTTCAATCCTTTTGTCTGATGAACATGATCACAGGGATATAGGTAGAGCACATAGTTTGGAAATTCAGGAATAGAGGCACTTCTATCCAGAGACAGGGAGGGAGACTCCTTCCAGTTCCAGGGCCAGTTGGGGGACTTCCGGGTAAACATGGCAGCAATATAGATGCAAATTGCTTCCTCTCCCCCATACCGAACGTAACAGACTACCTCAAAAGAGCATAAAAAATCATATTTGGAAGGTTGGAGGGACTTTCCAGCAGCCCACAGCAACGAAGGTACATGGGGTTTGAACATTCCCACACTCTAAGAGGGAGAGAAAGCTCACTGCCAAGGGTGAGCTGAGCTGAGGTGCCATCCCCTACCCCACTTACGGAACCAGAGTAGGGACTAGCGCACTCACCGGAGACAGTGAGTAAGTGAGGAGTGTCTCTGCAGTGAGTGGGGAGCACTCCAGGGTCCTTGGGATCTAACAAGGACATCCAGGGAACTACCACTCAGAGCAGTTTCACTGGAGAGCGCGCAGACCACGGGGGCTCCTGCAAACTGCGAACACCGTGGAGGCTCTAGAAATGGCCTGAGGCAAAATCTCTTCCACTCCTCGCTGTAGTGGGGGAGGGGCACACCAGGGTCCTTGGGAACTGGCAAGGACTACCAGGGAAAGACCCCTCTGAGCGGTTTTACAGGGGAAGCCTGTGCCCACAGGAGAGAAGAGATCACAGACCATGTGGGCTGGGAAGAATCAGCATGAGGCAAAAACATCAAAATCTGCCCACCTCACCCAGATTCCTGAATAAAAAGGAAAGGGAAAACCATCAAAGGGATGGCTCAGAGTGCCCAAGATCAATCCTACAAGAAGAAAGGGAAAAAAGTGACTATTGAAAACTTTTATGGAGGGAAAAAGCAGGCTACAGACAAAAAAGAGGATGAAATGCAAACAAAATCAAAACACGCCCCCCCAAAATGGAAATTATCCACAAGCTCTGGAAGAACTCAAAATGGAGCTTATCCAAAAGATGGAAACCTTCTGGCTAGAAAAATGGGAACAAATTCAGAAAGAGGTCTTCAGCCTGACAGACAAAAACTCACAATTGGAGAAATTGCTGGAAGCCTCTAACAGAAGGGCAGACCAAACTGAAAAAGCAAAGCCAGTCCTTAAAGACCAGAATTAAGCAACTGGAAAATAGTGATCTTGCAAAACATCAAGAATTAATAAATCAAAGTCAAAAAATTAATGAATTAGAAGAAAACATAAAATATCTCACTGACAAGGTAACAGACCAGGAAAACAGAGGAAGGAGAGACAATTTGAGAATCATTGGTCTACCTGAAAAACCAGAGATTAACAAAAACATTGATGCCATACAAGAAATCATCGAAGAGAATTGTCCTGATGTTCTCAAACAAGGGGGCAAAATAGAAATTGAAAGAGCTCATAGAACATCCTCTATACTAAATCCCCAAAAGACAGCCCCCAGGAATGTAATAGCCAGTTCCAGGGCCAGGAAGAGACTCAGTCATAAGACCCACTGCCACTCCCAGTTGCCCCTTCCTCCACCACTTGTCAATCTTGTCAATATCTTCTCTCTAACACTCCAACTGCTGTTTGTTCCAACTCTGGCAGAAAGTCCAGAACTTGTTTTAGTTTTCCTTTCCACAATCAAATTTTTAAATTCACAATACTTAACGTTGAATGAATGATTAGTTTCTAGATTCCATCTCTGGTGGATTCAGGGACAAAGGCTTACTCTGAGACTAGTTGAAGTTCTATCTGGAGCTGTGTCAATCCTTGACAACAGAATCCAAGAATCACAACATTTCACAGTTGAAAGGCACCTCAGGATATATATGAGCAAAGAACCCCTTTGCAATTATCATGGCAAATGGTTACCCAGCCAACTCAAGGAAGACTATTCTGTGGTTAGGAATAGCCTCTGACAATGGAATAATTAAGATATTGTTTGCATTAGGGCTCCATCTTCTTCTTAACCAATCATTGCACCTAATTCTGCCCTCTGGGATCAAGAAAAACTTGAATTCCTCTTCTACTTGGCATTCATCCAAATACAGAAAGTAGGTACTGTATCTTTGATGAATCTTCTCTTCTCTAGGCTTAATGCTCTAAGTTTATTCAACCAATCCTTACGTAGTACAGTATTCCATCTTTTATCTGGAAAGTGCTGAATCTAGTATTATTACAACTTCCTTTGTTCTGAATATTTCTCTCTTAATGTAGTTGATGATAACATTAACTTTTGAAACATGACATTGTGGCACTGTTGATTGAGGTTGAATTGAACTTGAAGTCCATAAAAATCCCTAGATCTCTTTATATCTCTTATCTATTGCTAGGGTCAAGGTTCACTGAGGAGTCAGGGTCAGGAACCAGTCTAGGATGGCAGTGGGAGATCAGTTTGTATTCTGTACTATTTTCTCTGTAGAACTCACTGTTTTTTAGGTCACGAGCTCCCTCATTGTCCCCCTAGCCATAGACCACACAGATCAGGCAAGGAGGATATACTTCTCATTCTTTGTCTTTCACTAAATCTATCATCAGACCAGTTTGTGTTGGTCTTTCTCATGAGAGGCAGAGCATGACTAGTCCCAGAGGGTGTCTGACAGCAGCTTCTGGCTAAGACTAATCCGATAGAATGTGATTATGCTTTCCTGGCAGAATCAATTTATTTCCAGCCACATTCAGGGTGCCAGGAAAATGAAGTAGGAGCTTTAGGGAAGGACCTAGGCAATTATCTCAGGGCCAGTTATTGGAAGGTTGAAATGCTTCCCCAATCCTCCTTCAAACATAGCCAGGGATTATACTAATGATTCAATACAAGCTCTATCCAACAGGGACAAGGCATGGGGAATGTGCCATGTGTGACCCATTGAGACCATGGCACAGGGGAGGGAGTGTATTCAATGGTATGATCTATGGGGGATGAAATGCAAACATGTAAAGGATGAAGGATCTGCAAGTCATGAGTGAGCTTCCAAGTGTGGAAATTTCCTCTACCAATTCTACCACTTATAATTTAGTAGGTAAGTCCTATAAAGTTGAAAGAGATCTTTGAAGTCTCCTAGTCCAACTATTTCATTTTTTTATAAATGAGAAAATTGGTACCTATACAAGTGAGATATTCTTTTTCCTGTTTCAGTGGGAGAATTTTATCAAAGTATTGTTTTAAATGTTCTTTAATTATTTTCAACAAGTTTTTTTAAAAAAAGTAATGTCATGCCTGATACTTCTTCCTCCTTCATAGTGAACAAATTAAAAAGAAAACCAAATTCTCCCATATCTATCTATATAATCCACTAAAGCAAATTTGTCCATTAGTCATGTTCAAAAATGTATATCTATTTTGCATTTCAAGTTCATCACCTTTCTGTAAGTAGGTGAGTGCCTTGTAATAGTTTCTGGACTCACAGCTTATTTTTATTATTGCATTGATCAGAATTATAAAGCTTTTCATAGTTATTTACTCTATAATATTGTCATAGTATAAATTTTTCTCCTACTTCTAGTCACTTAGCTCTGCATCAATTCACAAGGTCTTCCTAAATTCCTCTGAAAATTTCCATTTCATAATTTTTAGGGCACAAAAATATTCCATTATATTCATGTACAGTGGTACATTGACACATGAGTTTAATTCGTTCCATGGCCAAGCTTGAAACTTAGTTTGCTCATGTGTCAAATTGAATGTCCCCATTTAAATGAATGGAAATACAATTAATTCATTCTGGCCCCCCAAAACACACATATTTTTGTTTTATTTGCTTTTAAATGCAGAAATGTACTTTATCAATAACAAACAAATATATACAGATAATAAGAAAGAGTCAAGAAAATAAACTTGTTCTGAAATGTTATTTACCTTCAAGGTCAGGTGAAGATGCTGGCAGAGAAAGTTTTAATTTCGTGCACTATGGCTCAACATAACTTACTCTCTACTCATGTAATGCTACATTTAAATTCAAAATTGACCTTATACATTACTTATGATATATAACTTTATTGCTAAACTTAATTGCTATTTTTAAACTTTACTTAATTATCATCATCTTCTTTATTGAATTTTTAACTGTTTTGCCACACTTTCCTGGATTTTACTTAGAGGCCATTTCAACAAAAACCTTTCCATGGAAGTTTGTTTCCTCTTCCCTTTCAGAAGCTTCTGACAATGTCTGAAATAAATGTCATTACACAGCCCTAACACATGACCTGTTGCAACTTTTTCTGAGTGTGTCTTTTCAATAAACTGTTTAATTTTTCCCCAAATTCTCAACATTTCCTTAATCTCACTTGTACTGATTACCTCATCCACTTCAGACTCCTCCCTCCGGCTCCTCCCAAGGGCAGAAACTCATGATTCAAATATCTACTTGTGACTTAAAGCAAAAAATCCTGATCCTGAATGTAAGCATCTTGAATTGCTCCTCACTTAAGGTGCTCAAGTATCAAGTACGATTGTACTACAATTTGTTTGTTGATTCCACAATGGGAGGGTAGACCATTAATGTCCAAGTTTTGACTATCATCGAAAAGAATTGTAAATTTTATACCTATAGATACTTTCTCTCTTTGATTTCCTTGGTAGTACAAGATTAACAGTGGCATTTATGGTCAGAAAGTAGACATTGACTTGGTAATTTTCTGAGTATGGAACCAAATCACTTTCTAGAATGTCTAGATCAATAGGTATGAGCTGTCTTGTCCATGATCACATAGGTTTAAGTGGCAGAGCTTAGATATGAATGTAGGTTCACTGATGGCAGATAGTCCTCTTTCCAGTCTGAAGTACACAGAGGCTGAGAATATTGCTCATGATCAAATAACTGGCAAGTATTAGCCTCTGGGTTTGAACCCCATTCTTCCTGACTTAAATGTCCAGAAGTCTATTCACTGAACCAGGATGAAAAGGATTGGACACTTGGACACAATGCCATGAAGGGGGCCTAACAACTATCTGCCAAATGAGTTAATGCTAGAAATGCTGTCTGAGTGACTGTGTTCCCAAATGAGTGGGGGAGATTGACATTCCTGGTGTGGATCTGAAGTGGGGACTCACATTCTCACTATCTACAATGTCCTTGTTCCATTGCATAATACGGTTCAGGATTTCCATAGCTTCTGGCATTCAAAAGCTAGAATAATAATTTGGTTCTGATTTATCAAGGACATGGGTCCATCCCTAGGCTGGCCTCCTTTGTGTTGCTAGGTTACCAAATAGTGCTTGGATCTTTATGAAAATAATTGCAAAGGTTAATTATCTTTAGAAATGAAGAGTATTCAAGGAATGAAATCTCCTTGTTGATGTTAGTAAACTTTTGAGAAACTGATATCTTGAAAGTTCCTTTTTCATCCAACAGTGTCATCAGCCCACAGTCAGTACCATGGCTAGTGACCTATGTTGTATATAGTAAGTAAATGTAACTGAGAAACATTCATTGGGTCCTGCATCTTTGTTCTGTGGCAAGCCCACTGCAAAAGAAAAGAGGGGGATGTTGAGATGTTAGGGTACAGTAATTCTCCAAAGGACCATAGTGAGACAATATAGTCTTATGGGAAAGCTAATTCCATATCAATTCTATCTTCCAGAGAAAATTTCAGGGCCAAGCTCTCTCCATTAGACCCTTCAATACCCAAAATTCTATTCCATTTTTGGAAGCTATTTTGGAGGTAGAGGAAAAGAAAAGTTGGATTTGGAGTCAGATGACCTGAGTTCAAATGCTTATATCTGTCCATACTGAAGGTTTCACCCCTATGGCCCTGAGCTTTTATTAGTGAGTATTTCATTTTATCTTGCTTAAAATCAAACTTCCATAGGATGTTTTTAGACATCTCAATGCCATATTAATGCTCCTGTACCTTCCCTTCTATGACTCTATTGCTGAGAATAATAATGAAATCAGCATTTAAATTCATTCTAAGAACATCTCAATCAATTGCCCTGTGACTTCTATAACATGACTTGGCATATAGCTAGACTACCAAAAATGCTTGGAAGCTGTTCCCAAGAAAGAGAGGAGAATTGGCCCATAAGTGGACATTCTGCATAGGTCTGCCATGTGGTTAGCAACAGTCTTTCTCTATTGGCTGAATAGCTGGAATTGTTTTCATCTTTAAAATGATCTGACAAGGGGGCAGCTGGGTGGCTCAGTGGATTGAGAGTCAGGCCTAGGGATGGGAGGTCTTGGGTTCAAATTGGGCCTCAGACACTTCCTAGCTATGTGACCCTGGGCAAGTTACTTGACCCCCATTGCCTAGCAATTATTGCTCTTCTGCCTTGGAACCAACACATATTATTGATTCTAAGATGGAAGGTAAGGGTTTTAAAATAAAATAAATAAAATAAAATGATCTGACAACACATTTGTGTTTGTGTGAAGAACTCTATTCAGCTCTAACAAGTAATACCATGTGTTAAGTCGGGAGGGCTTGGGGCCATTTACCCAATTCCAATAATCTGACAGTTTAATTTGTAAATATTATATTTTCAATATAATATACAATGTGTATTTTATTATAATATATTATACATTAAACTATAAGTTTTTAATATTATTTATAACATACAATAGATGTTCTATTATAATATAATTTATATTATAAATATTTATATATGTTATATTGTAAATCTTATATATTATATTTGAAACATAATATATAACAAGGCAACTAAATCACATAGAAGATAGAATGCTGTATCTAAAGTTAGGAAGACTCTTTTTTTGAGTTAAAATCTAGTCTCAGACACTCTGTGACCCTGGACAAGTCACTTAACCTTGTTTGACTCAGTTTCCTCATCTATAAAGTGAGCCATAGAAGAAAATAGCAAATTATTTCACTCTTTGCCAAGAAAATCCCAAATGGGGTCACAAAGAGTTAGGCAAACTGAACTGACTGAATAACATATAACAGCTGATATTTTATAATATGCATTATAATATGTTTAAGCTTGTATATTACATTTATAGTATGATAATATGACATTATATTTAGATTTCTAATGCTTGACACATAGTAGTTCCTTAACAAATTATTATTGATTGATTGATTTGGATTACTTGAAGAATTAGAAAATACTAACCTGACCCACATGGGTTCTATGGGTTTTCTGTGTTCATAACACAGCAGTCTCAGGATTGTTGCCATTTTATGGAACTTTAAAAAGTATTTGGATACAAAAATCAAGGAAACCATCAAAGAAAACTCACCAGACTTGAAGGAATCATCTTGTGAAATACAAACAGAAAAAATTCACAGGATCATGACATGGGTGAGCTCACAATTTAACATGCCTACCAACATCATAATAAGGGGAAAATACTACTACAAAATGCTAGAGGAAGTACAGAAAGCATTTAATGAGAAACAATCATTATAAATATAGCAAATTGTTCAAGGAGGAAAAGGGAAGATTGCAGGAATTAGATCATAACATTTGAAAAGTTAAGAAATATTATCTTCATTCATCCCTTTCCAGGATTGAAAACATGTATTTGATTCCTTTTCTCAGAATAAGTATGAGAGTAAAGGTGTGGGGAAATGGGGAACATGTCTGACAACAAAGTGCCCATATGGGTTAGGCTCAGGTTTCCTAATGGATGGTTGGATGAGATGGGAAGGATGACCTGGATGCAGTAAGATATAGTGAGCTAGATAAATTTCCACTCACTTGTCTACCAATCAGCAGAGTTCAGTCCCAAGGCAAGTTGTTAAATGAGTGGTAGGGCATATTCTCTGGAAATCTGATTTTGTAGGATTGTAGCTGGGGCTCTATAGGAAGAAAGGATTCTTGATTTACAATAGGGTCCTAGACAGTTCTTTAAACTCATAGTACATCTCTATGATTGAAACCCCATGTACTCGAGTTCAAATGAGAGTCAATTCCTTTCCCCTGAATCATCACAGTCCACATAAATCATAGCCTAATGAAGGGTAATCAATGTTTGCATTTGCTCCTCCATGAGAGAATTATTAATTACTATTCTTCAGATATGACTCCTTTGTTTGCCACAAGAAGCTTAATACTGGAATTCTTCTACTTATCTAGGACCTTTTCTGTTGTTCCACCACTGCTATCCTGTTTCTTCCAGCTCACTTACTTATAGTCCCCAGTATGGTCAAAGATGTTCTCATCATCCTACCATCTTTGGTTCATATAGTCCTTTACTCCCTTGAAGCCTCATGGTTCCCTAATAAATAAATGGTTTGGTGGTACAATGGATAGAACACTGGAGTCAGGAAGTTCTGAGTTCAAATGTGGCCTGAGGTATTATCTGTGTGACTTTTGGCAAGTCTTTGTTTTATTTTGTTCAGTCATGTCCATCTCTTTGTGACTTCATTTGGGTTTTTCTTGGCATAGATACTGGAGTCGTTTGCCATTTCCTTCTCCAGCTCGTTTTACAGATGAGGAACTGAGGCAAACAAGGTTAAATGACTTAACCAGGATCACACAACTAGTAAGCAAATCACTTAACCTTTATTTGCCTCAGCCTCTTCAACTCTAAAATGGTGATAATAATAACTCCTACTTCTTAGAGTTATTTTGAGGATTAAGTGAGATAATATTTATAAAGCATTTAGCACTGTACCTAGAATATAGAAGGTCTTACTTAAATGCTAGCTATATATTATATTATGTTTTTTGTTATGTTGTATTATGTTCAATTCTAGCCTATTGTGTTAAGCTGGGTTTATTGTCTAATCCTATCTCATTTTATCATTTCATTTTTAGATTGGATTGGATAGATTAGATTAGAGGTAAGTTTCTCTCTGGAGAGCCAGAGTTTATATGTATATCCAGCTGTTCTGTGTCTTTAATACTCCAAGTCTCCATTTAAAGATCAGGTCTAAGACTACAACTCAGGCTATAAAGTAACTACCATTCTCAAATGTGGTGTGTAGAGAAGTGTTTCAACAATCTTCCCAGAAAAAGGTAATGATATTGTATTCAAATAGTAGAGATTAAGCAGTTGCTAAGTAAATGAGAGAACTTTTGAACAATGTTAGCTAAATCACTTAAGGTTTCAGAAAGATGCTCTTGAGAACTAGAAGGGAGGGGAAAACAAGCAAAAAATCAAGAGAGAATGGAGGAGGAGTAGGATAATCCTATGGTGAAATTCTCATCTTTGATAAAGGGAAAACCCACATTAATGTAATCTACATAGTTATTATCATTGGAGGAATTGTTTAGAGTGGTTCTCAAGTTTGGATTAATAATGGAGGCAGAGTAGCATAATAGAAAACACACAGGATTTGGAGTAAGAGGTCCAGACTTCAGATTCCAACTCTGAAACTGACAGCATGAACATTGACAAATCAATAGATAATCTTGAACCTTGGTTTCTTTATCTGTAAGATGTAGGGGTTGGACTAGATATAGCAGCCAGGGTCCTTTCTAGATCTAAATCTACAATCTGATAATATGATTTTAAAAGTATGTATTTATTTCCAATAAAGCATTTATAGAAAAGATAAACTCAAGAATTGTAATGAAAATGGACTGAACACTCCCAATAAAATGTAAAAAGAGTCAGAGAAAATATTAAAAAGCAGAATCCAACAATATTCTATGGGCTAGAAACAGTTTCTACAGAAAATCTCAATGGATACAAAATGAAAAAGTAGCCTAAAATTTAAGAGAGTATCCTTTTAGAAATCACTAAAAGTGGAATTAGCATTAATGAAAATGAACACTGTTGGAATCAAACTTGAAAGTATGAAAAAAAGAGCAAGGATATTATGTCAAAAAATTCTATTCAAAATTAGATGGTATCAGTTTTAAATATGTGTCCATAATAATTCTACAGTAGAATTCATAAAAGAAAACTTCATAGCTTCGTTAGAAGAAATACATTTTTTAAATTAGTGGGAAATCTTAATACAATTTGAAAGATGATAAAAAACAATTAGAACCAGAGTATTAAGTAAACTAAATCTAATAGGAATATAGAGATAACTTAAAGGAAAAGATACTTTTTACCAACCAATTATGGACCTTTTACTAAAATTTATCAGGTACTAGGCCACAAAGAAGACAAAAAAGCAGAAATTAAGTATACTACATTTATAGACTATTTAATGAAATAAAGCTCGTACTAACAATGCAGCAAAAATGAAAAAAATACATGAAATATGTAGAATTATAAAATATAAAAGTACAACAATAATGGCATATTATATCAACAATAATCACAGTATATATACTTCATGTAAAAATCTATAGAATGAAGCCAAACCGGGAAGTAGTAATGGGCCATAGCCATAAATGCTTATTTACGTAAGAATGAGAATTAAAAGTGTTTTGCACCTAAAAAAGAAAAAAAACTTGGAAAAATGCCACAGAGAAAGAGAAGTCTCTGAGACAAGTTGAGATCAATACAACTGAAAATAAAGCCATTTAAAACATAAATAAATCCAAAGACCTGTTCTTTTGAAAAGACCAACAAAATTGATAATCCATTAGCAAGTCTAATCAAAAAAGGAGGCGAGTAAACACTAATGACAAAAATTAGGCAGTAGAAAGGAGATATCAGAATGAGGACAAAATAAATAGAGAAAATTACTACTGATGACTGTCTATAGCTCTATGCTTATAAATTTGAAAATCTCAAAGACTGATCATCACTTACAGAATTATAATACATCCAAAGTGGCAAAATAATAACTAAGCAGAGCAATCTCAGGTGAAATCAGAAACACAGGAAAGAGCTCTCCTTCAAAAAGATATTGACTCTCAAGTGATTTTTACCAAATCTTTAAAGAGTAAGTAATTCCTTTATTATGTATTTTAAAACATAAAGCAAGATGGTAGGTTAGCTAGCTCCTTATGACAGATAAATAGGGACTGAGTCCTTAACCAAAGACAAAACTGGGAAAGAAAAAAAGTTGATGAATATTTATTAACCTTGTGCCAGGCCCTGTGCTGAACAAAGAAGACAAAAAGAAAAAAGACAGTTTGTGATTTCAAGGACATCACAATCTAATGGGAGAGGCAACAAACAAACAAACAAATAAATACAAGCAATTTATTGATAGGATAAATAGGAAATACTTAAAAAAGATAAGGCACTAGAATTAAGAGAAATTAAGAAAGGGTTCCTAAAGAAGATGGGATTTTAGTTGGACTTAAAGGAAGCTAGTAGACCAAGATGAGCTACAAATCAAATAAAGTAGCAATTTAAAATAGTTTATAAATGGAATGTAAGGCTGGTTTAAAATAAAGAAAACAATGATTATAAGAAGCTTTAATAATAGGAGAAATGATAAAGGTCATCTGATCACAGTCTTAGCTTTTTTTTTTTTTAAACCCTTACCTTCCATCTTGGAATTAATACTGTGTATTGGTTCCAAGACAGAAGAATGGTAAGGTCTAGGCGATGGGGGTTAAGGGACTTTCCCAGGGTCACACAGTTGAGAAGTGTCTGAGGTGAAATTTGAACCTAGGATCTCCCATCTCTAGGCCTGGCTCTCAATCCACTGAGCTACCCAGCTGCTCCCCCCACCCCCATTGCCTTAGCTTTTATTGGCAAGGAAGAAATTAAAATTTCTTTATTTGTAAATGCCATGAACAAATAACACCCAAATTAATAAAACTGATAGTTAAATGACTTTAGTAAAGGCTCATAATGCATGATAAATTCACAAAAGTTTTCTCCATGCTTATTCACCACCATCAAGAAGTGGGAGGAACAAATAGAAACATGCACTTTACAATAATAACAAAAAGGGCATATATTTGATTATTAACTTAGAAATGCAGACAAGAGATTGACATGAAGACAAATTCATAATGGCGGATAGACATTAAGAAAGAATGGGCCAGATGGAAGAATGCCTTTGGCCCACAGTTATGCAGAAGAAACATAGAAAAGATTATAGAACCTAGGAGGTACAGGGGATAGAGCAATAGACCTGCAGTTCAAAACGGGCCATAGATATTAGCTGTGTGATCCTGTGCAAATTAGTTTGTCTATATCTGCCTCAGTTACCTCATCTATAAAGTGGGGACAAAAATAGCACCTACTTTCTAGGGTTGTGGTAAGGACAAAATTAATATTTGTAAAGTGCTTTGCAAACCTTAAATTGCACTATTAAAATGAATTTCCCAAACTAATTTTCAAATTGAATGAAATGCCAGTAAAATTAACAACAGATTATTTCATAGAATTAAAATTATAAGAAAACTCATGTGGAAAATCAGAAGAAACTATTAAGATGTATAAAAAATAAAACTGGGGAAAGGACCTAAAACCACCAGTTCTAAAGATGTATTATAAAGCAATAAACAAACAGTGGTGTTGGGAAGAGAATTTTTAAAAATAGATCAAGGAAACAGAAGAAAGCTCAGTTCTGAAACTCAATATATATGAAAGATTCAGCTTTGATAAATTGGTACTTAAAAACAAACTTGGATATGGAATCACTCTATTCAATAAAACCTCATGGGAAAACTGACCTGAAAACATTTTGGGATCTATCTGACCTACTTTCCTTCAAAAAACTCTAACTGAACTAATAATCTAAATATTTCTTTAAAGGAGAAGATATTATTCAGATGAAGGACATCTTGTCACTCCATAGGAGAAATTACTGGGGACAAAATTGGTAAGTTTAATAAATTAAAAAATTGTACAACATAAAACTGTATCTTTTAAATGAAAAGAAATAAAAAAGACCAGGAAAAATATTTTCAGTAAATATGTCAGACACTTAGGTCTGACAACTAGAATCTCAAAGGAATGGATTCATATCTGTAAGACTAATAATTCACAATCTCCAATGGAGGGATGCTCATTGGACATAAAGGGCAGATTTTATAAAAAGAAGAAATATAGACTTAATAACCACATGACAAGAAGCGAAAATTCCCTGCTAATCAGAGAAATGCAAATTAAGCCCACCTTAAGATACCACTTTCCTCATTAAGGAGTGTAAAAACAGTAAAAAATAAAAAAGCAAAAATGTGGGGATGGGAAGAACACAGGCACTCAGATACATCATTATCAGAAAGGTAGCTTGGTACAAACCTTTCAGAGAGCAATAAGCAACCAAAATGATCATACCTTTTGACCCTTCAAGTGCTAGCACTGAGCAACTTAAACCCACCCTAGCCCAGTTTGGATTTTATCTAAGAGATGAAATAGACTATTGTTTCAAATATTAAAAATATGAAATTTACAGCTTTGGAGTGCACATTCCAGATCTGAACTCTCTATGGCTCATGATCCTCCATATTCACAGGACACAGGTACTGACCATACTGTGGCCACATTTATTGAACATTGAAAAAACCAAAGGAAAAAAAAAAGTTCTGTTTCTCTATGGAATCATACTCTTCTAACCAGCACCCCAAAACCCTCCTTCGAGCTGTCTTTTTAATTTTTTGGAAGAGGAGAAAATGTATGTATGTGTGTGAAATCTTAGGTTTGGATAATTACCACCAATGGGATGCATTGGGAGAGTGGTAAGAAAAAACTCCACCCTCTCCAGATCTATCATTGGATCCTTTTGGGGGACTTGAAGTCTTTTCTTTCCCTCTAATTTCTACTTCTTTCTCTATTTCAAGATGTGGATTATTTTTTTAAGTTTATTTAATTAATTTAGAATATTTTTCCATGGTTACATGAATCATGTTCTTTCCCTCCCCTTCTCCTAACTCCCTCCCATAATCCCCTCCTGTAACCAACAAGCAATGTGGATTATTTCTACAGACTCAGTCCAGTAGCGATGGCTCACCACTCTATGCCTCTCACATGGCAGCCTGGAAATTGGGCTCTCCAAAGTCAGCTGCCACTCATTTATGTAGTAATCAGTAAGTCTCATTCCAATAACAGCCACTGATTTTGCTGTCATTCTCTACCTGGTGATCAGGAAGTCTCTATAACTCAAGGTCAGCTAAAACAAGGGGACCCTAAACTTAAAGAGTAGTTAGTGTATTGCTCTTCTACCTTCTTCCCCACTCCACAATTCTCTTCATTAGTTTCCTGCTCATTTCAAGAGCACTCCCATTGAGGACATGTGCTCACATTTACCACTCTGATATGAGAGCCCAGGGTGGCTAGAAGTTACAAGAGTATTTTAATATATGGAATATTATGGTTCTTTTGAAAGTGCTAAATAGGAATCATACATGGAAGCATGGAAAGAAGTGATAAATATAAAAATCATTATGTGGAGTGATACAAAATTAAATTGGCAGAACTAGAACTGTATATACATTGCCTATATAAATATATACATGTATTTATCTTCTGTCTTAGAATCAGTGCTAAGCATCTGTTCCAAAACAGAAGAATGGTAAAACTAGGCAATTGGAATTAAGTAATTTGCCCAGAGTCACACAGCTAGCATCTATCTGAGTTCAGATTTGAACCCAGGACTTCACATTTCCAGACCTGGTTCTGTATCCACTGACCCACTTACTTGTCTAGATAGGTATATTAAAAAAAAAGGATAACAAAAAATGATACAGACAAAGAAGCCCAGAAACAGCAGAGATTCAGGTAGACATGGCAGGAAGCAGAGAACAAAAATATTTTCTTTACTAGCTTGTTATCTTGTAACAAAAGACTAGCCAATGAGTTCAGTTTTTGAGAATGTACAGGATGCTTAGGAGACACAATCCCTCATGTAGACATGGGAGCATGGGCATATATTGTTCAATTTGTTCTGTTGACTATGAGGTGAAGAAGAACCTTTTTTTTATTGGCCATTGAGCTATCAAAGGCCTGGAGTAGCCAAAGTGGATCTGTTTCTAGCCTGGCTGGCATTTCAGAAGGAAGATAACCATCTTTGGACTTCTGGGCCCTTTACATCTCCCAGAAATAGGATGGAGCCAAGAGTGTATGACCCTCCTTTTGCTTCTGTTTTCGTTGTATCTTTTTTTTTTTCATGCTTTTAAGACAGATTGCTCTGACCTTGTAAGCTTCAAAAAAGGTAAGAAGAACTGAGTCTGTACAGGAAAAAAAGCTGGAATTCCTTCCTAGAATTTGCTAGAAATCTTGAGTAGCCTGGTAGACTCAGACCAACAGAAGGAGATATGTGGATTAATCCATGATTCGGTTATGTTGCATTTGGAAGTGACCTTGGTGAAACCAATTCTTTGGAGGAAGAGATTTAATTTTGTACATAATGTACCCAGGGACTAGAGTAATTTAGGAGGAAGTATGCCTCCAAGTGTTGGAAATGTTTGTATTTCTGCTCTTGTGATATTTTTGTAGTAAATATTCCTTTATAAATGCTTACTAATTATTTTAGGGTTAAGTAGAAATGGGACACCAATAACTAGTGGTTAATAATGGAGAAACATTGTGGAATGGAGGCTAGAGTCAATAGTAGTAGATGGATAATTGCCATTTAATAGTGTAAAAGACCCACTCTGTGCTAAGGGCTTGTTGTTTAGTGAAACCAGCTCAGAGGAATAGCTATGTTCTTCCATACTGACAGGATAGGTAGGATAAGGCAGGTAGAACCAAGGAAGTTGGTGTATGTTGATGCAGTAACTCCTCTGGCAGAGACTGAGGATCCAATATTCCAATTTTTTCCCAGTGTCCTAGGGAATGAAGGCAAACCTATTGAATATAGCATCAGAGTTTTTATTGATTCTGGAGATACTGAGACTCGCCATCTTGGTTTTGAGAAAACCAGAATAAACTCCAAGGAAGTAGGGAAACAGAATGAGGGGGAATTCTTGTGCAAATAATAGCATAAGTTTTCTGCCCCTTCTAGTCTTCCTCTGAAAATCTGGGTGGGATTTCTATCCAAATGGTTTCAAACCTGGGGGGGGGGAGGAAGGGAAAGTGACCCTTTAGACTACATTACAGGGGGCAGGATTCCATAGTAACTAATCTATTTTTCTTGTTGGTCTGTGGATAGCAAGAATAAGCTAGAGGCATAACCCAGATATCTCAGATCATTATAGGAATAATCCTTTGATGACCCAAGCCTCAGGGTTGGCTGACTCAGAAATGCCTCTTTCTGAGTTTCCCCCCCCTCATTAGCATAGTAGGTAGATATGAATGAAGAAGATATTTCCTGACTAGAGCATACCCATGTACAAACATGCCCATGCCCACGTATTGGCACACACAGGCATACACACAAATGTACACTAGAAAGCAGAAAGATTTTCTTGAATATAAGACAAGCCATCTTTCATTAAGCAACTCTAAATACTCTCATCAAAAGCACACACTGTTACTGGAGTTACATGCGCTGATTGCTGAGCCAAGTGAAAATGGGCCATTTTAAGTGGGCTCTTAAAACAAAGCTTAAGAAAGATGAATAGCTGTTCCTGCTGAGTTCCCTAGGGGCCCAGGAGGCTGCCTGTCCAACCTGCAAGGCAGACACAGAAACTGGAGCTGCCTCTCTTCCTACTAGAAGTCATTAATCTCTTCTACAGCCTAGAAGGACAAAAGCTCAGAGTGGTTGAGGTGTTGTTGGAAAGCAGAGGTGATATACACAGACCAGGCTCTGGAGGTGTGAGCACCTAGTGATGTCCAAGGCAGTGAGGTCAAAGCTGGAGCCCAGGAAGGTGATTAACAGTTAATATTCAGAGCTATGTCTTGGGTCTGACCATGGCAAATCTGAAGACACCCTGAGACCCCATGATACTTCTCTTAGAACTTCACAACTTTAGAACTGCCCCACACAGGTACACCTGGGTGATTACAGCTTCTTAGTCCAGACCTAGGGGTAGTTCCCCTCTAGGAATTGATCTCATGCTAAAGAGATGTCTCAGGGGTATTTATGTTCTTAACCTGGGATCTATTAACTTTGTTATTAACATTTTGATGAACATTTCAATGTAATTGGCTTTCTTTATCATCTGACATATTTTATTTTATGCAATTAAAAACAGTATTCTGAGAAAAATTCCATAGGCTCAATGGATTGTCAAAGACATCTATGACACACACAAAAAAAGGTTAAGACCCAGGGGCAGCTGGGTAGCTCAGTGGATTGAGAATCAGGACTAGAGATGGGAGGTCCTGGGTTTAAATCTGGCCTCAGATACTTCCCAGCTGTGTGACCCTGGGCAAGTCACTTGACCCCCATTGTCTAGCCCTTACCACTCTTCTGCCTTGGAGCCAATACACAGTATTGACTCCAAGATGGAAGGTAAGGGTTAAAAAAATAGGTTAAGACCCCTCTTCTAGAAGGTCTATAGGAGAGGACCTATAAAGAAGTCACTTAGTGTAGTCTCTTTTTTCCAGAAAAGGTAGCAGCTAAACCACCCTAGTTTGTTTGACAGCTCCATGAAACTAATTTCTTGCTTTCCCTTTGATGCCTTTTTCTTTCATTATTTTACCCTAACCAGTCAATAAAATTTATTAAGTGCCTACTATGTATGTACCAGGCACTATATTAGGTGCTGGGGATGCAAAGACAAGAATGAAACAGTCTGAGCCTCAAAGAGCTTACATTCTATGGGAGGAGACAACATGTAAAGACCCATAGAATATGTACAAATTAAGTAAAGGCTAAGATTTTAGGGATACCCCATATGTGCTCTCTCTCTCTCTCTCTCTCTCTCTCTCTCTCTCTCTCTCTCTCTCTCTCTCTCTCTCTCTCTCTCTCTCTCTCTCTCTTTCTCCATATATATATATATATATAAAGTAATTTATATGGAAGATACTATCAGGGAAAGGGATCAGGAAGGGCCACATGTAGGAGATGACTTGAGATAAGTTTTGAAGGAATGTTAAGAAGCCATGGATTCTAGAAATGAAGGTGGGACATGAATTATTATATGTGAGGAATACATAAAATGCCTGCTCTTTTTTAGAATATTAAAACATGGAAGTTTGGGCCAAATCTTTTTTTCTGATGCTGGGGTCAGTATAGACTTTTCAACTCAAGTAACATCTCCTATAAGAGACTTTTTAATAATGTTCTTTGTGGCCTCCCTAGAATGAGGGAAGGGAGATCTAGAATTTAATTACATTGTTAAATTCAACTTAAACCACTCTGGTTGAAGATAACATGGAATAATTCCTCTCAGCTATGGAGAAAATGCCTTTCTTATTCACAGATTCTACATACTATCCATTCATTTATCCATAAATTTATCCATCCATTCATCTCCCACCCACCCATCCAACCACATACCCATGCATCCATCCATCCATTCAAGGTCCTTTAGTAGGTTCTGTGGGGGATAAATAGATATATAAGCTTGATTCAGAATTCCTGACAAAGATCAAGAATGAATTACTAAAATAGTCATTTGTAAAAAATTAAGAAGAGTGATGATTGTCTCTTTAAACTATTATGGCTTCATCATAAAAATATCTTCAGGGCTTAACTGAAATACCATCTCCTACAAGAGGCCATTTAAAAATATCTTAGTGGTTAGTGCCCCTTTATATCATACCCTGAAATTATCATAGGCTCATAGAATCACTGAATCTTAGAAATAGAGCTGGAAGGGACCACCGAGATCATCTAGCCCAACCCCTTCATTTTCTAGATGAGGAACCTGAAGCCAGGGAGGCTAAATGATTTCCCAAAGTCACAAAGATAATTAGCATAAAAAATAACATTTGAACCCAATTTCTCTCCTTCTCAAGACAATGTCCCTGAGTTTACTGACTTAAAATCCAACCTTAGACATTTATTAGTTATGTGGCCCTGGGCAAGTCATTTAATTTCTGTTTTCCTCAGTCTCCTTAACTGAAAAATGGAGATAAGAGAACATACCTCACACTGTTGTAATGAAGACTGAATCAGATAGCATTTTCAAAAAGCATTTTACACAGTGTTTGGAACATAATAAGCACTATATAAATGTTTATTCTATCTTTTTTTATGTTAACACATATACACACCTATTTGTATATATGTTTACATTATACTAGCTAACATTTATATAGCCTTTAAAAAAAAAACACCTTACCTTCTATCTTAGATTCAATACTAAGTATTCATTCCAAGGCAAAAGAATGGGAAAAGCTAAACAACTGGGGGTAAGTGACTTGACCAGGGCCATATAAGTAAGAAGTATCTGAGGCCAAATTTGAACCCAGGACCTCCTACCTCCAGGTGTGACTCTTTATCCACTGAACCACCTAGCTGCTACACACACACACACACACACACACACAAATTTGTTAGCATACATATTCTCATGTGATCTTCTCAATTATCCTATAAGGTATTTGCTATTATTATCATCTCCATTTTGCAAATGAAGCATTTGAGGTACAGAAAAGTTCCGACTTGCACTAAGTCACAAAGCTAGTAGATGTTTAAGGTGGAATTTGAGTTCAAGACTTCTGGTCTCCAAATCTATCTCTCTACCACTCTATCCAATGGCAATCTAGCTGCACATCTATCATTTCTGCCTGTCTGTCTATCTATCTATCTATCTATCTATCTATCTATCTATCTATCTATCTATCTATCTATCTATCTGTCTGTCTGTCTGTCTGTCTGTCTGTATCTGCATCTAACTGTCTTTCTATTGATCCATCCATCTATCTGTCTGACTGTCCATCTGTCTGTCTATTCCTCTATTTATCCATCTATTTGCTATCTATCTATCTATCTATCTATCTATCTATCTATCTATCTGTCTGTCTGTCTGTCTGTCTGTCTGTCTGTCTGTCTGTCTGTCTGTCTGTATATGCATCTAACTGTCTTTCTATTGATCCATCCATCTGTCTGACTGTCCATCTGTCTGTCTATTCCTCTATTTATCCATCTATTTGTCTATCTATCTATCTATCTATCTATCTATCTATCTATCTATCTACCTATCTATCTATCTATCTATCTATCTATCTATCTATCTATCTATCTATCTATCTATCTGTCTGTCTGTCTGTCTGTCTGTCTCTGCATCTAACTGTCTTTCTATTGATCCATCCATCTATCTGACTGTCCATCTGTCTGTCTATTCCTCTATTTATCCATCTATTTGTCTATCTATCTATCTATCTATCTATCTATCTATCTATCTATCTATCTATCTATCTATCTATCTATCTATCTATCTATCTACCTACCTATCTATCTATCTATCTATCTATCTATCTATCTATCTATCTATCTATCTATCTATCTATCCATCTATCTATCCATCTATCTATCTATTTATCTATCCATCCCTCTCTAATCTATCTCTGTCCATCTATATACAGAGACCTACATATATACATATATTATTTATCAGTCTATATGCATCTATACACACAGACACACATAAATATGTATTTGTGTGTACATATGTGTCTATAATTGAATCATTTGGTCATGTGTTCTCTCTCTACCCCTTCATTCCCAACTCCATATAGAATACAAGTTCCTTGAGAACAGGGGTGATTACATTTTTGTCTTTGAATCCCTACTTCTTAGCAAAATCCTGGTATACAATAAGTGTTTAATAAATGTTTATTAAGTTGGAATAATTTGTTTTGTATAGTCTGGATTTCTATATAGACCAAGAAAATACTCTGGATGTGCCATTCCTAGATTGAAACAAAGCATTTGGCAATATTTCTCACAATACACTTGTGGATAAAAAGATGGAGAGATATGGGTGTGTTGATAATTCAGTTAGGTGGATTCAGAGCCAATTAAGTAATTGGATCCAAGGAGTTTTGATTCATATCAACCTGGAGGTGGAGCACGAATGGGCTATTACTCTACTCAGTCTTCTTGTGTTCAACATTTATCAATGCTTTCGATGAAGACGGATGACATATTTGTGGATATTTGTAGATGACACTACTGGGGATGGATAGATGTCAAGGGAAGGTAAAATGGATGATAGAATAGCAATCCCAAGATCTTGACAGCTTGGAATGCTGGGCTGAAGTAAGAAGATGAAATCTGATACCAATAAATGTAAAGTCTTGCACAAGTATCCTAATGTTCCTTATGATTTGTGATTTCATTGATGGGAATATTCAATCAAATCATACAAGCACAGCCTGTCTATGCCTGTCCATCCTGTATGACTCTATGTCTATGCCTATAACTGTTAAACAGTTCCAACTGAGATACTAAGGACCTTCTTTAAATTACCTTGACATTGTATGGATATCAAAGTAGTAGGAGCAGTGCCAACTCTTGCTTTCACTATGTGTGTGACCAATTTTTCTTAAAAAAATTAGTCCACTCATTACTCTGGTGACATCCTTGACCCTACTCCTTGGGCATAATTTCTTGCTTGTGATGTGTTGTATCTGCCTATGGCCATTATTTTTCTGGTGATCCTTAATTTAAATTCTTCAGAGACTATAGTTCTTTCTTGACTTGTAGCTACACAGCATTGCTGGAAGAATAATGGGGTTAAAAATAGGGACTTTTGTTTCAAGGAGATAGTTAGGGTCATTAAAAGAATTGAGCAATTACCCAAAGGCATTCTGGCCTCTTTTCCTTCTTTTATACATTTTTTTTCAACCCATAAAAATGTCTTATACTTAAAAAAATCAGTTGCATCAGTATAATTTGGGAAGTATAGTAATAGCATATATGAAAAAGACCCGAGGGCTTTAATGATCTGTGTGCTCAGTGATCTGCAGCTAGATGGCACACTGAATAGATCAATGGACTGAGAATCAGGAAGACTCATCTTCCTGCATTCAAAACTCTGGGCAAGTCACTTAGCCCTATTTGCCTTAGTTTCCTTATCTGTAAAATGAGCTGAAGAAGGAAAAGGGCAAACCGTTCCAGTATCTTTGCCGAGAAAACCTCCCCAAAGGGTCATGAATAATCACACATAACCGAAATGACTAAACAACCATAAACTCAGTATGTGTCTTTATCAATTTAGAGTTCTAACTAGTGTCAAAGTCCATAGTATGCACCAAAATCAGAGCAAGTGATGATGAGACCTGAGCCAGATCCAGCCTTTGGCAGCTGAATTTAACCAGCTGAAATCCCCATAATTTTCTGTGGTAAGAGACAAGGCTGGTTTTGGACACTGGGCACCTGACAATCACTCTGTTCCATGTTCCATTGTTACTTCATGTGCCTTTGAGATTGGTTTTTGCTGGCCATTTAAGTGCTCACAATGGGGAAACAAAAGTTCCTCCCATTAGAACACTTGTCATATCTACTGATTGACCTTGAAACCCAAATTACAAAGCAGAGTTCTGGGCTTCCCCACCCCAAGCTTAGGTCCCTGGAGTCTGCCCTGGTGGATGGATTCTCCTGTGATCTGAACATCCTGCCCCATCATCTTCCTCCCCTCCACCCCTCTCCAGTTGTCTTGCTGTTAACACCAAAGGACAAATGCAATCCCATATTTCAAACTCATCTGGCAGATCCTATTAATTTTGGAATGGAATAACACTGAGATTCATCATTAACTCTCAGGTATGAGCAGCAATAAAAAAAATAGAGCATATAATGTTATTTATTTATTAAAACAGTAAATTGGAGGGGAATAGGCTATTTATTTTGCACAGTGTCTCCAACCAAAATAATTGCCTCATTAATCACAGTATCACACTGGTGGTGCTGGGAAGGTCAGGTGTCTGAATGAATCAAAGCCTAGGGCAGGCGTTTACAATTCAGAGTGGGAGGAGGAGCAGGGAGATTTATCAGTAAGAAGGTGTTATGGGTGGTGCCTACTCTGGGTGGGAGGGATCCCTGAAAGGAAGCTGCTGGGATCTAGGTGGCTTCTACCTACTTGTTGTGTGCCTGGTCGCCTTCT
This sequence comes from Monodelphis domestica, assembly GCF_027887165.1. Lineage (NCBI taxonomy): Eukaryota > Metazoa > Chordata > Mammalia > Didelphimorphia > Didelphidae > Monodelphis > Monodelphis domestica. The sequence continues at coordinate 61,051,779 of NC_077232.1, read as the reverse complement.
CCTGGAATAGCACCCTGCAAGAGACATGCTTATCTCTTTCAGCATGAAAGGAAATCAAGTCTGTTGCAAGAGAAATGTCCTAAACAGTCTGGCCTGGAGGATTCCCCTCCTCAACTCCACTCCTCACTTGGCTGAAGTCCTCTCACTATTCTAAATCCATGGCTCCTAAGAATCGCAGGATCTGAGGCAGTTCAAGCACTTCACAATCTGACAGTAGCCTACTTTTTTAGTGTTGTACATCTCTCTCTCTCTCTCTCTCTCTCTCTCTCTCTCTCTCTCTCACACACACACACACACACACACACGCACACACACACACACACACACAAGATGTTCTCACCAAATGGCACTACTATTTGCTGTTCCTGGAATCTGACACTCTTATTTCTCATCCTTGGGCATAGGCTGTGTTCCCAATCTTAAAATGGACTCCTTTCTTATTTATAACTCCTAGAGTATTTATTCCAAGGTTCAGCTCATGTGCCATTTCCTACCAGGGACCTTTTTGTACTCCCCTAATTGTCAGCATTATCTCCTTTCTTCATAAATGTACGTACATGTGTTTGTATGTGTATATATACATATACACACATTATGTGTCTATATTATCAGGCATACAAGATTTAGAGGTAGCTGATGGTTTAGTGGGTAGAACATTGGATCTGGAGCCAGGAATTCAAAACCAGTTTCAGACCCTTAATAGCCATATGATCCTGAACAAGTAATTTAACTTTTTGCCTTCAGTTTCCTCAAATGTAAAATGGGGATGATAATAGAACTGTCTCTCAGGGTGGTTGTGAAGACCAAATGAGCTGATATTTGTAAAAATATTGGTTTTTAGCACATAGTGGTACAATTTAAATGCTTATTCCTTCCCTTCCCCTTATGTAAACATATATCTATATGTGTATGTGCTTGTATTATTCGTTTACAAAATAATAATGTTGCTGTTTAGTTTTGTTTAATTTTCTGTGACCCTAGGAACCATAGCATGCCATTACTGTCCATAGGATTTGCTTTAGACTTGGCACTGCTTCTCCTACTTTGATATCTACATAATATCAAAGTAATTTAAGGAAAGTCCTCAGTTTTTGACTGGATACTGGAGTGGTGGATTAAAACAAAAAGTAAATGACTTGCCCATGTTCACACAGCTAGTAAATGGCTGAAGTTAGATTTGAACTCTGATCTTCCCAGCACTCTATCCACTGAACCACCTAGTTGCCTCACATAATAATAGCAACAAATATTTATAAACTGTTATAGACTTCAGGGAGATTATTTCATTTGATCCTCAGTACAAATCTGTGAATTAAGTACTCTTATTAACCCCATTTTACAAATGAAGACCTTGATTAATTATCTTCCCCCAGTGGAGCTTCTTGAGGGCTAGGACTATTTATATTTTAGTATTTGGATCCACATACTATAGTATGATCCCTAGTAAAGACCTCCGATCCCCTTCAATCAAGGAAACCCCCTTACAACATCTCTAACAAGTGTTTACCCAGCCTGTGCTAGATGGCCAAAGCTGCTGTCAAAGATCTAATGGGAAATACCACAAGTGGTTAAAGAGAATAGACATCTCTCTGTAGCTGGAGACAACGGAGGGGGGCTAAGTTCAAGGGATGAGTAGATGTGCACAGATGTTGAGCTCCTTTGGCCTTTGGCCCAATGACTCAAGTCATTCTTCTACAATTTGAATATTCCATAATCAAATGGATCTGGGAGCTTTCGCTAAAGTTGGCAATGGCAACCCATCCATGTTGGCCTATCTCATGCCACTCCTGTCTCTGTCTTCCTATAAATACACATATATCAACATACACTCATTATATATACAATATATGCATATATACACACTCACATGGAAATCTACTTAACATACTGGAGGGTTTTTCTATTAGAGAATTTAAAAAAGACATGTTCTAGCCTTTAGGCAGTTAGGTGATGTGGTGGATTAAACACTGGACCCAGAGTCATGAAGACTGAAATATTGGAGTATGCTGAGGTGTGTTGATGTTGTAATCCACCAAGGGATGCCCTAGTCCCCTTTAGTGAGGTAAGGCAGCTGGGCCTTACCACACTAGGCCAGGGCGCCAACCAGTCTTCCATAAAGTTGTTGATGTAAAACTAACAGTTTTATTAGTAAAACAAAAGGTAGGGAGGGAAGATTTAGAAAGGGGATGCCCTAATCTCTAAGGTCTCTCACTTCCCACTTCCCCCTAAGTCCATCACGAGATGGAGTCTTTGTGATCCTGACACTCCCTAAGACTTCCCTGCTTCTGGCTAATATTCCCCAAACCCTCTCTATTCTTCCTGACACTGTAAATCCTCCCTGGTTGATTTAGATTGATGTTGATAAGTTTCCAAGATAGATAAGGATGAACTTTAGGTGTCTGAGTTCACTCTAGCTGGACCGGGCCTGAGGTGAACACCTCAGCCCTCACACCAACAAGGGACTCTGGATAATGTTTTTCTTCATCAGAGTTGAGAATAGATAAGATCTTCTTTAGGTATGGTTCTTCTTGGGAGAAAAGGTACTCCCAAAGGAAATTAAAAGGTTTCCCTTCTCTCAACAACAGGCTTGGTAATACAGGCTCAGCAGAGAACAGCTCCTTGGTTTCTCAGCTTCAGGACAGGAAGAGTCAAGCAGTTGGTCATTGCACCTTCAAAAACTCCCCCTTCTCTCACCACTTTCCATAATCTTTTCCTGTAGTGTTTCTAGCATGCACTCATGCTAGACCATCTTCAACTTTACTTAAACTAACTCCTATTTTCATATTCTCATCTCTATAAGACTGAGTTTAAATATGGCCTCAGACTCTAACTAGAAGTACAACCCTGGCCAAGTCATTTAACCTTTGATTGACTCAGTTTCTTCATATGTAAAATGAGGATAATAATATCACCTACCTCTCATGGTTGTTGGGAGAATAAAATGAGGTATTTATAAAGAACCATTGCAAACCACTGGAAATATAAATGTTATTATCATCATTATTCTTTTCCAGTTGCTTGACCTTGAGAAAATAATTTCACCTTTCTGGACCTAAGATTAGAGTCTGAAGGGATCTTAGAGATAATAAATAGAGTTATTTGCTCAAAGTCAGCCAGGCAGTAAACATCAGAGGTAGTACTTGAACTCAGATCCTCTCATTCCAGAGTTAGTGATCCTTCCACTGTACCAGACTGCCTCCCAATGATTCCTATTTTAATGGAAATCATTGCTTCCCAAACTCATTCCTTTGATCTTAGAATTCTCAACTATTATAATTGTTGTACTATTGTACAGATGGATGAATATGTTGGTTAATTCTGGTTTCCAATGAGGAATGAATGGAAAATGGACAATGGGGGTGTTTGAACAGAAAGGGAGTCAAAGAGGGACAGTCTTTATGGTTCCATTTAGGGGCCATGGAGAAGCAATGGGGAGGCTCCATAGAGGAGTCATGGAGGAACTACATGGGACTCCATAGAAGGACCATGGGGGAGCTAAGGAGGTTTTTGTAGAGGAATCACAAAGGAGCTATGTGGGATTCCATAGAGGAGCCATGTAGGAAATATGTAGGGCTCCATAGCAGGAGCAGAGTAGGGCTATTTCTTGAGGCTCTGGAGACCCTGGGCTGGGACAAAGAAGTTTTGCCAGCTAGTTTCCTCCTCCATCATCTGTCCCTTGGTCAAGAGGCTGTACCTAGGAAAAGACGCTCATCATTTCACTATCAACTTGAACAAGGCAGGTAAATATATTACAAAAGTCAAAAAACAAACATATATAAGCTGTTATGCCAGGAAGCCACAATCCAATTGGAAATGAGTCATAGGTGAATGCTCTTTGGAATGATCCATATATGTCCCTGTTCTGCTTCACTGAGAGGGATTATTGGGAGCTTACAGTGCAAGGGTAGAAATTGTCTGAAAAACTGCTGGGATGTGACCATTCCAGGCTCAGTAAAGCTGGCCTTAAAATTGTTGGATTTTCTTCCTCAGTGGGTAATTTTAGTCTGTGGTTTCTGAATTTAGAAAATGTGTTAAGATTTGGAAAGTAGCAGTGCTTAATAGTAGAAAGAATAATGGTGCTGGAGTCAAGTAACTGGAGTTCTAATCTTAGCTTTTACCTGAGCATCCTTGGGTAAATCACTTAACTTTTGTGGGCTTCAGTTTCTTCCTCCATAAAATAAGGGAGCTGGACTAGGAAAGTGATGTCACACTCAAATAGAAATGGGGGACACTAAATTATATATAAGGATCTCTTTGGGCTGCACACTGGCTTAGAAAATCACAGATTAACATTATCTATATTTTATTATATTTTTATTTATTTTGTCAAATATTTCCTAATTAAATTTTAATCTGATTTGGGCACAATAGTGCCCCTAGAAGGCATGTTTAATACCTCTGAACTCCAACTCTGGTCCCTATCCAGTCTTTGAGAAAGGTCCTGGCAATTTCTACTTTCAGAACTGACTTTGAGAATCATTTCCAATCTTCCAGGCAAATATGGGCAAAAACTGCACCCTATGTATTTAGACAGAACAAACAAAAGCTTATTTTTGTGTCATATACTCTTTTGATAAGTTGATGAAGTCTATAAATCCCTTCTCAGGAAAAAAAAGTTTGCTTCCCATATTTTTAATGAAAGAAAATGCTATATTTTAGTAGGAGGTTAGTGATAATAAACTCCAAGTTCAGGATCCCCTTAAATCTATCCATTTATCCTAAAATAAGAACCCCCTGCCCTAGAGATAGAGAACTCAGAGATTACAATAGTGGGCTCAACCTAATATGACGTAGTAGAAATAAATGTAAAGTTCTAATAGGTTCAAAAAATCAACTGCCCAAAAATAAACTAGAGAACAATTCATATGGAAAAGATTTAGAGTATTTAGCAGGTTCAATATGAGTTAACAACATGGCATGGCAACCCAAAGGGATAATGCCAGATGAGGCTCCACTGAAAAAGGTATACAGTGCTGATTGAGTAAGAGGATAATTCCAATGCTCACTGTCCTGCTCACATCACTCTTAAATATTGTCTCCAGTGTTAAGTACCACATTTTAGCAATGACATTGATAAGCTAGGGTGCATCCATTTGGAGGGAACCATGATGGGACCCAGAAATCATGCAAAGTGTTGTGTCTTAGGAGTTTCATCTCTATCTTCTCTTGAAGTCACAGAATTCCTGTATTGGAAAAGATATCTAAGGTTATAAAATCCAATCCCCTATACAACTCTGAAGGAACACCTTCAGTTAACCCACTTCTTCATAGTGGCAGTCCATTACACTTTTGAAAACTCTACTTACTAGGAAGTTTTTCATTAAAACTGAATTTGCCTCTCTCCAATTCACACCCTTTACTATTTCCTATTCTCCATCTTGATAGCAGTAGGACCTGAAGGCAGGAATTGTGGGAAAGATATGGGTGATCTGGGATGTCAGTGGACTTTGTCATCTGTCCTCTAGATTTCTCTGGTCTTGGGGCTGGAATGGCCAGGGAAAGAGGTGGGGAAAGGGACATTTTCAGGTAAAAAACTTCTAAATCAGATTTACCTCAGTTTATATCCTCTCCCTCCCTTGTCTTTCCTTAGACAATACCTCATTATTCCTCTCCTATAATTAAAAAGAAAGATTATCATAATGAGATTTCTATGATTTCAAGTTAATGGGCCTGCCCAGCAGGAGCTATGATGTAATTATTCCTAGCTTGTTCTGTCTGTGTCAGAAAAACTCACTTTTTGGAGGATAGTAATGACTATGTATGGATATGTGAATGTATTTCCATATGTATATGTGTAGGGAGAATGTTGGCATGTTTAAATACATTAATGTGCTAATCTAGAATGCCATAGCAGAGGTTCACTTTCTAGCCCTGGTTATGGTCCTCAGTCTGTTTTCCAAGAATTATATGTGAGGGTAATTAGGTAGAAGAGTAGACAGAGAGCCAGGCCTTGAGTCAGGAGGATCTGGGTTCACATTTGACCTCAAATCTTTCTTAACTGTGTGATCCTGAGCAAGTCACTTAACCTCATTCATATAGCTCTTGCCCTTCTGTCTTAGAGTTATTACTAAGTCAGAAAGTAAGGATTAAATAAAAAGAAGTGTGAGGTTCCTGAAGGTGGGAAGTACAGAGGGTTAAACTATGAAGTAGGATTGCTTTCAGGGACCTTCCTGAAGAGGAACAATTTTTTAGCATTCCTCTTCTCAATGGCATCCTCCACCTTCATTCTGTCATCAGCTGGTGGGTCTTGAACAATCCCTTGACTTTCTAGGAGGCACACCTCCAACTGGCTGGTTGACTCTATCTATTCTCCACTAGAATCCCAGGATGTCAAGGTTTGAAAGGGCCATCAGATGTCATGTAATCCAATTCATGCCTAAGCAAAAATCCCTTCTAGAATCTACCTGGCTCCATTTGTACAAGCAACCTATGCTTGAAGACTTTTAGTGATGGGTGGAAGGAGCCTCTCAAGGCAATTCAGCTCACTCATCAAAGCTACATTTCTCTCTTTGCATCTTCTGTCCATTGTTCCTTTATCTGTCCTTTGGGGTCAGGCAGAATAATTCTAATCCTCCTTCCACATGGTAGCTCTTCAAATACTTAATGATGGCTATCATGCCTTACCCCCCCCCCCCCACACACACATAATTTTTCTTCTCTAGGCTCACCATCCCCAAACTCCCTCAAGAGTTCCTCTAATGGCATCATCCTTCACACTCCTCTAGAAACCTTCCAGATTTACATGGCCTTTCTAACATGTGGTGATGTGTTCTGAGAAGAGTAGCCCATACATGGTGGAGACTATCATTTTCCCACCCAGTCTGGAACATTGTGACCTCTTTTAATTCTGCCAAAGACTCCATTAGCTTTTCTAGCTGATTCCTATTGGGCTTGTAGTCCAATGGAAAACCCATTAAGCTTCAGACCAAATGATAACCTGGTGGGAACTGGTTTTAGGATCTGAGACAACATGCCCTTCTTCTCAGGAACATCACCATTTAACAATGGATAACTTTTTTTAATGGTAATACAAAAAATATAACCCAAAAGGACATGGCTATTATATGAGGTATCTTCCAAGATAATAATGGAGAGATGACAGCATTCTTTTTTAAACCTGTTTTCTGTGCCAAGGGACAGAGAAGAATAGGCAAAGAGGAGCCAATCAAATCACAATGGAAATGAGACCTAAATGTCCATTGAGATCCCTTCCAGCTCTGGGATCCTAGCTATGGAAGATGGTGACTAGGGCCCACTACATTTGGTGACTTCCCCTCTCACAGCAGAGTGCATCAGCCAACCCAGTGTCTGGGGAAGATCAACAGTGATGTATTTAGAGAGCTTTCTCACAGAAATATAGGCCAATTCTGTTTGCAGACTAAGTGGGGAAAAAAGGTGCTTAATGTTCATGTCATTAAGAAAAATAATGATTTCCTTTCAGGGTACACATAAAGCCGGACATGTTTTGCAAGACTAATTAGCCTAAAGCTCGAGTTCCTGGGCAAATGAATGGTGGGAGAAGAGAGTGGTGGGATGATCAGAACAGGCCTCTTCCTTTCTGAATTTGAGATGTGAAGTGGGCTGAGCACATTGGGTCTAAGGCCTCTTTACCAAAGCAAAGAGTTGGAAACTCTTCATAAAATCCAGAATGGGTCTGGATACAAGTCAAAGCTAGGATGGAGCCTAAAGACTCTGGGATTTGTCTCTTGAGGATACACCCCACACCTATCCTGTGCTTCCCAATAGAGGGAAGCACATTCTGGGGACAGAAATGGGTTCTAAGATCTGCTGGAGTCTGGGATAGGTAGATATTCTAGGGACATGGTTCTGATTCTCTATATTGTTGTTATTGTTTTGTTTATTAGTCATATCTGACTCTTTATGACCTCTTTTGGGGTTTTCTTGGCAAGGATACTGGAGTGGTTTGCCATTTCCTTCTCTAGCTCATTTTACAGGAAACTGAGACAAACAGGGTGAAATGACTTACCCAGGTAACCCAACTAGTAAGTATCTGAGGCTGGATTTGAACCCAGGTCTTCTTGACTTTAGGCTTGGCAATATACCTATTGTACCACCTAGTTGTTTCATATAAGTGGAGGCCATTTTGGAGAAATGAATCAATATTGAAGGATTTCGGCAAGTATGTTTCATTTTTGTTCTGTGTTATTTCCTGTGCCTGGTGCATAGCATGACATTAATAAATGTTTTGATTGATTGGTTTATCAACTAGTGATATAAACAGATCTGAGCTTTAGGAAGATATATTTGGCTTTGGTATGAGAAAAGAATTGGAGGGAGAAATGGAGGGTGTCAGGGCAATTTGTTAGGAGACTCTTCCAATAGGGATTGTGAAGAGACCAGGGCCTGAGGTAGGGTGGTGACTCTGGGAGAAGAAAGGAGACACATGGGAGAAATGTTGGGAAGGTAGAAGTAGTAGCATGATTTGACATTTGATTGGATGTGAGTGATAAGGAGAGGTAAGGGCCAAGAATGACTTTAAGGTTACAAGCCTGAGGGACAAGAGAAATTGTGATGATTAGAACAGAAATAGGAAAGTTGGGAGGAAGAGTTGCTTTTCAGGGGAAGACAATGAGATCACCTTCGGAGCTGCTAAGTTTAAGGTACAGGTGATGGGTGGTGGATGGAAGTCTTGAATGGGGAGTTGGGAAAACTTGAGTTTAAATTCTGCTTCAGTTACTCACCAATTGTGTGATCCTAGGCTAACCATTTGATTTTTCAGCCTCAGTTTCCTCATCTATAAAATTAGGTTAATACTGCCAGGATTGTTGTGAGGATCAAATGAGGTGACATACCTAAAGCCCTTTGCAAACATTAAATTTTATAAATGTGCATTATTATTATTAATCAAATGGAGATGTTTGATTGGATGGTTACAGAGGGGTCTGATCCAAAGGGATCTTTTCCCATGTGTATACATTGTTTTGGGGTATTTCTTCTTGCCCTCCATCCATATCCTTCTCCATTGCCATTAGAGGTGAGAGAAACCCTGGGTTCTGAAAGGCTGTTCCAGAGAAGTATGGGATGCTTCAAACCCCAGATTTAATAGATACTACTTGTGTGATCTTGGTCATCACTTGATCTTCCTTGGCCTCCATTTATTCATCTAGAATATAAAGAAGTTGGACCAAAAGTTCTTTGAGGATCCTTCCAACTTTAGAACTAAGGCTCTGTGAATTGTCAAAGGTCTTATCACAGTGGAATGACTTCAGGCATGGATAGGGCAATGGATACCATGCTGCCTCTCCTATGGCTGTCTAGTTAAGTATATAGAAAAAAAATCATTTCCACAGGACTGGATCCAGGGGAAGGGGATTTTTTAGCCACGGCAACTCATGAAAATGGTTTTTAGGGTGTCTCTTTGTGTCAATAAAAAAATCAACCTGGAAGCTGTGAATTAAGTGTACGTGTACTTGAGTGTAGGGTTCCAATGATGTGGAAGAGAAGCTTATTGCAACTTTGGCACATACCTGGTTTCCTTCTCTATCTTTTCCTATATCAGTGGAGGTAGTACTTTTGAGTTCCTTTTTCTAGGAGTGCTTTCCCTGACTGTCTCTATCTCTCCCTCTTTATCCCCCCACCTCACCTTTCACTTCTTCTACATTCCTCCTTCCTTCCCCTGTCTTCTCTCTTAGGCTCTGACAAAGAGGTCATTTTACCCATCGCTTGCAGTAGTTGAAAAGGGACCAGAAACCTTACTGTCAGGGTGATATTTATCTAGAGGACATTAGTATTTTCCCAGGGAGATGTCAGTATTAGGCAGTAGCAGTCCCATTCCCCCAAATCTACTTAGTCACTAGGGTCTCTAGGATGTAAAGTTGGCCATTGAGTAGTGTCTGGTGCGTTAGGCAGAGAGGAGTAACTGAGATGCTCATTTCTACAGACCACTTCCAGTTTGAATTTCCTGATCAGAGTGCATGTCAGTGATGCTCTTATCATCCAAGGCTCATCTCATATTGGACTAGGAGGAGAAGCAAGTAGAGGCCATGTGAAATGGATGAACACCTCTTTGGGCAGCTCTTCCCTGAGCTCTTAAAAGTCTCCTCCTCCAAGGGTTATTGAGTATATCAACTGAGAATGGACTATATTGAATGGAAGTTTCTTGAGGTCAGGAACTATTTCTTTCTTTGTCATTTCATCCCCAGCAGCTACCAGCCTATATGATGGAAGACACCCAATAAATAGTTCCAGATTGACTGATCAAATTTACATCTAATAGGTGCTTAATCAATGTTAGCATGAATTGCTATTGAAAAAGCAAACTCCAATTTGTCTTCAGCTCTATGAACCCCTGGATTGGAGGGACTTTCCCATCCTCTTGCAGAGCACCAAATGACCAGAGGAAGTCTTTTCTTAACCAATAGCATTTTATTGTCTGTTATAAATAGTCTCCATTTGTTCCCTATGTACAGTTGTAAAATAGTTTATAACCTTACACCCTCACCCACCATTCAGCATCTTTCTATAAATTCCATGAAAATTGAGTAGGAAATGAGTCTCTTTTCTCAGCCCACAAGCCCAGCTTCCACATGGAAAACCCCAAGAAAAGAATACAGTAGAGCAGGCAACACGCTTGTAACTCTTGCTACACAGTAGCAGGAGATGGGACGGAGAGGTTCCCCTCTCTCTGCAGGGTTGGTCAGGAGGACAGGCTCTGCAAGATGTTCGTGATGGACCAGTGCTGGCCAGAGCACTTCTGCAGCACGAGCTGGAACCCAAATTCATTGTCACTGTTTTCCTGCAGCTCTAGGCAACGCTTGGATCGCCGGTTCTGGATGGGCCCTTCCTGAAAAGTCAAAGCCGAGAGTTGGGTCAGGGGACAATTATAGTCCAAATACTAGTTATGGATGCAGAAAGTAAAGCGTGAGTGTGTGTATAGAGGGATAGAGTAGGATACAAGACAGGACAAGAAAGATCCCTTCTATTCACTCCCTGTTTGTGCCAGGGAAATAAGGAGCTACATAATTATTACATTATCATGACCATCATATTCAGATGACAGATACCCAGTGGGTTGCTGCTGCTATTGCTGACAACAATAATAGTATTTATATAGTGCTTTAAGGTCCACATGTTATCTCTTTTGATCTTCTTAATAATCCCATAGGGCAAGTGATATTATCCTGTTTTTAGATGAGTAAACAAAGGCTGAGAGATTTTAAGTTGTGAGAATTTATTTTCCTTATACTGTATTATTTTTATATCAGGGTCTTGGATTATAAAGGCTCAGAATCATTCCTATATACTAAGGGAGAATTCCTGAGCCAGTTCTCAGATTTGGCTCCTTTCAGTCTATAGATTTTTGCATTTTTTTTATCCCAAGGATTGTGGTCTTTTCACACAGACACTGACTAACAGGAAAAGTTCAACAATGATACTTTTTTTTTGGTGACATCCATCTGTGGGAATGGGGAGAAGTAGAAAGGTTTATGGACCACTTCCTAATTAGATAGATTGCCGATTAGAGATGTTGTTTTTAAACCTTTACCTTCTGTCTTAGAATCAATACTGGGTATTGGCTCTAAGGCAGAAGAGTGGTAAGGGCTAGGCAATGGGGGTTAAGTGACTTGCCCAGGGTCACATATCTAGGAAGTGTCTGAGGCCAGATTTGAACCCAGGAGCTCCTATCTCTGTACCTGACTCTTGATCCACTGAGCCACCCAGCTGCCCCCAAATTAGAGATATTTGGGGATGTTCAAAGAAGGAGCCAAATAATGAATTCCACCCCCAAAAATGTATATAGGTACGTGGATTAGGAGTGTCTTTTCATCTTATGATGGTTGAGATGTCTTGACTGGCTAAATAATAAATTATTTTAATAGTAAGAAAAATCATTTTCTTGAGATAATTTTAATTGCTACAAAGTCAACTTGAAGATTGTGACCATGAAAGTATCAAAGGAGCAATTGGAAAGAGCCATTTTATCGAAGCTATATCTAAGAATCCTCTTTGCAAAATACCTGACAAATGGTCATCTAGTATTTACTTGAAGACCCCAAGTTAGAGGGAAACCATCACCTACCAAGGCAGACCATTCTACTTTTAGAGAGCTCTAAATGGTAGGAAGTTTATTGTGGTATATGGTGTAATATATTGACCTAAAGCTAATTTCTTCCAAATTGTTTTCCACTTTTCCAGCAATGCTTATCGAAAGTTATTTCCTAGGTAATTTATATTTTAGGTTTTTGGAACACTAACCTTATTCATGTTAAATATGAGGAAATGGGCTCAGGGAGAAGCAATATATCTTTTAAAAAAAATAACCTTTATCTTCTGTTTTAGAATTGATAACAGGTATCAGTTCCAAGACAGAAGAGTAAGGTTTAGGAAAATTTGGACTAAGTGACTTGCTCAGGGTCACAGAGCAAGGAAATGTTTGAGGGCAGATTTGAATCCAGTACCGCCCATCTACATACCTGGTTCTCTCTCCATTGCATCACCTAGCTACCTTAAAATGATGTGTCTTAAATCACACCAGAGCCAGAATTTGAACCCAGTTTATCTGATTACTAATCCAGTGTTTTTCTTCCATACCACACCTTTCTCTTCATAACATATCTTCTGATTGGTAAGGATTAGTCTTGAACCCAGATTTCCTCACTCCTAGTCCAGTGCTCTCCTTGACTTCTCCAGTAGAATGGTTCCTCCTTGAGCATCATCTGAGATGTGAGTGCAGGGAGTTACTTGTGAAGTAGCTCCTTGGGAAAGTTGCAGAAATAGTTCTCTGGGTTTGAGCAACAGGAGGGATTCAGTAGGTACTTGAGTCAATTTTGGAGAGTAGCTACCATTTGCAAGTATTAACTGATGTAGGGATCCTAGCAGATTTCAAGACCAATATTTTTCATTTATGTGAATTTTTTTATTCAATATGGAAAGCAAGAAATTGAATATGATCTGAGGCTGAATTAAGAGAGGCACTAAATGTGGGAATTAAGAGGGTTACAATCTCGATCTAATATCCCCTGGTCAGATCATATCTGTCCAGCTCTGGGCACCTTATAGTGGGAAGGATATTAATGTTCAAGAACATCCAGAGAATGATGAAGATAGTGAAAGGCCTTACAAAGGTCAGCCCACAGAATTAGTGATAGTCTAAAGAACTAAGTGAACTACTGAGGCATGTGAGTTGAGGAAAATCATGGATTATATTCACGTCACTATCAACAGATAAAGCCCTGAACTAGTAAAGAGAAACAGACCTGGGTCCAAGATCTAGTTTATGGTATTGCAAAAACTAGACCTAGAAGAGACTTGGGAGAGTTCAAGTTCCAATATCATTATTTTTATAGATGAGGAAAATACAGCCTAGAAAAGTTGACTTATGTAAGGTTGTCAAAGAGAAGTTTGGGATTTTAATCCAGGTCTTCTCATTCCAAATATAGTAGGTATTCTTTTCAGTATGCATTGGCAATTGCATCTGCCCCTCACAGTGGTTGTATATGATAATTAAAAAAAGGTTTCAAAAGTGGCATGTGGATGCTGATGTCTACCAATGTGGTCCCTTCAGGGAGATGGTTCTCATGGGCAGGGAATGCGTCTGTGTAGACACTGATATCTATATACCCAAACAGGTAGAGTACATATCTGTCTCAGATGGCTTTGGAGTATGGTTTACTGGAGAGAGAACCGATATTGTAGTCAACACCACAGTACAATGAAAGGAGTGTTCAATTTAGGTGGAGGATCTGAGACTGAATCCCAGGTCTATCACTTACTACCAGCTAGATGGCAAGGAAAATAGGGTACCAGGAATGGAGTCATGAAGACCTGAGTTCAAATATGATCTCGGACATTTACTAGTTGTGTCACCTTGGACAAGTAATTTGAGTATCAATTTTTCTCATCTGTAAAATGAATTCTAATAACAGTACATACCTCCTAGAGCTATTGTTCTTTTGTTTCAGATGTGTCTGATTCTTACTGATCCCACTTGAGACTTTCTTGGCAAATACTTGGAACAGTTTGCCATTTCCTTTCCCAGCTCATTTTATAAATAAGGAACTGAAGCAAACAGGGTTATTTGACTTGCCCTGGATCGCAGAGATAGTAAGTGTCTGAGCTCTGATTTGGATTCAGGAAGATTCATCTTCCTTACTCCAGGCCCCAGCACTCTATCCACTGTGCCACCTACCTGCCCTTCCTAGGATTGTAGTGAGGATTAAATGAAGTAATTAGAAAAAAAAAACCCTTTACCTTCCATCTTAGAATCAATACTGTGCATTTTTTATAAGGCAAAAGAGTGGTAAGGGCTAGCCAATGGGGGTTAAGTGACTTGTCCAAGGTCACATAGTAAGTCACTGAGGCCAGATCTGAACCCAGAATGTCCCATTATCAGGCCTGGCTCTCTATCTACAGAGTCACCTAGCTTCTCCCAGTGAAGTAATAATTTTAAAGTACTGATACATAATAGGAACATTTAAAAATGCTTGTTGCCTTCCTCTCTATGACCTTGATCAAATTACTTCCTTTCTTGGACCTTCAGTATCCTCTATAAAATGGGAACTCCATATTTCATGATAATACTATAAAGGATTACACTAGGAAATGGACAGAAAAATAGTGCTAGTATAAATTGTTAACGAGGTATGAGTTGTCTCTATATATCACAAGCCTCCTGTGATTTTGGATATTGGGAGAGGTGGGATATGGAAGGGACAATGATGACATATGGAAGACCTCTTGTGATGTCTTTGTGAAGTGGTGGATAAGGAAGAGAAAACATAAGTTTAGATTAACTTTTTCTGGAATTGAGTCCAAAAAAATCTTCTCAGACCTAATCAAGGGTTCATTTTCTCCTGTTTGATCTCTCCACCCAACTTAATCCATTCCCTTGACTTTTGAGGTCTTTGAAACTAGGCTGGCTTTGGTTCTGTTCCATGCCATCATCAAGAGCTTTGGCAGTAGGCAAGTTTTAATGGGGTTATTGGGTCAAATCCAGAGTGCCTGTGAATTTCCCTGAGCCACAGAATCTTTCTTGGTAGAGTGTGACAGTGACAGACAGGACCCATTCTTAAAGAGGAGAAATTTTAATAATGGATCTTCTTGTCTAAGGATATGAGAGGCCACTCTCAGTAAAATAACCACCAGCCAAGTGCCCTCTCTGGTCCCTGGCCCCATTAGAGCCTTGTCTCACTCCTCAAAATTGAGTCAAAATATTAGTGAGTTTGGAGTTCTCTGCATATCATCCCTAATACTTCACTGGGACTTCAAGACATCCAAAGGTTGTTGGTCTAGATGTCTGAAGCTTTGGGATATTCACCCACTCTAGTTTAGGGGCAGAGTGCTATTTCCAGTTTTATGGAAAATAGGCATTCCCTTCTATAACTTATCTGGAAAATAGTTGACCATTCAGCTTCTCTTTGCAGATTTGTAGAAATAAGGGACTGACAAAGTTTAGAGGCAGATTGTTCAATTTTGGACACCTTTAATTGTAAGAAAATGTTTATTAATATTGAGTACAAATCCTTTCCCATGAAATGTCTCATCATTCCTCTGATTCCTCATCTGCCCTCTGAGACTGAGTTGTTGATGTTGCTTAGTCATTTCAGTCATGTCTGCCTCTTCATAAACAATTTGGAGTTTTATTGGCAAAGATAATGCAGTAGTTTGCCATTTCCTTCTCCAGCTCATTCGATATGTGACGACACTGAGGTAAATGGGGTTAAGTGACTTGCCCAGGGTCATCCAACTAGTAAGTGTCTGAGACCAGATTTGAACTTGGGTTTTCTTGACCCTAGACCTGGCACTCTATCCTCTGTACCAGCTAGATCCCCTTCTGTGCCTGCATAGAATAAGATGAATCTGTGTTCCACTTGACAGTCCATCAGATACTTAAACGTAGTAACCATATCACTCAAAATCTTTTCTTTTCCAGGCTAAAGTTCCCTACTTCCTTTGGAAAGAACACCTAATTTTGGTTTAGAGAATTTGAGTTAGAAACCTAATGCTCAAAGGTGGAGCTAAGATTGTGACTTAGTAGCAGGAAAAACTTGGAGCTGCTTAGAAATTTCTTCCAAACCAATCATTACAAAGCATTTCAAAAGGACAGAGGTCAAAACATGATGAATAAAGGGGTCCTTCCACTGGACAAAAGCAACGAGAGGGCATTCCAATTCTATAAGGGGGAAAAACTGCATAAGGGACTACCCCTCTCTCCACTCCCCACTTCTAATGAGAACCAGGGCTAAGGAAGTCTACAAATTCTTGGGGGCTGCCTGAAAGCACCACAAACTCACCCCTGAGGGATGTTCCAGACCTGGGCAGTGAGATTTGGGGAAAAGCAGGGAGCTCACTCCCACTCAGCAGCAGCAGCCAGCCCTAGCAGTTAAAGAAGATAGCCTTAGGGAAAAATGTGGTACAGCATGCTACACTACAGGCCCACCCTTGAAAATACCAGCCATTGGAGGAGGGAATCAGAGCTTCAGCAGCTTGAACAGCAACAGAATAAATAGCTGCAACAGCAGCAGCAGAAAGGGAGGAAGATCACACAAAGAGCATCACAGATCTACGTGCCCTCACTCAGGCTTCTGACAGGGAAGGGAAGACAGCACCAAGACAAAGCCCTATGAGACAGAAGCTAAGAAAGAAATGACCAACAAAATACAGGAATCTCAGTCCTCTAGAGGCAAAAGGAATAAGCAACAGCAAAAAAAGCTCTTGATCCTGGAGAATTTCTATGGAGAAATAGAGCAAAATACAGAAACAACAGAAAAGAGTGAGAAACAAGCAAACACATTTAAATCCCTCCCCCTACCTTGGCCACACGCCCTGTAGGAACTCAAAAAGTAGTCCAAGAATCAAATAAAAAAGATAGAATAAAAATGGTAAGAAATGTGGGAAAAAGAAATGAAAGCAATACAAAAAGATAACAGCTTAAAAGGAAAAATTTCCCACATAGAAAAAGAGGCACAGAAATCAAATGAAGTAATAAGGAAATTGGAGACCAGAATTGACCTGCTGGAGCCATGAAAAGCAGGATAGACCAAACTGAAAATGAAAATCAAAAGATCATAGCTGAAAATCAGTCTTTAAAGACTATGATTGGGCAAGTAGAAGCTAATGGTCTCACAACACTTCAAGAATTAATAAAGTGAAATAAAAAAGAATGACAAAATAGAAGAAAATATGAAATATCACATTGAAAAGACAACTGACCTGGAAAACAGATGCAGGAGAGACAATTTGAGAATTATTGGACTACCTGAAATCATGGAACAACAACAACCAAAAAAACCTTGACATCTTATTACAAAATTAACCAAGAAAATTGCTCTGATATTCTTGAACAAGTGGGCCAAATAGATATTTAAATAATCTACAGATCACCCCTACATTTAATCTCCAAAAGACAACTCCCAGGAATATTATAGCCAAATTCAAGACCTTTCAGGCCAAGGAGAAAAATACTTCAAACAGCCATAAAGAGACAATTCAGATATCAAGGAGCTCCAGTTAGGATTATACAGGATCTGGCAGCTTCCACACTAAAGGACCACAAGGCTTGGATTATGACATTCAGAAAGGCAAGAGAATTGGGTCTACAACTAAGAATCACCTACCCATCAAAAGTGACTATATATTTTTAAGGGCAAGTATGGACATTTAATAAAATAGAATATTTCCAAGCATTCCTAAAGAAAAGACCAGAACTAAACATAAAATTTGATTTCCAAATACAAAATTCAAGAGAACCATAAAAAGGGGAAAAAATTCAAGGACTTCAATAAAGTCAAATTGATTGTTTTCACATATGGAAAAGGGATATCTGTAACTTTTAAAAATTGTTTTCATTATCATAGTAGAAAGAAGAAATATTCATAGGCAGAGGCTGTTGTATTAAGCTGTTTAAGATGATATGTAAAAATATGGAGGAGGGGAGCAAAAAAGAAGATGGTACTAAGAGAAATTAAAAAAAGAGGTAAAATAGGATAAATTATACTACACAAAGAGGTACAAAGTAGGAGGAAGAATACCATTATAGGAGGGGGAAGAAGAGAGTGGTGATAGGTAATACGAAAATCTAACTCTCACTGGAATCAGTTCTAAGAGGGAAGAACAGCCAGATCTAGTGGGGTATAAGATTCTATCTTACCCTACAGAGAAGGTGAAAGAGAATAAACAAGGGGGAGAAGAAAGGGGAAGGGAATATTAAAAGGGAGGGAAAGTTCTGTGTGGGGCAATTAATAGATCTTAAAAAGAAATAGGAGGGGAATAAGAAGGGAGGGGGTGTGAAGGAAAGTAAAATAAGGGTGAAAAAGGGGACTGATTAAAAGCAAAACACTGATGTGGAAGGAAATAGTGAAAGAAGAAAGGGCAGGTCTAAAAGAGGAAATCAAAATGATGGGGAATACATGGGTAGTAATCATAATTCTGAATGTTAATGGGATGAACTCACCCATAAAATGGAAGCAAATAACAGAGTGGATTAGATACCCAAATCTTACCATATATTGTCTACAAGAAACACACATGAGGCAGGTAGACACACACAGGCAGAATTTATTGGGTATCAACTGAGAAAAAGAAGGCAGAGATGCAATCATGACATCTGACAAAGCCAAAGTAAAAATAAATCTGATTTAAAGAGATAAGGAAGGTAATTACATCCTGATAAAAGGCAGTATAGACAATGAAGAAATATCAGTACTCAGCATGTATGTACCAAATAGTATAGCATCCATATTTTTAAAGAAAAAATTATTGGAGCTTTAGGAGGAAATAGATAGTAAATTTATACTAGTGGGAGAGCTTAACCTTCCTCTATCAGATCAAGATAAATTGAACCAAAAATAAATAAGAAAGAATTAAGAGATGTGAATGAAATCTTAGAAAAATTGGAGTTAATAGATATATGGAGAAAAGTAAATAGGGATAAAAAGGAATATACCTTCTCTGCAGCACATAGTACATTTACAAAGATTTACCAGGTATTAGGGCATAAAGGCATTGCAAAGAAATGCAGAAAAGCAGAAATAATAAATGTAATTTTTTAGATCATAATGCAATAAAAATTATAATTAGTAAGTTTCCATGGAGAGGCAAATTAAAAATTAATTTGAAATTAAATAATCTTATTCTCCAAAAATGGTTGGTTAAAGAGCAAATCATGGAAACAATTTCTGATTTCATTGAAGAGAATGATAATGAGGAAACCACAAATCAAAATATATGAGACAGAGCAAAAGCAATACTCAGGGCAAAATGTATATCCCTGAGTGCCCATATTAACAAAAAAGAGAGAGGAGATTAAAGAATTGGGCATGCAACTAAAAAAACTAGGACGAGAACAAATTAAAAATCCTCAGATAAAGACCAAATTGGAAATCTTAAAAATCAAAGGAGAAATTAATAAAATTGAAAGTAAAAGAACTATAGAACTAATAAATAAGAGTAGGAGCTGGTATTTTGAAAAAAAAATTAAAACAAAATATTTGTTGATTAAATAAGAAAAAGAAAGAAGAGAAACAAATTAACAGTATAATGAATGAAATGGGTGATTTTACCTCTAATAAAGAGAAAATTAAGGCAATAATTGAGAGCTATTCCACCCAATTATTTGATGATAAATATGGCAATCTAGGTGAAATGGACAAATATTTCTAAAAATATAAATTGCTTAGATTAACAGAAGAAGAAATAGAATACTTAAATAATCCCATAATAGAAAAAGAAATTGAACAAGCCATTGAGGACCTCTCTAAGAAAAAATCACCAGGGCCAGATGGATTCACAAGTGAATTCTATCAAAAATTTAAAGATCAATTAATCCTAACATTCTACAAACTATTTTGCAAAATGGGCAAAGAAGGATTGTTATGAAATTCTTTTTATGATACAAATATGGTACTAACTGCCAAGCCAGGAAGACCAAAAACAGAGAAGGAAAACTATAGACCAATATTATTAATGAACATAGATGAAAAAATATTAAATAAAGTACTAGATAAAAGGCTACAGCAACTTATCACAAAGACTATCCACTATAATCAGGTGGGATAATAACAGAAATACAAGGATGGTTTAATATTAGGAAAACCATCCACAAAATTGACCATATCAACAACCAAACTAATAGAAATCACATGATTATCTCAAAAGATTCAGAAAAATCCTTTGACAAAATACAACACACACTCCTAATGAAAACACTAGAAAATATATGAATTAGAGGGTCTTTCCTCAAAATAATAAACAGTATTTATTTAAAACCATCAGCAAGTATCATCTGCAATGGGGATAAGTTAGATGCTTTCCCAATAAGATCAGGAGTGAAGCAGGGATGCCCATTATCACCACTACTACTTACTATTGTCCTAGAAATGCTAGCAGTAGCAATTAGAGAAGAAAAAGAAATTGAAGGTATTAAAATTGCTGGTGGAATTGTGAATTAATTCAGCCATTCTGGAAAGCAATTTGGAATTATGTGCAAAGAGATGCACATAAAAGAATGCATACCCTTTGATTTAGCAATACTATTAGGTTTGTACCCCAAAGAGATAGTAAGGAAAAATGTTTGTACAAAAATATTCATAGCCACTCTTTTTGTCATGGCAAAAAATTGGAAAATGAAGGGTTGTCCTTCAATTGGGGAATGGCTGAACAAAATGTGGTATATGATGGTGATGGAATACTATTGTGCTGTAAGGAAAGATGATCTGGAGGATTTCTATATGAACTGGGAGAATCTCAGTTAACTGATGCAGAGTGAAATGATCAGGACCAGGATAACACTGTACACAGAAAGTAAATCATTGTGGAACAATCCAATGTAATGGATTTTGCTACTAGTATCAATGCAACAAGTCAGGACACTCCTGAAGGACTTATGGGAAAGAATGCTAATTACATCGAGAGAAAAAACTATGGGAGTAGAAATGCAAATGAAGAATATATGACATCACTTATCATATATATATGTATGTATATGTGTGTGTGTGTATGTGTGTGTGTGTGTGATTTGGAGTTTAGGCTTTAAAAGATGGTTCTATAGCAAAAATGAATAATATGGAAATAAGTATCAAGTGATAACATTTGTACAAACCAGTGGAATTGCTTGTTGGCTCTGGGTGGGGGGAGAGAAGAGGAGAGGGAAAGAAAATGAATCATGTAAACTTAGAAAAATATTTAAAATAAAAATAAAAAAGAAACCTAATTTTGCTACTCTTTGTGTGTGACAGTAAGAAGCTATTTAAATTCTCTGAGCCTCTGTTTCCCTCAGTAATAATAATGACTGATATTATATCCTGGTTTAATCTTGGAAAGAACTTTCCATTTTTCATGATCTTAATTGATCCTTTTGGTGAATTAATGGATCAGTTCTTCAGTTTTTATTATCTCTTATTCATATTTATTCATATTCATAGTTACAAAGTGTTAAAGGTAGGATTTAAACCCAGGTCTTCCCTGACCACAAGTCTAGTCCTCTATCCACTGCACCATGCATGCTGCTTCTCAGCACAATGAGAAGAGTGGACTAGATGATCTCTAAGATCTATTTAAAACTATATATTCCTTGGCTTGTTCCTTATATTGCATGGTTTCCAGACCATTATGGTTGCTCTCCTCTCATTGGTCTATAGCTAGTGGTGTCCATAGTAGAATACAGTATTCAGAATTTGGAATGATTAGGGCAGAGGATGTTGCCTTATTCTGGACACTAACTTTCTGTTCATTGACTCTGATATCTCTTTAGTTTTTTGGCCACTACATTAAAAAAAAAAGCATTTATTGTGTATCTCTTATATGCCCAGCACTGGTCTAAGTGAGTTACACACATTGTAAACTGGAGAGGTAGGTATTATTATTATCTCTATTTTACAACGGAAACTGAAGCAGACAGAGGTGAAGGGTCATACAGTTAGTTCATGGCAGAGTTTGAACTCAGCTCTTCCTGACACCAGTGCTTTATCCACTGAGCCATTTATCTGTCTAGACTGTTATAATATAGACTCATTAATATTTCAGTTCTGTAGTCTACTCTGCTTGTGCAATTAATTTTTCAGAATATTGTTGAAGGACTTCTATATTTAATATTATTAGATTTATTCCATTATTATAGCCTTTGGGGATCTTTGTGGACCCTGATTATATCATTTATTATGTTAATAATCTCTCTCAGATGGATCACCTGAAACTTTGATAATAATGCCAACCCCACCATTGTCTAATTCATAGAAGAAAATGTTGAGCAGCACAAGGTCAAGGACAGATTCTTGGAGCCCTCCACCAGAGACCTCTGTCAAGGTTGCCTTCAGTTCAATAGCTGCCATCCTTTGGGTTTACTTATTCAATCAGTTTTGCATCAGTCTAAATTGTACAATCTACTTAGCTCATGCTTTTTTCCATCTGGCCCACAAAGAGGCCATGAAAACCTTCGCCAAATGTATTACTGAAATCTAGGTATATCATGTCTACATTTCCCTGAACTAGCCAGTCAGTAAGTGCCTCTCTCCAAAAAAATTAAAATGGAAGATGAGGTTTGTTAGCTATGACTTGTCTTTGACAGATCTATGTCAGACTTTAGGATTTACATTTCTTTTCTAATTACTCAGAGAATTATAGAGCTAGAACCAAAAGACACCTTAGTGATCATCTAGATTATTTCCTCCCCTCATTTTTCTACATAATTCATTTTGTAATAATCTCTTGAAAACCAAAACCTCCCACTCAATTCCCATGTATACCAGTGAAAAATCAAATGTTTTCCTTGTGAGTTTCTATTCCCACAGTTCTTTCTCTGGATGTGGATAGCATTCCTTCTCATAAGTCCCTCAGGATTGTCCTGGATTGTTAATTGCTATCAGTGGCAGTCAGTTATATACGATTGTCCCACAATGTTTCAGTCTCTGCGTAAATTGTTCTCCTGGTTCTGCTCATTTCACTCCATATCAGTTCAGGGAGGTCTTTCCAGTTTTTATAGAAATAAGCAGTTTATCATTCCTTATAGCACAATAGTATTCCATCACCAACATATACCACAATTTGTTCAGCCATTCCCCAATTGAAGGGCATCCCCTCATTTTCCAATTTTTTTGCCACTACAAAGAGCACAGTTGTGAATATTTTTATGCAAGTATTTTTCCTTATTATCTTTTTTGGGTACAAACCCAGCAGTGCTATGGCTGGATCAAAGGGCAGACAGTCTTTTAAAGCCATTTGTGCATAGTTCCAAATTGCCCTCCAGAATGGTTGGATCAATTCTCAACTCTACCAGTAGTGTATTATTGTCTTAATTTTGACGCATGCCCTCCAACATTTATTATTTTATTTTACTTTCATATTGGCCAATCTGCTAGGTGTGAGGTGGTACCTCAGAGTTGTTTTGATGCGCATTTCTCTAATTAGAAGGGATTTAGAACACTTTTTCAAGTGATTATTGATAGTTTTGATTTCTTTATCTGAAAACCATTTGACCATTTGTCAATTGCATCCCCTCACTTTACAGAGGAGAAAACTGGGTCCCAGTTAGATGAATGGCTTGTCCATGGCAGATACAGCATCTGGTCCCAAGTCTTCTGTCTTCAAATTGAGTGCCCCTTCTAATCGATTGTGATGCCCAATTGACACCCCATTACATGGGTTAGAGCAGGTTCATTATGGGATAGATATTGGATTGGGGCTCAGGCTTCTAACGTTTGCTTTTTGCTCTTCTCCATCTTAAAGCAAACAAACCCCAAACAATTGTTATCTTCTGTCTTAGAATTGATACCAAATATTGGTTCCAAAGCAGAAAAATGGTAAAGGATAGGCAATTAGGGTTAAGTGACTTGTCCAGAGTCACATAGCTAGGAGGTGTCTGAGGCCAGATTTGAACCTCCCATTTTAAGGTCTGGCTCTCTATTAACTGAACCATTAGTTGCCCCTCTTATCAATCTTAATTCAATTCAATTCAACAGTAATATATTAAGTGCTATTATGTGCCAAGATTGTTAAAGGCAATGGGTACAAAGAGAAAACAGAATATTTCTGACCTTCAAGAAGCTTACAGTCTCCTATAGGGAGAGCAATCCAGGCAGGCAGATAAGACATGGATTATCTTGTATGTAGAGTAACCATGGTGTTATATGAAAGGGAGTAATATGAAATTTATCTGATCTCTATTGGTCCTACAGTTTGGTGCCTTTAGAAGTTTTCAACTTGGGTCATAGAGCAATGGGGCTAGGGCTAGAGCTCAGATTTCCTGACTCACAGTCAATCATTCTTTCCACTATAACAAATTGTTAACAGTGAGAGAGTCTGCCATATTCAATCCTGACCTATATGGCTCATGAGAATTTCTTGGGTGCCAATGACTCCTCAAGGGCAGGGTGCCATGCCTGGTATTGTAATCATGATTATTCCAACTGAGTCATCCCCAAAGGCTTCTAACACAGCACGGTGCTGTGTTTCTTAGTTACTTAGTCAACCTTAAAAGGCTTAAATGTGACATTTCAAGATTCTAATGACGAGGTGATCTTCTTTGATAATATGGCACGACCCCAAAGCCTTAGTGCAGTTTTAAGCTATTAAAACATAAAACTTCTCTAATACGAAGACTTAAGGAAGTGATAATATTTATGAAGTACCTAGCACAGTGTCTGGAATATAGTAGGTACTTAATAAGTAATTATTCCCATTTTTACCCCTACTATGTGTATGGGAACTCTCTTTTTTGGTTTAAGTTAAACATTAAGAAATGTTTTTAGAGATGTTCTAGAACTGTCACAAGATCATAGATTTGGATATAGAAGGGATGTTAAATGTCATTGACTATAACACCTTTTTTTTTTATCAATAAAGGAAATGGAAGCCTAGAAATATGAAGGGATTTGTTTAAGGCCGTTCAAGTAGTAAGGGATTCTAGTTCAAATTCTTTACCTGTAAATTCAAATTTCTTTCCTTTACATCATTTTTCATCAGGTTCAACTCTTTGTGCCTCAGTGGATCACTCTATCCATGGAGTTTTCTTGGCAAAGACACTAGTGCTTTGTCATTTTCTTCTCCAGTAGATCAAGGCAAAGAGATATGACATGGATAGATATTTTAAGCCCTTATCTTATGTCTTAGAATCCATACAAGTATTGATTCCAAGGCAGATGAGCAGTAAGGGCTAGACAATGGGGGTTAAGTGACTTGCCTAGGGTCACACAGCTAGGAAGTATCTGGGGCCATATTTGAACCCAATCCTCCTAACTCCAGCTGCCCCTAGGCTATCAGAAGATAAATGATTTGCTCAGATTCATAGTGCTAATAATTGTCTGAGGCTGGATTAGAATTCAAGTCTTCCCTACTCTTGGCATAGTGCTCCATCCACTGAGCCAGCTAGCTACCTCAGGTTGCTTTTCCACTGCAATCTGCTAGTATCTCCAGTTGTGCCAAGAATCAAAGGCTAGATTGCCAGCCTATATTTAGAATAGCTTACCTCCTTCCTCTTTTTGAAAATCAGGACTGCACTTGCCCATTTTCAGTTCTATGAAAACTCTTATTTTTTGTGATTTTTTTTCAAAAGCTGCTGACAGAAGCTGAGAAATCTCATCTGCACATTCTTTCTGTGTCCTAGAATGTAGTTTAATCTGGGCTTGGTGATTTCAATTCTTTGAGGGAGAAGGGAAAGAAACAAACATTTATTTGGAGCTCACTATGTGCCAGGCACTGTGCTAAGTGCTTTATACATTTTTTCTCACTTGGTCATCTCAACACAAGGAGGTAGGTTCAATCATCATGCCCATTATATGGTTGAGTAAACTGAGGCAAATTGGCTTGTCCAGAGACATACAGCAAGGAAGTAGCTAAGAGAAGTTTTTTTTTTAACCTTTACTTTCTATCTTAGAATCAATAGTAAGTATCAGTACCATGGCACATCAGTAAGAGCTAGGCAACTGGGGTTGTGACTTGCCCAGGGTCACATAGCTAGGAAGGGTCTGAGCCCGGATTTGAACCCAGGACCTATAATCTCTAGGAGTAGTTCTCTATCCACTGAGCCACCTCTCTGTCCCCTAATATGAGATTTTAACAAAGATCTTCCTGACTACAGAACTAACATTTTAACCATTGTGGGATAAATACCAACACCTACTAACTCCTTATTTTTTTTTTGGTTTCAACTCCCTTGTCAAACACCTTTGTTCTATCCTTTCTAGATTTTCTGCTTTGGTAGGGGAAAAAAACAAACCTCAAAAATGAAATAATAGTTTGTAGTATCATAAATTTAGAGCTGAAATCAACTGGTCCAAATAATTGGACCAATTCTCATTTTACAGACAAGGAGACTGAGGCCAAGAGAGGTTAGGCAATTTCCTCAAGGTCACAGTGATAATAAACAGAGGTAGGATTTGAATCCAAATCTTATGCTCTTTGCCCTGTATAAAACTCTGTTTTCTCTCTGATGTCATCTTCCCCAAGCATCAATCTACTTCCTTCTTTGATCTTTCTTTTGTCCTTTACTTAACAGAAAACATCTTTGTTGATGTCTTAGCATTCATTGGCAGTCTCAGTTTAGACTCAGCAGAGCATGCCTCTCTTTTGTATTCACCCTAAGCCCTTGCTTCCATCTTCTGTACATGGCTTTTAAAAATCAGAACTCGTCGATGAATTAGCTCAGTATCTATGCTGGTTCCCCCAGTTTCTTCTTCTTTTTTTAAATTCCTCATCAGAACCATTTGTGTTTGTGGTTTTGTCAGAATTTTGTTCTTGAGTTCATCCCATTCCTCTGGGGCCAATTTCCCCCCCAGGATCTCAGACTGTATGTGCTTATTAATCGTTCCTCTGACCTCTTCAAACTCAGATCTTACTGATTATGATGTACCAGGCAAGCTGAGCCCAGCTCCCTATCTGGGAGCTTAGCAAAGGATTGTTTAGGTTGTTACAAGAGAATTCTGGCAGCTAGTCTTGAGAACAGTGTGTTTGATGGAGAGCAAAACACCTGGGGATTTAGTTCTTTTCCTGCCACCAATAACTGTATGACCTTAGAGGAATGATTTTCCTTCTCTGAGTCTCAGTTTCCATTTCTGTCACTTGAGGAAAATGGAACAGAGGTTCTCTGTGATGGTTTTGCCAATCCACATTCAGGTCAGGACTTGGTACCCTGAGGATTTTCCCTGGTGCCCCATCCCCACTTCTACCTCTTTCAGACGTACATCCAACCCCATGATGCCTAGGCATTGGAGTTTTCAGTGCACAGATTTTTCTCCCTTAGGAGAGCACAGTTGTTTAGCTTATCAGCCCAGCCATCTAAATTATTTGTGCAATACTTACAACTCCAGGATCTGGAAACCCACAATACTTTTAATTAAAGTATTTAAATAAGGGCAATTAAACCTGGCAGGAGAAAGGCAGTAGCACACAGAGAGCTTAATTGGAATGGAAACCAAATTAAATATGGAAACAGCATTAAAAAAATTCAAAAATGGAATGTATGGAATTAAGAAGCCTAATAACACTCCCCAAAGCCCATTTCTCATTTCCAGCATGGTTTTCACCTCTGTGTAGGCTCAGTTCTCCCATTGTCTTAGGGGTCTTAAAAGACCCTCTTCTGTCAGAGGGTTTGGGTTCAAGATAGTCTTATCATGTTGCAGTCAAAGGAACAATGTACTGGGAGGCAAGGGTCTGGGTTTGAGTTCTGGCACTATCACTATCATGTTGTGTGACCTTGGGAGAGTCACTTTGTATCCTAAGAACTCAGTTTTTTCAACTGTTAAATGGGGAGCCATTATATCTGCTCTACTTTGTCTAGGAAGTAGCATTGTTCTCGTCATAGTGTCTCTACATTCTCTTTGGGAATGCTTTCCTATAGATTGGGGGCTCATCACCCACAGTCTATGAACTTGTTTTTAAATTTTTTAATAGTTATTTCAACATAATCATTTTCTTTTGTGATTCTAAGGATCCTTAGGTTTCATCAGCCTGCCAAAAGGGTCTTGAACATAAAATTGACTATGAATGCCTATTCTAGAAGCTAATCTCAACTCTGGCATGGGGATCCCATTCAATTTCAATTCCAGAGCAGCATCCTTGATTGTCCCGGGTATTCCTGCCCCTTACAGATCTGAAGCCTTCATCAGGCATATTCTTAGTCAATGGACTTTGTCTTTAGGACCCATTTCTGTTATGTCATGCTGTGTTCTTTCTCTAGCAGCAACCAGATGACATGGTGAATAGAATCTGGGATTCTGAGTTGGAAAACTCAAGTTTAGATCCTGTCTCATACACTAATTAGCAGTGTGACCTTGGGAAAATCACATAATCTTTCAGTGCCTCAGTTTCCACATCAGTAAAATGGGTATAATAATTGCATCTATATCTAGATATCATAGATCAAATGAATTTATATATATGTATACTCCTATACATACATATATATTACTTTTCAAATTATAAAGTACCATATAAATGATATCTATTATTACTAGCATCAGGATAAAAATGGGTTGAAGGCAGGGATAATTTTAAAATTTATATTCCCAGCACCTAGCACATTTTCCTTGGTACATTATTACTATTTTGTGGACCAGACCTTTGATTTGATTACTATAAGGGATTCTTAGTAAGAAAATATCTTCTAGCCATTCAGATGGATAACTGATGGTCAGTTTATACTCTTAGAGTATTATCTGGACCACTGAGACATAAAATACCTTGCCTAGAGTCACACAACCAGTATTTGCTAGTGGTAGGATTTGAACCCATGTCTACCTGACTCTAAGGCTGCTTATCTTCTATGGCATTCTCCTTCTTGTTATGGCACAGAATAGCATATGCGAAATTCTTTTGGTTGACTAACTGACCTCAGAACTCCCAATGGTTACAATAAACCGTTTCCTATGTCTTCAGGCTACTCTTCTTCACTTTTTCTTTGGCTTGGACCAGGACAAGTAGCTGGATCTCTTCAGTGTAGAGGAATCCCAAGAGCAGTTGGGAAGAAGGATGCAAATGAAGATTTGGAGTTAGCACTGCCTGGAAATCATTCCCCTGGTAAAATCATCCAGATTAGCTGATCCATGGAAGCTGCCTAGCAAGCCTGAGCCTTGAAACCTCTTTCTGCCAGCATGATGAGGTTAGTTAGGGGGCTTGCAATAACAAGTCCAAATAGAGAGCCTGGAAAAAAGGAGACTTCCTAGGATCATAGCTCAAGGGCTGTAATGGCTTTAAAGACCATCTAGTTCAAAGCTCTAATTTTAAATGGCTCAGAGAGCTTCAATATGTTGCCTGACATCACACAGGTAGGAAATAAATGACAAGGTCAGGATTCAAATGCAGGAGCTCCAAATTCAGACTTTTTTCTATGGTTAGCCAGCCATTGTCGGTAAGAGAAATTTAACCAGCTCCATTGGTAGTTAAATCCCCCTCTGAAAAGGAATAAGCAGAATGAATGTTCTTAAGGAGTGAGGGAGTTCCCAGACTCATGAAACATTTGGGTTATTGGAGATCATCTAGCTCTTCCTCATTATGCTAATGGAGAAATTTGGGCTTTTGGAGAGGAAGAAACTTGCCTGGTCAAATGGTGCTTTCACCAAATGAGAAGAACTAGAAAACATGTGGCAAATCTTAAAGCACCAGATAAGGATAAGGATAATAGTGATGATGATGATGATGATGATGATGATGATGATGATGAATGGTATGATGGTGGTGATGATTATGGGCATAGACTATCAAGAGTGATGACTAGGGCAGCTAGGTGGCTCAGTGGATAGAAAGCTAGTCCTAGAGACAATAAGTCCTGGGTTCAAATCCAGTCTCAGACACTTCCTAGCTGTGTGACCCTGAGCAAGTCACTTAACCTCCATTGCCTAGCCCTTACTGCTCTTCTGTCTTAGAACCAATATTTAGTACTGATTCTAAGATGGAAGGTAAGGGTTTTTAAAAAAGAGTAATGATCTGAGATTTGGAGTTTTTACTCTTCTTGTGGTGAGGGGCTCACTGCAAAGGCTGTAGGGTGTTGGGTAGGAGGGAAAGTGACTATGCTTGAATTAAAAATAAAAAAGGAGCCCAATTATATCCAAATGGAAGTCCAATGGTCCATGGGGTTAAAAAAAAAAACAGAACCTTACATTCCACTGTAGAATCAATACTGTGTATTGTTTCTAAGGCAGAAGAGTGGTAAGGGCTAGGCAATGTGACTAAGTGACTTGCCCAGGGTCACACAGTTAGGAAAGAGTCTGAGGCAAGATTTGAACCCAGTACCTTCTGTCTCTAGGCCTGGCTCTCAACCCACCAAGCTACCCAGCTGTCCCTTTGTATTAGAATTTTAATGAAGTATCAGGTTCAAGTCTTTTATTAAAAAACAAACAAACTAATGACACATTTTCATTCTAGTGCCTTCCTTCTGTCAATTACTTTCAATTTATCCTGTATATAGAGTGTTTGTGCACTCTATAGTTGTAGTTGTTTCGGGAAATTCTCCCTCATTAGAATGTGAACTCCAGAGCCCGGACTGTCTTTTGCCTTTTCTTGTATCCCCTGAACTTAGCACAGTGCCTGGTACATGGAAGGGTCAGGATACAAGCACAGGTCCTCCAAATTCAGTGCTCTGTTATTAGTGAGGGAACTTTATCTAGACTTTGAGGCAGTTAAATCACCCAATGAAAAATAATAAATGGGACTTCTCCTACACATCTCCTTGGAGTAGTGGGAGAATTTACAGACTCATGAACTATTTAGGTTAGAAGGGGCTTTGAGAATCATTTAGTCCTAATCCACATTACGCTAACATAGGAGATGCTTAATAAATGTTTATTCACTGACTTTTTATAGAGCTTTAAGGTTTACAAAGCATGGTCCCATAACAACCCCAGAAAGTAGGTAGCATGACTATTACTATTCTCATTTCATAAAGGGGAAACAGACTTAAAGCAATTAAGAATTTTTTTACATGGACAGAGAGTAAGTGGTAGAAATGAGATTTGAACCCAAGTTTCCTGACTCCAGGTCAGTCCCTTAGAAGTAATGAATGAAATACTAGACCTGGAGTCAGGAAGACCTAAATTCAAATTCAGCCTCAGATGCTTACTAGCCATATGATCCTGGTCAAGTCACTTAATCTGTTTGCCTCAATTTCCTCAATTGCAAAATGGGGGTTGTGGTGAGGGTCAAATGAAATAATAGTTTGGCACATAGTAGGTGCCATGTAAATGCTTATTCCCTTCTCCTCCTGCCAAAATTCCATCTCTACAACATCTTTGTTCTCCTTCCCCCACTCCCTCTCTAATCCATCTTTCATACAACTACTAAATTAACCCTTTGATGTATAGGTTTGATTGATGCCTCTCTTGCCCTGAATCTTCAGTGGTTGCCCATTTCCTTTAAAGAGATATAGCCTTATCTCTTATCTTAGCCTTGCAGCCATTTCTTTTCATCATCAGGTGGAATCATTACTTTCAGTGGCTGATGGGAACTGATAAAGGTGGAGAAGAGGGGGATAAATGGAGCACTTTGCCCCTAATTTGTGAACTTGGGCAAGTCACAACTTCTCTGAAACTCTGTTTCCTCTCATATAAAATGAGGGGGATTGATTCTACAACCTCTAGGATCCTTCCCAACTTTCTACCTGTGATTCCATGAACTATTGTCCCCTCTGGGCCGGGATCTTTGGAAGAATTAGGAAGGGCTCCTGGCAAACATCATTTGTTTGAAGCTGGGTCAGTCATCCTGCATCAGCTCCTTGGATTAGAGTAGAGATGCCATCTGAGCCTTTTTGGAAGGCTCAGCATCTCAACCATGACCAAAGCCTCATTTTCCTTCCTGGTTTAGCTCTTTTCATATTGCACACTCTTCTGAAAAGGGTTTTCTTGCCTCCCTCTCTGTCCATCTCTCCCCAATTAACAGACTTCTCTTATTTTGATCTCAAGCACCTCCCATTGGCCACATTGGACAGCTGGGGGGGAGCACAAGGGTGAAGGATTTAGAGGAGATGCAAGCAACCAGCAGCTGCAATACTGAGCTCACTGCAGAGCCTCTGAGGTTCCATTCATTTGGCAATTAGTCAAATAGGTCCTTAGGAAGATTCTAATGGAATTGTTATTTAAATAATGCTTTGTAATTTGACTTTGAGAACTGCAGAACTTTGAGGCTGGAAAGGACATTAGAAGTCATCTGATCCAACTCTGCCATTTGACTGAATAGGAAACTGAGCCTGAGAAAGGGAAAGTGCCTTATTTGTGCAAAGTCACATAGTCATTCAACAAGCATTTAAGTGTCTATTATGTGACCGGCACTATGCTGAATTCTGGGGAAAGAGGGAAACAAGCATTCAATGAGTGTTCCAATCACTGCAAAATACTTTATAAATATTATATCATTGTAATCTTCACAATGACTATAAGAGGGGGGTCCTATTATTATGTCTATTTTACAGCTGAGGAAACTGAGGCAGTGACTTGCACAGGGTGGCAAAGTAAGTAGGGGCCTGAGGTCAGATTTGAACTCAAGGTATCCTGTTTTCAAGTCTAGAGCTCCATCTGCTCCCTGCACTTATGGAAAGGCAAGAGACTCCCTCCTTTGAAGGAGCTCATTGCCTACACTAGTGACAGAAGTTAGATTAAGACTCCAATTCCCCTGAACCCAAACCATTGCTACAATTCCTCCTCCCATTTCCCTAAACAGATAGTAAGCCCTGTTGCCTTCTCCTGCATTATTCTCATTGGCTTAAAGGCAATCAGAGAGTGGACTGAGAGCTACCCCATCCCCAATCTAGAAGCTTCAGTTCAAAGACCTTCTCTGACACATATGCATGAGGTCATGCTGGGAAAGTTATTTAAAATCTCATTTTCCTCCTTCCCTTTCCAACTACCCCAAGACTGTTAATTACAAAGAAAGTACCTGCATACACAAAGAAAGCATTTTCTTAGGAATGTTCTATTCCATGAAATTAGAGATGCAGTTAAAAAAAAGCCCTCTGGAAGATCTTTCCTCTCCCTTTCTATGTGTTGAAGACCTCCTCTTGTCCTTTAAAGCCTGACTTAAATATTCCTCCCTGATTCAAACTGCCATTTCTCTTCTGACTGGGTGATAAATGACCTTCTTTCTAGGATCTTACCTCAATCAATCAACAAGTATTTAGTAATCACCTCTTGTGTGTCAAGGGCAGCAAGGTGGCCCAGTGGATTGAGTGCTGGGCCTGGAGTTAGATAGAACTGAGTTCAAATTTTGCTTCAGATATGTATTAGCTATATGACCCTGGACAAGCCAATTATTGCCTCAGTTTCCTCATGTGTAAAATGGGTTGGAGAAGGAAGTGATAAATCACTCCTTTATCTTTGCCAAGAAAACCCTAAATGGGGTCATGAAAAGTTAGACATGATTGAAACAACTAAACAGCAGCAATTGTATGTCAGGTACTGAATGATAGACTACAGGGATAAAAAGACAGCAAATGAAAAAAAATCCCTGCTCTCAAGGACCTAGAAACTATGCTTGGACCCAGAGGAAAGTGGGAGCAATAAGAAATTGTAGAGAGGAAAATTCTACCTCCAATGTCAAGAGAGACTGGCTTCTATCCAAGCAGAGACAACCTGAAGTTAAGGTGCATGTAATGGGTTCTTCCTCACTAAAAGTGTTTAAGCCAAAGCTAAATAGTTGGGAGTACTTTTTAAGAAGGGGTTCTTGTCAGGCATTGAGATGGGAGGTCCTAGGCTCAACACTGGCCTCAGACAGTGCCTAGCTATATGACCCTGGGCAAGTCACTTAACCCCCATTGTCTAGCCCTTATGACTCTTCTGTCTTAGAACTAAACTATGATATTGATTCCAAGACAGAAAGTAAGAGTTTTATTTTTTTTAAGAAGGGGTTCTTATATATGTCTGAGCTGGACTAGAGGCTTCTTCCCGCTCTGACTTTGTTTGATTGTTTGAATAATGCTGAGCATGATTTCTTACACTTAGTAGGCATCCAGTTGAGGCTTGTTGAATTAATTGGGCCCTGCTTACTTATTTATTAAAGTAGACCTGTTAGGACCTCTATTTGGAGAGGTTGGTTAGCAATTAGCATGTGAAAGCAATAGCACTCTCTTTTTCTCATTCAGACTAGCTAGTCCCAGTGAATCCCTAATCTGACATGCAAGATGTCTGTATTGCCAATGTAGAGCCTATCCATGACAACAATTTCAAAAGGAGCCCTGTGAATTGGTGATCATGCTGATTATCTCCTCTAGGGGCAGGTAATCCCAAGGAACTGAATTTAGACTTCTGTCCAAATGGCAGAGAAGGAAACTTACTTTCATTAATCCATCCCTGTTCTATTACTTTTTACTTGTGTGTTTTTGAGCAAGTCATTCAAATTCTCTTGACTGTTTCTCTCATTCATGAAGTAGATGGCCTCCAAGGTTCATTATTTGGTGGGTAAACATATGAGAGAGGACATAAACTTAAATCTCTCCATCCTTTGTCCACTCAACTGTGTTATTTCTTGCTTTCTTCGGGTGCCTAGAGTTGGCAAAGACTCTAGCGGTCATCTAGTGTGATGTCCTACCCTTGGAAAGATCCCCTCTTCAATATCTATGATCAAGGTGTAACAGCTTGTCTTATTGTGATTTCAGATGGACATTGGATCTTTACTTTTAAGGTGTTGGAATAAACTTTAATAATTTGTGATGATACTTTTATCATCTTATCCCACCATTCTCAGCTGAGTAAAACTAGATAACTACTTAATTCAATGATTGGGTAGATATGGAGTACCAACCAACCAGCAATAATCAGGATAATTACTGATTGGCTGAGAATGATTGTGGGATGATAGAAGGGATGAATGAACTTGATAAGCCCTTGTGAAAAAGACATAAAAGTTGACTGCTGAGAGAGAGAGAGAGAGAGAGAGAGAGAGAGAGAGAGAGAGAGAGAGAGAGAGAGAGAGAGAGAGAGAGAGAGAGAGAGAGAGAGAGACTTGAAGTAAGGAGTATGGCTCTGGACAAATTATTCTCTCTAACTTCTGTTCTCTCTTCTATAAACTGAGAATAATAAAAGATCTTTTGCGCAAGGTTGTTTTAAGGATTGAATCAATGTGTGATAATATATGGAAAGTGCCTCATACATATACCTTAAAGTGCTATATAAATGCTACCTATTATTCTTGTTGTCTGAAGTGTGTAAAGATAGAAAGGAGAAGGGGAAGAGGGGGCCTAGGTTAGATTTGTGGACAAAATTACAGTGGCAATGGCAAAAAAAATCTAGTCACAGTGAATCCCTAATCTGGTGTGCAAGAATATGTCTGTATTGCCCATATAAATCTGGTCTATGACAATGGTTCCAGAAAGGGCCCTGGAAATTAGCAACCATGCTGATTATCTCCATTAGGGGCAGACAATTCCAA
Source organism: Monodelphis domestica (assembly GCF_027887165.1). Lineage (NCBI taxonomy): Eukaryota > Metazoa > Chordata > Mammalia > Didelphimorphia > Didelphidae > Monodelphis > Monodelphis domestica. The sequence goes on along the minus strand of NC_077232.1, from coordinate 61,016,481 downwards.
GGGAAATGTAGTTATATGGCAACTCTGAAACTAGGAAACTGAGTCACCTGAGGGACACAGAAATTTGGGGCACTCATTGCTTTTCACTGGTCCTTGGAGATCAGGGAAGGTTTAGAAAGCTTACTGACAATGCAAACTTAAGGGTAGGGGTTGTTTTTATCCCCCTACTGCTCTAGAATGTTGTTGCTTTGCATGCAAATAATAATTGCTGACCACAAGTTTGTTGAATTCTTGCTGTTGAATAGTTAAAGTGGAATTCTTGTGGTCAAAAGCAAAGGTCCTCTGGATTAGTGCCAAGGAAAAGCCAAATCTTGCCAACTCTAAATTCAGAGCTGGGCTTTTAAGTGTAATGATGCAGAAATTCAGCTGTTGGATGTGGTAACTTCTAATGCTACTAGAATAACAAGCTGAGGTGAGTATAGAGATATCTTTCCCAAAGGAGTTATTCTGCCTATGCTAGAGCATTTCTAGTGACAGAAAGGTCTAGTGACCTTTCAAGGTGGGGAATTCCATTTTTGGACAATTTTTTTTGTTACAAAAACCATTTATATATTGGGCCAAAATCTGACTCTTGAAGAACTAGCCAAACCTCTCCATATGAATGGAATGGATAGAGTGAACATGGAATTACCTAGCAAACCAAAATACTAAAATAAAAGCGTATCCTCTGAAGTGGAATATGGTCAATTTGACTAACAAGAGAGTTCTTTCTATTTTACCCAGCAGGGAATAACCTACAAAAATCATCACTTCTCACAATGGTGATTTCAGGATGAAAATATAGTTTCAAGAAGAATGTATGTACATTGTTGAATAACACATTCATGGTGGATTGACATGGAGATTGATATACTTTAGGGCAACAATGCCTTCCAGGAACCTCCTTCAGGTGTTTAGTTCAGTGCCTGGTACATAGTAGGTACTTAACAAAAGCTTTTGATTGATTGGTGTCCTAGTCTGAGATAGGATATCAATCTGTGAGTCATGGGGCAAGAGGGCAAAGCTCTTAGAAAAATTCTACAGTATTCTGCCTCATACAGTTAAGGAAGTAAAAGAAGCCTAATACTTCCAGACCACATCAGGTTATGCTATGTTTCTCCTTTTTCATGGTGATTTTGAGTGAATTCTTAGAAGCATGAGATTCATTCTGGTGCATAGGAATAGGCTAGTATGTGTCTAATTCTCATCACCTGCCTCTGCCTTTGGGTTTGAGATGTGTCTTTGGTTGTCCCTCAGCCCAAAAATTAGATAGAAGAAACAGGTAGAATTAATTATTTCAGAGGCAAAGGCAACATAGAGTCTCTTATAGGAAAGGAAACTATATGTGTGAGGCAGAAATGGCCAGTTGCCAGACAAAATAAAGAAATGATATCCCAGAAATGCAGTTCTATTGAGAGCTGATTTATAGGATCAATTCCCAGAGGCAATATGAGAAAACTTCCTTAGAATTCTGAGATGGTGGCCAGTGTATTGAGTTTCTACTGAATGTAGAGCCCTGTGTCACTTAAATCCTGGGTGTACTTAAGTTTATCTAAGATATCATTCCTGACCTCAAGGACCTTCTGGTCTATTAGCATCTGGTAGAGACTTGCAGAGTCTTGACCAGGGCCAAAATAACCAGTAAGACTTTGAGTTACTAAGTCATTAAATTAAATTGAAGTTGTTAAGTCATGATAAGGACACTTGGGGTCTTCTTTGAAGGGCTGGGATTTCAGCTCTACTGAACTGATCACAGCTGTCCAGTTGGGATGATAGTTTACTAGCTCCAAGACTTTCAAACCCTGGACCACAGAATTCTGATCTTGGGTGGTTCAGGACCAGAGACAGTTCTTTTGTGCCTAGTCTACAACTAAGGAACACCCTCACTCTTAAGGAATAATCTTGGGCAACTACACAGAACACACAGCCTTCTGAAAATCATCCCGTAGGGCCCAGCATATGATTCAGAGAGATTTTTTTTTTCATAAAATGTGACTTTAGTGTCAATATTTGACATTTCTATGGTTCGACTTAGAGCATAGACAAGATGCTTGGAGGAGTTTGCAAAAAAAAAAAAAATACGAAACAAGAAACCATACAATACCAAAAAAAAAAAAAAAACCACTCAACCTATTTTATTTGTTAAAAATAAAATTGGTGTAGGAGATGCTACACTAAGATATGCAAATGTGTATCTGCTTTGTAAGGAACGCTAGGAGAATTGCACTAGATAATCTTAAATTAATTCAGCATGAGTGTCTCTGGAGCTTAAATGTGGTCCTCCGGAGGGTAAAATAATACATAATGTGAAACTTGAGAGAAGGTTTGAAATACACCCATTAAAAGCTCCTTTTGTCCCAACTTGTGCACTGGAATATCCAACTTGGTAGGATCTCCATGTAATTTGCCAAGATTAAAACCTGTTACTAGGAAATTAGTTCCTGTGTAAGATTTAAATAATGCACAACACATCCTCTGCCCCCTACCAGCCTTAGCAACAGCTACCAGTGGGCAATGACTTGCAGAAACATTCTCAGTTCTTAATAAATATTGATTATTTTTCATTATGCAAAACACTACATACTTTAATTCTTTAATAATAGGTGAGCCAGGCTGCACTGGTTCTCTAAATTAAGACTTTTTCTAAAAAGTAAAAATGTAAAACTTTTTTTTTGGAAGTCTACTTCAGTAGCATGGGCAAGGACATGGCTGCCAATGGGATGAGAGTCCTTCTGATTGGAAATATGCTAATTAGAAAATTGCTAAAATGCCTGGAATCCTCTCAGCATCAGATTGCTGCCATTAATGTCAGGCTACTTTCATTATAGTGCTCTAAGAAAAGGAAGAGATGCATAGATTAGGAAGTGGTGGGGGGTCAAGGGTTCTTCAAGAGTCTTTCATGGACAGAGTGGAGCCAGAGTTGTGATGAGGCATAGGTAGGTCCCCTCAGCAAGGTACAAAGGATATATTGCCTTCTACATGTCTCCTGGAGGTTCTGTTATAGCAATGGGACTTGACTTATCCAAAACTAATACTTACATAGACTTATGGACTGTTGAGGGTAGGAGGGACTAAGAAATGATACCATATAGTCTTCTCATTGTACACTTGAGGAAACAGGTCCAGAGTGGAGGAGTGAGTGGTCCTGAGTCACACAGTAAGATGATGGTAGTACCTGGACTAGGGAACCTATTTTGTAAGTCCTATCCTTTTCCCACTCTATCACAGAGTATTTGAATCCATCGACTTGCTGAGGCTGATACAACTAGTCTTCAGATGGGCTCATGCTTTAAGGTTATTACTTTGCATTTACTTTGTATGCATAACATATTGATATACAGCTTTCTCCTTCATTAGAAGATAAGCTCCTTGAGGGAAGGGACTGTTTTGCTTTTACTTTGGATCCCCAAGATTTACTTAGCATGTTTAGGAGGATCTTATGGAAGAAGATAGACCTAGGCTGCTAATATTCACAATGGAGCATCCAACCAGAAAATAAGATGAAAACTGATCATTGGAGAATATCTATTCCCCTGATTTTATGAATGGGGAAACTGAGTCTCAGGGGGATTCAGAAAACTTGTCCAAGGACACAGACAGTAACCATCACACATGAGATTGGAACGATGTTATCTAACTCCAGATCCAGTGAATTGAAAGTACTTGATTCAATTCAATAAGCATTAATTATGCACCTGCTATGTGTTAGAAACTGTGCTAGATGCCGAGGATAAAAACCCAAAATCTTGACAACCATTATCTTCAAGGAATTTATGATCTATGTGGTGGTGAGAAAGGGGGAAGAAGGACATTAGGGTTGGTAATGATACTGAAGAACAAAGTGACTGAATCACTAATCTACCAAAGTGGACAATTGAGAGATATGGGCTGAGAAGCCCACACAATAAAATCATTTCTGTCTCAAAGCTTGAAGCTTTGGACAAAAACAAATACCTTGTCCATGGTGCTTTATAGGTCACAATGTGCTTTCCTTGAAGTAACCTTGTGAGGGAGGTAGTGCAAGTTTTATTATTCCCATTAAATGGAGGAGGATCCTGAGGCTCAGAGAGATGGAATGATTTGTCTATACATATCTAGGTGGTCAGCAGAGAAGCCAGGATTCATCCAAGTTTTTTTTTTTTTATTTCAAAGCCAGTGCCTTTCCCACTATTCCACCTCTGCCTCCTTCTCCACTGACTCTCACCAATGCCGTGAGGGGGGAAATGGATTCTTTAGTTTAAGAATTAGTCCAATGCAAGCCGAGACCTAGGAGAGAATGTGATCAAAGGGATGACGTGATGGGTTTGACTGCACAAGAGTTTTACTGCCTCAATGTTAGATACTAAGAACTTGCTGGACATCCCTAATGAAGCATATACTGGGCACAAGACATTTTAATTAGCCCTTACTTGATAAAATCTGGCAGTAGATCTTCCTATTAGCAATTACTATTTTTATTAATAATAGGTCTTTTTTTGCCTGGAGGCAACAGAACTGGTGCCTCCCAGCAGGGCAGCTTATGGTGCCTTGGGGAGCTGGAATAGTCAAGCAAACCCACCTCCATGAAACTGATGAATGAGCTGTACAGGGGGCAGTGGAGGTCTGGAGATTTGTTGGAAATAAGGAAAGTACTGAAATAGCCATTTATAGTGACTTTCATTTTTTATAGGAGCCTGTGCCATTCATCTCCCCCACCTCCAACTTCTACCCCTTAGTTTTTCAGCCATCACCAGCCCAAGGAGATATATCAGTGTGAGGTCATAGTTCAAGTTTATGATTGAAGCTTAATTCATACAATCATAGGATCACAAATTTAAAGTAGAAGGAAGGTTAAGTGAGATGCCCAAAGACATACAGGTAGTAATTGTCAGATGTAGAACCTCTGACTTTATAGATTTTTCAACTGTGGAGCTACCCTTATGATATACACATATTACTTAGCTCTCCTGATCATTCCTAATTTTGTTTTCACAAATTTATCTTGTCATTTACTTTTGCCTAAAATGGACAAGAAGGATCTCTGCTACCTCTATAGATGAGAGATTTAGAATGTCCTCCCTGCGTTTCCTTCCTTCCTTCCCTCCTTCCCTCCCTCCCTCCCTCCTTCCTTCCCTCCCTCCCTCCTTCCTTTCCTCCCTCCCTCCCTCCTTCCTTCCCTCCCTCCTTCCTTCCTTCCCTCCCTCCCTCCCTCCTTCCTTCCTTCCTTCCTTCCTTCCTTCCTTCCTTCCTTCCTTCCTTCCTTCCTTCCTTCCTTCCTTCCTTCCTTCCTTCCTTCCTTCCTTCCTTCCTTCCTTCCTTCCTTCCTTCCTCCCTTCCTTCCTTCCTTCCTTCCTTCCTTCCTTCCTTCCTTCCTTCCTTCCTTCCTTCCTTCCTTCCTTCCTTTCTTCCTTCCTTCCTTCCTTCCTTCCTTCCTTCCTTCCTTCCTTCCTTCCTTCCTTCCTTCCTTCCTTCCTTCCTTCCTTCCTTCCTTCCTTCCTTCCTTCCTTCCTTCCTTCCTTCCTATTAAAAACTCTTATTTTCTGTCTTAGAATCAAAACTAAATATTGGTTCCAAGGCAGAATAATGGTAAGGATAGACAATTGGGCTTAAGAATTTCACCCAAGATCATACAATGGGGAAGTATCTGAGATCATATTTGAACTCAGGACTTCCTGTCTTTAGGCCAGGCATTCTATCCATGGAGCTATTAATAAGCTTCATGGGCAGGCTTTAAAATATTTATCTATATGTCTAATTTCTCCATGAAATTATAAATTTCATGAGAACATGTGGCATCTAAGCCTAGATTTTTTCCCTAGATTTTTAAAGACTTTTTTTTTCTTTGTAGCCAAAAGGAACTGTAGAAACCATCTAGTTCAATTCTTCATTCCATAGAAAAGGAAATTGAGACCCAAATTTGAACCTAAGTCCTCTGACTCTGAATGTGTTGTTCTTTCCATGTTTTCTGCATCATCTTCAGGGACCATGCCTCATTTCATTTTTGTTATCTATTCCAGTTCCCAGCACAGAACTCTGAATGCTTAACAGATAGTTACTGAAGTTAATTAAATTTGGTAAAGTCAGCAGGCAACTTAGCAGATGTGGTTCCAAACTATCATTGGTAATGGAACTGGAAGCACAATTCCCAGGATGGTTACTTCCTTCATTCTGGGAGCTTCCTTCTTGGAATGGTTGCCATGTGTAGACTTACATAGAGTCTCTACTCATACACTAAACCATTAAACAGAGATCTCTTCCCCATTGTGAGGGTTCCAAATCTGGAAAACCCTCATAAAAATGTTTGGCCCTCCCTTCCTACCAGAGAAGAAGTCTCAACTTTCTCTTTTTTCTTTTATGGGGTATTTACAGTCAAAGAAATTGTATACACATATAGGGGAAGGCAGAGTTAAGGAGGAGAGCTAACATGAAGTGAAAATCCAGGCAAGGTTTGTATCTGGCTATTTCCAAAGTACCAAGATCTTTGGGTTAAGATAGGGAGGGAGAATAGGTAAGAAAAGTGATGGTGGTGGTAGTGATGATGGTGATATTCATGTCCAGGGGAATTCAAAGGGGATTAGCAAGTCAAAGTTGATGATATATTAGAGAAATGGTTCTTTATTTGATTCAGCTTAATTCTACAAATCTTGACTGACTGATTGGTTTGTTTACTTGTCTGTTTTGGCTTATTTTTTGAGGGGGGAGCAATATGGGGGTTTGGGGGCTAGTGTTCCCTGCTTCTTGGTGGTATGGTCCCCAGATGGCTATAATCAAGGTTTTCTAGGATTGATCTAGCCACTACCATCAGACTTTATGTGATGAAATACAGCCCTAAGGATAATCCAGTGCAAGGTTCTTAACCTGAGGTGCATGGACTCCCAAGGGTGTCTGTAGATACATGTCAGTGGGTTCACAAACTTAGACAGAAAAAAAGAAAAAAAATATTTATTTTCATTAAAGTTTGGTTTCCTTTACAATCCCATACAGTTTATGTTATTTTGTTTTCACATTTAAATTTTTTATTCTAAGGAGTTCATAGGCTTCATCAGATAGCCAAAGGGGTACCCAGGACAAAAAGGGTTAAGAATCCCTTTATCAATTGTTTTGGTGAAAAAAAAATAGGAGCATTGCTCTAGGGCCCCTTAAACCATAATGTCTGGGTTGTGGTTTCTATGACCCTTTTTATTATGTATATTAGGATATAGTTTTGCTTCTTAGAATTTGAAACTGCAAGTACTCTCCTTCTTCCCTCTCCGGAATGTAAATGAATTGATCTTACTTGCTAGAAAATATATACATGCCTACACACATTTATATATAGCTATATTCATAACCAAGGCTTTTCTCCTCTTGTTAGGATCTTCAAGTATTGGAAGTTTATTCCTTGTCTCTTATAAACTCTGAGTTAGCATTCATATAGTCCCAAGGGAAGAAAAAAGCCACCAGGATCCCTCTAAGGCTTTTGATATTCTCTTGAGGGACCAACCCAAGACAATCATCCTGGCACTAAGTAGGAAATTGAGAACTAACTACTATTCTGTATAACTATGGCATTTTGTTTGTATATTGAGGTAGTCAAACAGTCAGGAAGACTCAGTTCAAATCCTACCTGAGACACTTAATAGCTGAGCTGTGTAAACTCAGGCAAGACATGTCTCCTTTTTCTGCCTCAGTTCTCCCATTTATAAAATGGGAATAATAATAATAATAATAATAATAATAATAGCATCGGATGGCTATTTGGGGGGATCAAGTGAGATAACATGAAATGTAAAACTTAAAAAAAAGAAAAGTAAAACTTAAAGCACTATCTAAATGCTACTTATTATTATTTCTTGCTTTCTCTTTCCCTCCAAAGACCAAGCTGAGAAGGTCTTCTCCAATGAGAAGTTCATAAGCTGTGATGGACTGGACCCAAATGACTCATAGCTAAAATCTTCCAAAATTCTTTTATTAAACAATTTTGAATAAGCTGGGGAATGTTTGAATTTCACAGTCTCCTACTTCTCAACAAATTACTTTGCTCAAAGATCCCAAAGTGTAGATTTAGAATTGAAGGTAATAGATGACACCTCATTTCCCACTAGTCGTTTTCTTGAAAAGACTGAAAAGAAAGGAGAAATCCTAAAATAGGTCAGAGATGGGGATTATCTTGCACAAAAGACAGAAGGAAGAGCTTCCACATCATCACCACAATCTGGAGGCAAATCTGGGTGACCACAGCAACCCCCTCCTGCCTCCAGCTAGCAGTACTAAACTAATTTTTAATATGTGAATCTTGGGCATAGATTTTCTCCCTTTTATCTATCTAATGGGGTTGCTAGGTTGCCACAAAATCACTCATTTGGGGTGTCTATTGAACCTTATGCCAAGAACCACCACTAGTACCACCTTCTTGTCTTCCCCATCTGGTTTTTATAGTGTTTATGGGAAGTCACTGAGAAGGGGGCAAGAGTGCTGGCCAGCTTGGATGTACTTGAATGTCCTGATGGTTGAAGGGATGGTAATCAGCACTTATGGGAGCTGGAGTATATCAAGGGTAGTTGTAGGAAATGGCTATTACCTGAGAAAAGTGCCAGTGAAGCTTCATTCTCTTGGCTTTGGCATAACTGCATTCAATGAGCCGGGGCCGACTGTTCACATCCACCAGGCACCTGTTGTCATCGTCATCAACAGTGGGACTCAGGACGCCTAGCTGGAGTTGCTGACTGCTCGTATAATACACATTCTGGAAGGGAGGAACACAAAGAGGGAAAAGGGGGTTTGATAGCAGCCATTCTCCTTTGGAGCCAAAGGAACAAGAGAAATCATGTTTCTTCCCTGGGTCTTGGTTTCCTCCTTTGTCAAATGAAAGAATAGGATGCAATGATCTCTCTCCAAGGTCCTTACAAATGCTAAATTCTGGGAACATCCTCTCCCCCTCCCCCCCCCCCCCACCCAACATAAAAGAATGAATGTCAGAGATCTTGGATTTTCTAATACATAACAGAGAATCTTCCCCTTCAAATTCACTCTTGGCAAAACCTAAGGGATTGTAGATGATCAGGAAGCAAGTTGTGAAACAATCTAGTTCATCTTCCTTATTTCACAAAGGAGGAAACTGAGGTCCATCATGAGAGCACAGTGACTTACTCCAGGTCATAAGGTGAGTTAGTGATAGAGCCTAGATTTGAATAAAGATTTTCTTGCTCCCAGGCTGGGGACCTTTCTATCATACTTTGTCTCCTTGAGGACATGTTCCTTTTAATTAACCAATCAATCAAGTATAGAAGCAAGCAAAGATTCTTGAATGAATGAAAAGAGCATTTATTTATTACTTACCATGACCAAAGCAATAAGCTAAGCCTAGCGTTACAAATGCATAAGCAAGACAGTCCTTGCCTTCAAAGGGCTCACATTCTAATTGGAGGAGCCAGTGCATATAGAATGATTCAATGGCAAGCTAGATGGAAGGGCCCTACAGTCTTTGGGGTTCAGCATCAAAATGAATGGCAGTGCAGCTTCTTTAATGCCATTCCCAGTGAGAAAACCATATTGCTTCTGTTTTTGAACTATTTGACAGTGTCAAGGACTTTGATGATGGACACTGTCTTTTCTATATCTTCAGTAGCAGGGGCTCCTCAGTGAAAGAGTTTCATCTGCACAAGAGTTGCTTCCTTAGATGATATAGACTGGGCTGGAAGTAGGGCTAGTGTTGTAGGAGATGATGACATTCATGGGGCTTTTGAACCTATTCATCCATTACTATTCAGAAGTTGTTGTTGATGAGGACTGAAGGGGGCTCACTCTCCATGGGGGTTTTTCCCCTCCACAATGGCTCTTAGGGTTGTGATGAAGAAAGGGCCAGTGGCCTGGAGTGCATTGCTATTCCCAAGGCTCTTGGGTCTAAGATATTGATCTATCTCTAAAAATACCCGAGGGACAGAACTTGGCATATATTCACCTGACAGATACTTAGGGAATCTTGATGTTTCAGCTACCTTATTGATAGCAGTTGATAAGTATTGCTGACCCCCTTTTCCAGAGAGGTAGCTCCCTACAATAATGATTGTGGAGACCATGCTGCACAATGATCTGGAGGGTGTTGCTATTCCAAAGGATTTTTTAAAAAACCTTTACCTTCTGTCTTAGAATTTATACTAAATATTCGTTTGAAGGCAGAAGAGAGGTAAGGGCAAGGCAATTTGGGGTTAAATGACTTGCCCAAGGTAACACAGCTAGGAAATGTCTATGGCCAGGTTTAAACTTCAGATTTCTCATCTCCAGGACTGGATATTTATCCACTGAGCTACCTAGCTGCCTCTATTTCAAGGATTTTTGGAATTAGAGTCCTGAAATTTCTCCATCAGAGTCTGAGTAGAGTTTGTAGTTGAGATGATGGTGGAAGTTTGACTTGCTGGGCATATGCCAGGCACAGTGATACAAACATGACACATTCTTGGGGTTGGGAGAAACACAATGTACAAAGCTAATTTTCACTTTCAGCACTTCCTGAAAAACCACTTAGGATGGTTGGGGCAACCCATCTGCAAAGAGTACATAGCTTTAGGCAATTTTCTGGCTCTTAAGGCCAACTGACAAGTGCTGCTAGTTTTTCATTCATGGGAAACTTAGAAGGAAAATATTTCCTGCTTACAGCCATGATTTTTTTTTTAATCAGAAAGGCAGAAAATGCCCGAATATGTCAGAAAAGGCAGAGCTGTAGATTTGGGAGGAGCCATAGAGATTACCCAGTCCAACCTCCTAATTTTACAGATGAAGGATTTAAGGATCAGAGAACAGAAAGGATTTAGGGTGATATTATGGTAGACTTAGAATCTAAAGGGACATTAGCCTCTTACTTTTCATATTAGGAAACTGAGACCCAGAGTGGCTATGTGACTTGTCCAGCATTTCAAAGGTAGTGGCAGAACTAGAATTCAAACTCACTTCATATGATTCCAAGTTCAGCACTCTGACCATGCTCCTTTCTCTTGCGGAACCAGGGAGTAGGAAACATTCTTCATCAATGAGACTATTGAAATGCCTGAGGTCATCCACAGACATCTAAGTTCTCCCATAGGGAGGCAGCAATTCTTGTTACTTGTAGGACATGAGAGTTGATGGAGAGGATTTGATTACTGGGGGGGGGGGGGGGGGTTCAAGCATTTTAAGAGCAGCCTTATCAAGCAGACAGTTGGAACTCATCCCATTGTTGACAATGGATGCAAGTTTGACCTTCCCTCTTTCTGTGTTCTCCTTTCTACCCAGAATCTTGCCACCTCCAGAAAGCCTTCATTGACTAAAGAGAGAAGCATTAACCTCATTTGTCAAATGGGGACAAATAATCCCTCCCCTGCATTCCTCACAAGGCTGTTGTGAGCCTTAAATAAGTAATGCAGAGGAAAGTGCTTTGTGACCATAAAGTGCTATAGGGATGTAATATAACACCAACTGACATTTCTATGATGCTTTAAGTTTCAGCAACCTTTTTTTCTACATTAGGGAAGAGCAGAGGAACAGCCAGAGTGCCCAGCTAGAAACCAGGAAGAAAAACCTGGCTTGGAATGCCAGTTCTGATGCTACCTATGTAGTAACTATCTACAATATTTACTAGCTATGCAGGAGTGCATAGTGTTCTGGGAGGACTCGCTCTTCTGGTCTAGTGCTTCCTGTCTGCTTTGTGGCTGGTTTCTTTGACCATTTTATTAGTGTTCCTCACCTTTTCCGGAAAGTGTTAAGTTTTTCCACATACAATGCTCTAAACCTCATAAGAGCCCTGAAATGTTTATTACAATTATGCAATTGTGGTGGAGTTTGGGGGATGAGGCAAGGGAACAGTCTCTTCTTGAGGATGGGATTTAAGTTGATTCTTGAAGGAAGTCAGGGAAGCCAGGAAACAGAGGTGAAGAGGGAGAACTTTCTAAGAATAGGAGACACTGAGTATAAAGTGGATGAGAGATGGTCAGTGGAGTAGGTGGAGGAGGTTCAAGAGCAAAAAGACTGGAAAAAGTAGGAAAAGGACAAGCTACAAGGAGCTATAAATACCACACAGAGCATTTTACATCAGATCCTGGAGGTAATTGGCAGCCACTGGCATTTAATGGGTTGGAGTAGGGTTTGGGGAGTGTGACATGGTTTTTTCTATGCCATAAAAAAACAATATTGGAGAAGTAAAGAAATTTCCCCAAGATCACATTGGTGATTGGTAGCTGAGTCCGGCCTCTGACCAATCTCCTTGACTCTAAGTCCAGTGTTTTCTCCACGGGACCATGTTACCCCCTGTATGTAGGTAGATCTAATTGGCAGAGAAAAGGAGAAGGTCATGGAAAGAGAAAGAGAGGGAGCTTCTTATCCTGCCTAAATGACTGCCTCTTGTTAGAAATGGACTTGAAGGGCACACCATTAGGAACTCTTTCTTGGGTATTCTCCACAAATGCCATAGACAGAACAGCTAAGACTTGAGATCCAATTTATCTGCTCTGAAGCATTGGCAGAGGGGACTTGGAGAGATGGTCTTGGGATTTCCTACATGGTACAGTTGTTACCACAATGACCTCTTGCATTAGAGAGGTAGAAAATCATAACAAAGTCAGGCAATGGTTTATTATTTAAATAACAACCACCCAGCATATCTCCTATGCAATCAAGTGTAACTATGAACTGTGGTGAAGCGGAAAGAAATAGAGCCACGGATGTTCCCTGAGGTGATCACTTGCATCTCAGAAGCAGCCTCAGTAAATGGACTGAATATAGAAAGTGGTTTTTGTCCCAGATGCTCATTTCTCCTCTCCTATAGACGTGAACGGTACTGCTTGGACACTCCACTCCTTTTACTCTAGTCAAGATATTTCTTAAAATCAATGCTCTTCTCTCTCACCTTTGTGTCTGTGTAGGTCCCATGCCTGAAATGTTCTCCTAATTTACCTTCACTTCCTATATTCCAGCTCTACCTTCTACATTTATTCTTTTCTGAAATCCTTCATCATGAACATTCCCACCTGACTCAATCCCTATTGTAATTATTTATTGTCCAATATTTACAGACAATGACTATCTCACATTTTATTTTTGCACATAGAGCCCCTAGGCAGTACCTGGACATCAGTAGTAGCTTAATAAATGCTCATTGAATTGTTAAGAGGTATGAGTTGGGTCTCTTGGCTGAGTTACCACCCAAGTTGCATGGTCTGAAAGTAAGAAGGGTCTCTAAGCTGAAATAGCTGGGGCTTTGTCCAGCTCACAGGACAAGGCCCACTTCCAAAGGACAAGGCAGGTCCTACCACCTAGACCTTCAATGTAATCCTCATGTTAGATAAACCTTGTAAGGCATCAGCAAGATCCCATTTGTTGAGCAACAATGAACACCAGTCCCACTCATAAGGCTCTAACCTTTGAAGAGCCAGAAAAAGCAAATAAGATCATGATTAAAAGAATAATTTGTGTTAACTGATTCCTTTCCCTCTGCTCTAGTCAGAATATACCTGAAGGATCATGTTTAGGCTGGGCACCATATTGTAGAAGATTTATGGACATGATGGAGAGTGCAGAGGAGGGCAGCAAGATGGTAAAGGGTTTAGGGTTCATAGCATAACACTGAATGAAGGAATTAAGGTGTTGTACTAGAGAAGAGAAGTTTTGGGGGGAGGATATGAGAAACTGTCTTCAAATATGTGAAGGTTAGTCAGTCAGTAAAGATTGATTAAGTACCTACTATTTGCCAGGCACTGTGCTATGTGCTGGTAATATAACAACAACAACAAAAGAATAAGAACAAGAAAAGAAAAATAAATATAACTTGTTTTCAAGGAGTTTACAATCTAATAAGGGAAGACATTAAACAAAAGCAAGCTGCAAATGGAAAGAGGAAAGTACCCAGGAAGTGCAGGGGGCCATGATACTGAAGTACAAAGGGTTCAGCTGAGTGGGAAGATGTAGAAGAGAGATTAGAGTAATTTTCCTTGCCAATAGGCAACAGAAGGTGAATACAACTTACAAAGGGTAGTTTAGGTTTGTTGCAAGGAAAAACTTCTAAGTATGAGAACTCTCCAGAAGTAGAATGGGCCACCCATTGGGAAGTAGAGTTCTTTCTTACTTGAGCTCTTTAAGCAAAGTAGAAGACCACATGTCCTCAGGTATGTTGCTGAGGTGTGTTCTAACAGGTGTGGGTTGGACTGTTGTCAGAGGTTCCCATTAGCTCTGAAATTCTCTCCCTTTGGTTGGAAATACTTGTCAAATTATACAACCTCTCAGTCAGAAAGGATCCTATTGTCCAATCTACTACATCATGCAGAACCCCCTTTTATTATAGCCATTAACAAGATTTCATCCAGGCTTCTTAAATATTTCTAGTTAAATAGGGAACTCAGTAGCTTAGAAGATACATGAATAACACTTAAAGAAAAAACAACCAAATTCCTAGGAAGACCAGAAATTTAAGAATACCTTGAAAGACCAAGCTGCATCAATTGATTCCATTTTTTAAAATGTATAAGCAAGGAAAATAGACATAGTAGGATGAAAATTTGTATTTCAAAGTAAAATTACAATATTTTTACATCAATTGAAGTGTCTCGTCCTTCAAGTATGAAAAAAAAAGAATTGAGAATTGTAATCAATGCAATATAATCATAACTCTAGAGAATAAATAAAGACACATTCTCCACACCTCCTCAAAGAGAAGTGATAGATTCAAGATGCAGAATATCCATATGTTTTTGGATATGGTCACTATGTAGATTTGTGTTCTTGACTATGATCATTTTTTTCACATGGAGGAGGATAGAATTTGGTGAGGGAGAGGGGAACTAGAGACAAAGTTGTCTCAAACAGAAAAACAAAACAAAGAAGGTCAAAATATTTTAAAATGAACAGAAGAGAATTGAAGGAAGTTCAAAAGGAAATACAAACAATCAGAACAGCTTTCAAAGGAGCATGATGAATTTTATATTAAGCATATGAGTATATACGAATATGTACATATATTATAGTACAGCTAAGTGGTGCAGTGGATAGAATACTGGGTGTGGAGTTTAGAAGATTCAGCTTCCTGAGTTCAAATCCATGTGACTCTGGGCAAATCACTTAACCCTGCTTGCCTGATTTTCCTCATCTGTAAAATGAGTTGGAGAAAGAAATGGCAAACCACTCCAGTGTCTCTTCCAAGAAAACCCCAAACGGGGTCACAAAGAATCATACATGTGAAAATAACTGAACAATAGATTA
This sequence comes from Monodelphis domestica, assembly GCF_027887165.1. Lineage (NCBI taxonomy): Eukaryota > Metazoa > Chordata > Mammalia > Didelphimorphia > Didelphidae > Monodelphis > Monodelphis domestica. Next base: position 61,001,322 of record NC_077232.1, on the reverse strand, counting down.
CATGAAATATTATGTATGTATTAAACTTATGTACTTTTCTTATACATATAAATGTGCATATATTTCTATATGCAAAGTAGAACAGAAAATGGAATTTCATATATAAGATTCAGAATCTCTACCATGTACATTAAAAAAAAAGTATATAACAAATTCAACATGTTACTTTCAAATCTTTCCTGTTAGGAACTAAGGATATAACTACAAGGAAAAAAAGATGATGGCAATACTCAAGATCCTCACATTCTAATGGAGGAAATTATACAGCAAGAGAAGCAGGGAGAATGGGTTGGAAAGAGAGAAAAGGGGAGAAGGAAAGGAAGTGGAGAAATCCAGAGAGTGTAGAGAAAAGCCAGGGGTGATGTGGGCATGGCCTGGGTACCTCCTGAAGTTGGGGTCTGGGCTAAGGACCCCAAGGAGAAGGCCTTGGGAAAGAAGCTGCTGGTGAGGAGTGGAGAGGCACAGGAATAGATTTAGGGAGTGAGTGGAGTGGCAAGACTGGGTTGGCTTCAAAGGAACAGAGCTTCACCATCTTTGTTCAGTCTTTGGGCTTCTTTCTTCAGAACTGCTGGGTCAAATTCACTGTAATTATTCTCCATAGATTTTGAATATGTACCTAATTTTTTGATCACAAGAGCTCACAGGATTGACTCCCCTAATCCCTAGTTTAGACACAAGGAAATGGACACCTGGAGGAGTTCAGTGACCAGCTTCAGGTCACATGGGACATCAGTTGCTGTTCTGGGTTTCAGGCTCAAGCCTTCTGACTAGTTCTCTGTCCAGAACTCTTTTTCACTGTGTGAGACATTTTGTTTCCCATGGAAACAGCCTCCAGAATCAAATAGATGGAGAGAGAGAGAGAGAGAGAGAGAGAGAGAGAGAGAGAGAGAGAGAGAGAGAGAGAGAGAGAGAGAGATGGGTAGATACATCATTAGATAGGCAATGTCCTCATTAGCTAAAAAAGAAATGATTCTTAAGAAAGGAGAAGAGTTCCCCTTGGAAAGCTGATGAAGTAGGAGCTTTGATGGCACACACAACTATCCTGAGGCTTTCTCTACCTCTTCCCCCCCCCCCTTTCTCTCCTTTCTCCCTTCTCTATCCACTACCTCAATAGTCCTCTTCTAATTGAAGATTATTAAACTTGTATCAACCTGTTTCTGGAGAGAAAAATGGTATTTGTTGTAAGTGAGGTAACCTTCTGGCTCACACTTACTCTGCTATCTTTGAAGTCATTTGTTCTGCAAGCAGGATTTGCCAGGGTCATCCCTGAAGCTGAATGATATGGAATTCATCTTTCCCTTTCATCTGTGTTTCTTGCCCTTCTATTTAACAGCATAGTCTATAACTCACCATGCATCCATACCTACTTGTCTTAGGTCAGTGTCCAAACAAAGTCTGAGCCAAAATGGGCACCATTTTTGTTTCCCTTCTTATTTCTTACTCTTACAATAACAATGATAATAATTATAACAAACACTAAATGCCCACCATGTGTCAGAGACAGTGCTAATCAACAATTAGGATAAAATAGGATAAAAAAAAAGACAAGTTAAACCAGACTCTGCCTACAAGAAGCTTATATTCTAATGCAGATAAAATGTGTAAATATTGAGGTATATACAAGATGTATATAGGATAGTCTGGAGATCATTTCAGAGAGTAGGCACTAGCTTTATGGGAGACCAAGAGACAGAGATGAATAGGGAAAACATTGTAGGTATGGAAGAAAGTCTGTAATGCATGCATGAGTCCAGATGAATGTCCATGCTTTTGTATTTGTGGAAAGGTGGGTTGTGAACAACAGCTAGCTCCTAACTCCTCTTAGACTCCCCAAAGAGTATGGTGAGTTTATGTTTTGATCTTCTCTGTCATCACAATAACTTTCTATGATCAGGCTCTTTTTTGTCATCTTTCTCATTTTCCAGCCCATATTTTTTTAGCTCTAGGTTAAATTTGAACAGAGGAGGCACTGTTCCAAGCCCCAAATTCTTGGTGCTGCTATTTCAAAAGCTAGTTCTAGAAGTCTGTAAGTTTTCAATTCTTTCAAAGCAATATGATCTAAGTAGAGACATGGTTTGTTCTCCCTTGACCTGGTCTGTGAGTGACTACGAGCACTCTTTTTTACACTGGAACTGTGTCCAGGGTGCCCTGTTCCTTCTAGTGGTCCCCTGGCTCTGGAACTGTACCACAGAACCGTGTACAGGAAATGTAACAAAATTATATGTCCAGTGCCAACATAGGTGCCTTCTAACTAGTTATCTGACCACTCCCTTTTATGCTCTTTGGGCTGAGAGCTCTGAAAGCCACTGCTGCTGCAGATTTACTAACCCCCAAATTCTATTTCTGGCTTACCAGGCATGGTCTGCACTGGATTGTGCTCCATTCTTACCTCAGTGAAGGAGACCTTTCCTGCCAACGTTTTAAGTTGTCTTCAGTAAGAAAAATGTTTTGCCCCATACTTTTGTTAGTATTGCTGCTCCAGAATTCATTATGATAAATTATTTTAATGTAGTTTGGTGAGGAATTTGAGACAGCTCAAGCAATTCCCTATCTTTACCCCTACATCTTGGCTCTGTCTCTCTATATATTCTCTAATCAAGGCAATCTGGATTACTAAATCTTCCTCAAACTCAGAATTCCAAATACATACTTTTGCAGAGGATATACCCTATGCCTTGAATGTTTTCCCTCCTCACCAACTCCTGAGAAGTCCTAGGTTTCCTAGAAGTCAAGGTTCAGCTATAATTTCCTGTAATAGCCACTTTTTGATTCCACCAGTTATAAGTGCTTCCCCTTCTTGAAATAACTTTGCATTTATTTGTACATATTTTGCATTTATACATTTGTGTACCTGTTGTTTCCCCACCCCAGCCCTAGAGGAATGTAAGCTCCCTGAAGGCAAGGACTATTGTGGCTTTGTCTTTTTATTCCAAGTGTTCAGCATAGTGTCCAACCACTGGTTTATTCAAGTGAATAGAATTCCCAGTCACATAGCTAGCAAGAATCAGAGAATTCTAACTCAGGCCTTTAAACTTCAAATCTTCTCTTGTTTCCATTAGGTCAAATTGCTTCCAGAACCCATATTACTCCTCTTTCTGTTTTTGCTCCTGTCAGTCCTGTCCTCCACATCTGTTGAATCCTGTACTATTTTTTATCACCTCTTCTTCTAGGCCTCTTTATTGCCACTCTTCCCTCCTTCTGTCTTAGTCCTAGAAATCCTTTATCAACTTCTGTGGTCCCTATTGTTAGAAGGAAGCAAATTTTGGCTCAGTACAAAGAAAAGCATCCTATCAGCATGGGGTAACTTGTTGTCAGAAGCCCATGACACCAAGAGTCCCCCCAAACTCAGCAGTTTTCTTGTCAGTCTTTTCCAGTGTCCCCCTTTACTGTTCATATTGCCTGGCAAGGGCATTCTGACATTCTATATGCATCTCTCTTCCCGTATAGAAGTCCCAGTGTTCCTGGAGGTCAAAGGTCCAATGGGAAGCCTTAGGACCTAAATAAATATTTTTTGAATGATAACAATGCAGAAGGGAATTAGATGACCCCAAAGATCCTTCAGTTATGGTAACTGTTGATAAATACTTCAAGGGGCATAGCACACTACAGAAGGATTAGACTTATTCTGCTTGAATCCATAAGTTAGAGTTTGGCACAGTGGGAAGAAGTAAGAGAGGGAGGCATATATGACTTCAATAAAAGGAAGAACTTCCTATCAACTAAAGCTGTACAAAAATAGAAAAGTCTGCTTTGATAGGTAGGGAGTTCTCCATCAATGGAGGTGTTTAAATAGAAGATATATAACAATTTGTTTGAGATGTCATAGAGAGAAAATTTATAATAAATGACCCCTAAGGTCCATTCCCATCCTGTAGAGTCTATGGTTGAAGTTTAAAAAGGTTTGGAAATAGGTACTGGTTCCTAAACCTTAACAGCATGGATGAAGCATCCCCAGGTCTCTGAAAGCCCAATTAACCTACTCCGTCATGGAAGGCCTGTCTCTGGGCAACCTTTCACTGCCTTGATCAGCCACAGGGTTGGGTAAACCAAAGATTTCCTTCAAAGGAGTCCATTAGAAGATCAGACAAGCTGTTTATTTGGAAAGAAAGAAAAGAGATCTTGACTGGGCAACAAAGCATAGTGAAACTTCTAGGACATGTCCTGAGCATCAGCGAAGATGCAGGTTAAACATGTTTTTATGATGGATACAGACTTATGCAGAATTTAACACTGGAAGTAACTTAATGATCATCCAGAGCAGGGGCACTTAAACTAGGGCTCATAGACCTCCAAGGATTGGTTGGTATCAGAGGGACTATGAACTTGAACCGGAAAAAAATACATCTTTATTTTCGCTAATCATTGGTTTCCTTTGTAATTCTATTCATTTTATTTTAATTATTTAAAACTAGCACACAAATAGTAGTAGAAGCATCAATTAGGTGCTTAACTATGGTTCAAACACTGTGTTAAGTGTTAGGGATACTATGAAAGGATAAAAATATACCCAAACAAACCCCTTAAGTAGTCCCTGCTCTCAAGGAGCTCACAGTTGAGTGAGGGAGACCACACATATGCAACTGTGTTCTAAAAGGATATAGACAAGATAAATTGGGGATAGTTTCAAAAGGGAGGCATTAATATTAAAGAAGATTAGGAGCGACTTCTTGTAGAATGTAGAATTTTAGTTGAGACCTGAAAGAAGTCATCGAAGGGAGGAGGTAGAGATGGGGAAGGAGTGTATTCCAGGTATGCAAGACAGTCAAAGAAAATGTCCAGTCAGATGAGTGTCTTGTGTAAGAAGTAGGTCCATATCCCTGGAACATAGAATAAGCCTGGGGTAGCAACATGCAAGAAGATGGGAAAGCAGGAGAACTCTAGTATTTTAAAAACCAATCAAATAAAGGATTTTATTGTTGATTCTGGAAGCTTTATGAAAGGAGACAAAGGAATTTATTGAATTGAGGAAGGAGTTAATAACTAGATCAGACCTGTGAAAGATCACTTTTATAAGTAAAGGAGAATGGGCTGGGATAGGAAGAACTTGAGGCTGGGACACCAACCAGAAAGCTATCAAAGTAATCCAGGTACATGAGGATGAAGGCCCATGTCAGGATAGTAACAGAGGAGAGGAGATGTACATGAGAGGTATTATGAAGATAGGAATGACAAGATGTGGCCTCTGATTAAATATGGGGGATGAAAGAGAGTGAGAAGTTAAGAACAACAACTAGAGTGTGATCCTGGGTGACTGGAATGATGGTCATACTTTTGAAAATAACAGGGAAATTAAGAAGAGAAGAATGTTTTGAAGAAAAAATGTTGAGTTCAGTTTTGTACATGTTGAATTTAAGAAGTCTACATGCATCCAATTTGAGGTATCTAATAGGAAGTAGGAAATATGAGTCTGAAGGTCAGGGGAGAGGTTTGGGCTGGACAAAGAAAGATTAGGAATCTCTAATCTAGATCAATTCTCTCATTTTACTATTAAGTAAACTAAGGCTATAGAAGGTTAAATGACTTGTCCAAAGTCTCACAATTATTAAATGCCACACCTTAATGTAGTTCCCTTAGACTCCATATCCAATACTTTTTATTTCCTTTTTTTCCCCATGTGCTCTTGAGGGTATGAGTGTGGATCCATTTTTTATAAACAAATTCATATGTTATAGGCACATGAGTTAGAGAAACTTACAAATTACTTAAGGGCATGTGATGTGTGCATAGTCAAGTTCTTAGTTCTCTCTTTTTTATTTTGTTTTTGTAGAGAACCAATTTGTCCCTCTGTGAGTGCCCATATCTTCTCAAGAAGATGGGCCAAGATGGCGGAACTGCCTGTTGGCCTTGTGAGCTTTCTCTGAGATGAAAAGGGAAAAGAGGAATTTCAGACACTAGATTTCTTAGGAGAGTAGGGAGTATTAGATAAAATTCCATATTCTTCTCAAACAGTCCAAGCAAAGGATACACACATTGTTTTCCTTGGTACTAGGAGAAATTTTCCTCTTAGAAGACAAATAAAATTAACCCCATGAGGGTCCTAGAGGACCTTGGTTGTTCTCACTTAAATCCTGACTGCTCATTTGGGAAGTAAACCATGCACTTTAAAGAACAATTAATATTCTGTCAGAAGAATCTGTAAATCTAAGTAGTTCAGAAATCCTGGTCACCTTCACAGTAGTTGGCAAAGCAGCCCTCTGGTAGAAGCAATTGAAGGAATATGAGCAGTGGGAATCTTAAAATCTCAGAGTTGTAGAGGAGCTCCAAAGACATAAAATACAACCCAAACCTGAAAAGGAATCCTTTTTATAATATCTCCAACAATAAGATATCTAGTCTTTACTTGAAGACTTCCACCAATGGGGAAGACTCTCCCTGCCATGGAGACTGTTCTATATTTGCCAGTTCTTTTGAAGCATTTCAATAAATGGATTGTGTAGATTACACTCCAGCATGGAATGGATATGGAGAACTCTCATTTTCTTGAGATAACCTTTCATTTCTTCTCCAGTGCTGCTGAATGATATTGCCCTTGTAACTATCCACTTGAAAGAGACAGAATCCACCCCTATTTTAAAGCTGCTCACAAACTCCCACGATCCTCAATTACCAAAATTTTAAACGTTCCAAGGGTCAAAGTGACCTAGACAAGAAACAAATCAGGATGAATCGGGCAAAGTGAGAACTAGAAAATGCTCTGACTGTGGGAAGTCACCCAGAATGTCAGCAACACTCGTGATTCAGGACTGAACTCTAGAAACTTATCCAATTCAGATATGACCAGGAGCCCAACTAAATTTACTCACTCTGTCTCTAAACTATAAGGTTATGAAATTTTATAAAGAACACATAATAGTCTGTTGTTTTCTGTGCACTCTTCCCCTCTGACTTCAACAGGAGTAGAATTTGCAATCAAGTAAAAAATGTGTTGCTTAGTTCCCTGAAAGGAAGGATGGACAGTTAGGTGGATTTAGGGTGAAACCTAAAAATCAGGATGACTCTAGTTCAAATCCTATTTTCTATGTAGTTCTGGTGAATCTCTTAATCTTTTCTCAGCCTCATTTTCCTTATCTATAAAATGGGGGTAATAATAGAACCTATCTCACAGGGTTGTTGTATGGAACAAATGAAACAACATTCATAAAGCACTTCATATACTTTAAAGACCTCTACAAATGCGAACCGTTGTTATCATTCGTATTATTGGAGTTATTAAAATGGAATAAGCAAAAATTATACTATTAGGCATTAATTCTTTTGGATTTGAAGGCCTTCTTTCAGTTCTCCATGGCCTTATGATGAATAAAAATTCTGAGGTACTGGTTTATAGGTAAGAAAAATAAATGTATTGATTACACTAATGATAATCAATACATTAATTGGTCCATGATCTCTCTCACTAATCAAAAGATAAATTCATTCAGAATCTTGAGTCATTAAATATATTTTTGGAAGTTCATTATTTAGTTCTTACCTAGACATCTATAATAGAAGGATTGGGAGGGGAACAGCCTAAGAAATCTTTATTTGGTGGCTATGTAATGAGGAGATGGGCTAATATTTTCCATCCCCCCCCCCACCCCTTATTCTCTCAGGATGATGGGGAAAATCACTTGCCTAATCATAGATTTTCCAATATATTCGCTGATCTAGATAAAAAAAAAAAAGTTAGACTTCAATGGGATTGACTCCCCCACCCCATTCATCCCAATGGCCATGCCATCCCTTGGAAATATTTGTCCAAAACTAGTTTTTTTTTTTTAATTTACCAGACAAGATAGAATTTATATTCTCAATCTTAATTACCTTAATTTTAGAAGCCAGTCTGGGGCAGGGAATGTGGGGGTATTCCTAGGATTGTTGGGACAATGGAATGAGGACGAAGGCTTGAAAAATCTAATGTTACAGAGCTCTATTAAAAATCAAATAAGACAATATTAAGAATAAACAGTCTCAATCCATAGTTAAAATCACAGGCTTGAAGTAAAGGCAATTACTTAAGCCAATTGCCAGTTAACTTGCCAGCAAAAATCTGTTGCCAGTATACTGAGAGCAAAGACCTCTGGGAAGGAGACAAGGATAGCACATTCCTGGTTAGTTGTCTCATGAGTCTAGAGAGAGATAATGTTGAAAAGTCATCAAAGGGAAGAGAGGAGCAGGATCAAACTTCCTTTAGCACTGGACTTGTCTATTGACTGAGTCATTGATTGAATAATGGAATGTGTGACCCAGGACACCTGGATTCAGATAATCAGATCTTGGACTTGACTCTAGAGGTTTTTTGGATAGTTTTCATGAAATCCATGTATATATTTGGGACAGAAACAGGGCAGATCCTCACTTCCCTTGCCACTGCAAACTCAAAGTCAAGATCTTGGACTTTGGTGGTGACTTGACAATTATCTGATTGGGGCCAATAATATTTTCATCATCTTCCTCCCAGTGTTGTTTATGGAAAATATGATTATATGTACATACATATATTCTATTTATACTTATATGTGTATATACATACATATATGGACACATATCTATGTGTATGCATGTCTATATAGATATAAATGCCACATATATACACACATATTGTAAAAATAGACTCGAATCCAGGATTTCAATCCCCACAACCCTTTGCTCCACTTCCCAGAATGCTTTATAATCTCACCTGGGCCAAGAGCGAGATGGGATATTTAAACCTGGTTGTGAATAGGCTCGGCCTCTTTTGGACTTCCCTTTTGGAGCAGACATGTCTCTTTCATGATGTGAGGTTATCTTGCCTAGGCCTCTGGCCTAGGCATGTGTTTTTCTTATTCTGTATTTTCTTTAATCGTTAACCTTTAATAAACCTCTAAAAAAATATAATACTCCTTGTAGAGAGAAACTAATTTCTACCTGCCTCAGCTTCCCCTAAATTTTAATCTTTACAGTTGGCGTAACCACTTTGGGAAAACGAAATATCTCAATCTTCTGACTCTTTTCTGATTTTTAGTTAATCTTTAATAGCTAGTGCCTAGAAATTTGTTCTGATCCATGTTTCTCTGGCCGAGGTTTTTTTTATCCCTGCAAAGCTGCTGCTCGTTCCAGCCATTAGCTCCTGGCCCTGCCTGCCTGCCTGCCTGCTGACACCATCTGCTTTGGAGGGCCGCTTCTCCCTGCCTGCAGACCTGTTTGCAGATTGTGGCTCACCTGCCCACCCCGGCTGCCTGCTCCGCTCCCGGCCCTGCTTGTCTGTGCTCCTCCGGCTCCCAGCCCTGCCCACCCTGGCTGTCTTTCTCTCGCTCACCTGGACCACCTGATTCAACCAAGATTGAAATCTCCTGGTGACCTGCCTGCCCAACAAACTCTAGCCTTGGAGCAGATTCACTCATTGCTCAGGACTCATTTCTACCAGCTGGTAACAAACAAACAGGGTATTGACCACGTGGGCGGATCGGAGTGTAGGAGGGGAGAGAGAAAGGGAGAGGAGAAAAAATAGACTTTTCCAAACAGGAACTTAAAAGCAATGTGCTATTTAAAAGGATACCTTTTGACTGTTCTGGTGATTTTATTGACTTCACCTGTGTGTCAGGGAGAAGATTCAGTCCAAAGATTCAACTTTAACTTTGAAGTTGCAAATGAGTGGCTCAGCGAACTGAGAGCCAGGCCTAAAGACATGTGGTCCTGGGTTTAAATCTGGCCTCAGATGTTCCCCAGCTGTGGGGCCCTGGATGGGTCCCTTAACTCCCATTGCTTAGCCCTTACCACTCTGCCTTCGGACAATAGACATTTAAATGGATAATTAAAAACAAAAACAAAAACAAGGAACTTTAAAGACTGGAGGTTATAAATTTTAAGGCATTTCAAACTCCAATGGTTTATACAAATCTCTGTATTTCTATTGTATTTTCCTGACTGTTTTGTCTAAGATTTAACTTTGTGAGTTTAAATTGATTTATTACTGGATTCAATATTATTCTGTTATACTGTTCATTTTAATGTACTGAGTTTTGACTACTGTCATATTCTGTTGCTTTTCCCCTATAACTATTGAACAAATATTATTGAATAAGCCCATATATGAAAAAACAGCCTTTCAAATTTTTGCCTTTGTAAATTGCCACATAGAGGATAGATGGACTTCAGAACTAGTTACAATTGCTATAACAATCTTTGGAAAATTAATGTGCTAAATATCTCAAATGATTTAAAGGGTTTTTTAAATATGATTTGGGGAATTTTTTAACAATCTCTGGTTATTTTTGCCTGCCCCTACCACGAGGTTTAAGGCCAATTCTAACTGAAGTGAAATAAATTTTATAACCCCCAACCTTCCCGCATTTCTAAATATGTGAATGGAAGTTGGGGCAGTTAATCTCAGGGAATTTGTACCCCTAAAAAGCCTCCAAAAAAGGAGCACCCTTCATTTATACTCTTTAGCTCACTATTTTACTTCCACCAGAATGATATATAGATTTCTTGATTATGTTCTTAACCCAAGACGAGTTTTACTTTGTTTAAAAATATGTTTAAATACCAAGGTTGAAAGAATTGCTATGATTGTAAAAACTTGTGACAAATATCCATCAATTCATAGATTTTAAAAATGCCATACCACAACTTATGTGAAATATGATAGTGTTTGTTTGCTATTGTAATTAATTGGGCTATTGAGAATTTTGGGGATATTGATATCTACATATTTGTACTACTGTTCAATTCATTTGTCATACTCACAGTAGATCATGGTCAGACATGAAGAGGAAATGGATCACATTTTTGGTGAGAAAGCCTTGTATGCTATATTTTCTTAGCTGACACAGTGTGTCAATGATTATAAGCTACATTTTTGAATTTTTAAAACTCTTTTATTATATTTTTCTCGCATGTGCAATATACCTTTTCAGGTTTTTTATATATTTTCTCTCTTTTTTATATTTGGAGCACATGTCACCAGCATTAAGATTTTCTTTAACCTTTTGATTTTTCAGTAATATAAGTTTAAGATACATTTGCTAATGCATGCCCCAAAAGCTTGTGACTATAAAAATGATGCCACTAATTATTCAAAAATTATGGGACTTTGCTTAATGATTCTGTCTGATTCCAGGACAAGATATACACACAAGAGCCATTACACAGAGCCAAAGAAAAGCCAATCCAGGATGGATTGATGCACTTATATGCCAATACAAAGGTCTTGAACCTAGTGTGAAGATTCGAGGTTACTGTGTTTAACATGCTAGACATAGGCTTTCCTTGTGTCCACACTCACTCTGAAAATACTCAGATGAGTATCCCCAAAACCTTGGCTCCAATAATCTGGTCCCTTTTTCTGCCTTTCATAATGTGGTACCTTTCTATAATCCTGGCTATTGACTGGGTAAATGCATCATTGCTTAGATCATTTTGATTGGGCCCTGATTCAAGGACCTGCTATAGATTTATTTTTCTTTTTACTTGGAATTTTTACACATAAGTCTTTGATAGTCTATATTTTCATCCGGAAATTTTCTTTTTTATTTGGATTTTCTGATATCTTTTTAATTTCTCTTACCAATTGATTCATATGCCTCATACCTCAGCCATGCATCCCTAAGTGATCCTGCATTTGTCAATCACCCTCTTAATGAGGGAGTGTAAAAAAAAATATTATTTAAATTGCAAAGTTTAAATTCTTTTTGAGAAGAATTTTAGGTAAAGAAAGATGATACCTCTCTGAATCCAGAACTGAACTGTTGGAGCAGCTAACATGAAGAAGCCTCCAGACCACAAGCTGCACAAAAATGAACTTTGGGTGTAGTTGATTGAACATTTATTTGTATGTATACTTTCATGCCAAAGGGGACAGCCCCCTAACTGGCTTTTTGTCAATGAGTACAGCAATTATTGGTTTTGGGTTTTTTCCCCCCCCTCATCCTCAAATTATTGTAATCTTTAAATTGATTGTTTTCATGATCCTTTTTGGGGAAACTTCTTCCCTTCCCCAATAACGATCAAACGGGGGATGTAAAATAGACTTGAATCCAGGACTTCAATCCCCACAACCCTTTGTTCCATTTCCCCAGAATGCTTTGTAATCTCACCTGAGCCTAGAGTGAGATGGGGTATTTAAACCTGGTTGTGAATAGGCTCAGCCTCTTTTGGACTTTCGTTTTGGAGCAGATGCATCTCTTTCATGATGTGAGGTTATCTTGTCTAGGCCTCTGGCCTAGGCATGTGTTTTTCTTATACTGTATTTTCTTTAATCCTTAACCTTTAATAAACCTCTAAAAATATAATACTCCTTGCAGAGAGAAACTAATTTCTACCTGCCTCAGCTTTCCCTAAATTTTAATCTTTACAATAGATAATAATAAACCCTTTGACAAGGTACTTGATTCTGAAATGGGGCATGAAGTGCTTTACACATGTCATTTCATCTGCTCCAAACAACACCCCTGTGAGGTAGGTGCTTTTATTATCCCCATGTCATAGAGAAGGAAACTGAGGCTAAAAAAGTTGAGTTGTTGAGTTACCTAGAATCACACAGCTAGTAAGCCTCCAAAACTGAATTTGAACTCAGGTCTTCCTTACTCAAAACCTGGAACAATACCTTGTACTGAGACCAAACTGGTCTTGTTTCCAAAGACCTTTCCATGCTCTTCCTTATTAACTACCTGCTTATTCTATGCCTGTTCATTATTAGAGTGCTTTACACACACTATCTTATTTAAATGAGCAATCCTGAGACAAGGATAGTGGAAGTATTATTGTATTCGTTTTACAGGTAGGGAAAATGTGCTCCAGAGTTATTTGCTTAAAGTCATTTGCTTAAAGACACACAATTAGTGAGTAATGGAAGCAAAGGTTCATTCCCTAAACCAAATCCTCATATCCAGAGGAAAGTTTCCCTGAAGGAAAGAATATTAACATTCTCTCCGCCACATACCAAAGTGCTTTCTCCCCAAGGATTCTTATCAAGCTCCCCTTTCCCAGGGTTCTTTTCTTTATTATCCATTCAGTAACTTGGAAGCTACTAAACCCTGAGGGTAAAGTGTGCCCTGGGTCTCCCAGTGGATGTTTTACCAAAATAGTCAGTACAAGTATAGAAGTGTTTTTCCAGCCCATTCAGTCCCCTGACTCAAACTGATTTATTCCATGGCACTATCAACTGTGAGTGATATGTAGGGTCTCCTAGAAGCCCATAAAATTGCAGCAACTTTGACTACGTCTTAAAGAAGAAAGAGAAAAACTATCAGGTTCTAAGAATAACAGCTTTCAAGAGAAAGAGAAAATTATGGGCATTTTTAAAAAGAATTGGGATGAAAGGAAAATTTATGCTTTTACTCTTGGTCCTCAAAAGAGACATTTTGGGGGCTTCCAGAAGGACTGGGAGAAGTGACTTTAATGTTCTTAATATTATAAGGGCCCTTGAGAAAGAGGAGGGAGGAAGGGATTGGAATACAAATTCCCTGTTAGGAAATGATCCCTGTGAAACAAACAGGAGCACTGATCCAGGGCAGGTGGAGTACAGTAATTCCAAGGTTATTGAGCCTGGCAAGAAATCCAAATGTTCCCAGCTTGCTCATATATGTCACAGAATTCTCAAATCAGGGTAGCACATTATCAGCAGAGACCCTCAAGATCAAAGCCGTTGCTTCTCTGTGGTATTTTATTTCTTGGAGTAAACTTCCTTAGGTAGGTTTCCTAGGCTCTCCTAGAGTCAGGACACCAGGATTTCAAGGTATATATGCCTTTCAAGTTTCCATGCTCTGTCCCTAGATGAGCAACATTACCTCTATGGATCTCAATTTGATGACCATCCCATGGATGTGGAAACTCTGCATGTCACTGGACAACTTGTTTCAACAATGACTTAGTTTCCAACTTCTCCATAGAGGAGGATCAATATTCTTTAGTTTCATCTTGTTTCTTTGATGTGTCCCAGTTGATATCAATTCCTTGGTATCTGAATCCAGGTGATCATATTTGTACTCCTTTCTCTTGCTTTGATGCTGAATCCTCAAGTTTTCTAGTTACTCTGTCTGATCTCCTCCCTCTTTCCCCATTGATGACCTTAGCTTGTGCTAACACCTTTGAAAGGCATATAGAATGAAAGAATGAGAGATCCTAAGGTAGAAGTGACCTCAGAAGCCATCTAATCCAATCGCCTCATTTTATAAATGAAGAAAAGAGATAAAGTGATTTGTCCAAGGTAACAGAGCTCTAAACATCAGAGGAGGGACCTAAACCAAAGACTCCTGAACTCCAGTGCTCTTTCCATTATGTCATCCTGTCTTCATCTACCACAGAGACCCTCCAACATTCTAGTCCCAGTCAAGGTTGGAGATCCAAAGAATTAATTTGTGACCAATGATTTTTTGTTGTTGTTGTTGTTGACAAGATCTGTGATTTCACTGGCATTGGATTCTCCCAATGAGAAATTTTGTTCATTTGTTATTCCTGTTGTTCATTGTTGATTTTAGTTGTGTCTGATTCTTCATGATCCCATTTGGATTTTTCTTGGCAAAGATTCTGGAGTGGCTTACCATTTCTTTCTCTAGCCTATTTTCTAGGTGAGAAAACTGTCTTATCAATGGATATCGGCACCAACTCTGTGACTTTCAGTCTTAGAAAGATGTGTGGGCTTGATCCCTGGCCTTCCTGATGATGACTTTGGCTCCTTATTGAGTATTCCATCAGACTGAGAAATGGCATCAGAATGTATGTTCTCTCTAACACTTAGTCATGAAGTTATCTGGGTTAAGTCATAATGGAATATATGTATACCAGGCAACTTTCTCCCATTTTCCCAAGTTAATGGAATTTGTAAACCTCAATAAAGGAAAGGATGAGGAGTGTGATAGAAGTTTCAAACCCAAGAACTGGAGTTACAGTCTGGGAAATTGCTGGATCCTCAACCACAATGGGGGAGGGACCCCAGGAGAGATTCTGGAATCTTAAGAGAGCAGGAGATTCTGTAGGAGAGGCAGTTAGAGAAAAGTTCTGGTCAAGACTTGCTCCTGAGAAAAGACTTATATCTTTCTCCTGGTGACTGGACACCTTCACACCCCCCCCCATTCCAAACTGAAGTGGCCAGTTTAAGAAGACACAAAGCAGCTGACAAGATCACCTTATAATTCCTGGTACCCTGGGTCTGAACTGTGCCCAGTGGGGCCAAGACCAGGGCCATCCAAGCCTGAATCTCTCAGGGGTCCATGACTGTCAAGGCCTGGGTTCCCCAACTTGAGGAGGGAGGAAGGGATAGCTATAATAGGGACACCTTTTCCCTCTTTCCTCACAACCTCCTCCTGCAGCCATTTCCCTATGGTATCCCCAGTTGATCAGTTAGAATAAAGTTGTTGATCCTAGTGTGAGTGGGGAAACATTTTCAGCTTGGGGGAGAGTAACTTCTCTGTCTCTGAGGAGGGAAGCTCTATATATCATAGTATTAGAGGGAAGTCAAGATGCAGTTTGGGTGAGCCACTATAACCAAGGGGAGGCTGAGGGGGGAACTACAGACTTACTCCCTCTCTCCTCTCCCTTGGCCAAGTTAAACAGCAGCTGTTTCTCCTGGACCCTGCCTTTAGAGAGGAGGTCTCCATTTTTTCTCTCTTTTTTTTTTTACCACCAGACTAACTCTCTCTATTACAGGAGTCATAGATGAGGTAGAAATGAATGCTGAAAGAGTTGGGATTCCACTGGTAATGTAGTAGATATCTTTTCAGTTACCTTGAAATCATAAGATTTTAGAGTTGGAAAAGGTCTTTATGGGTCAACTGCTCTAATCCTCTCATTTTACAGATGAGGAGACTGAGGCCCAGTCACATAGTCATATAGCTAGTAAAGAGCAGAGTTAGTGCCCTCCCTCCCTCCTTTCCTTATTTCCTCATTTTCCCCTTTCTTCTCTTCTTTTTTCTTCCAAATAAATATTTTATTGATGCTTTTTAAAGATGGCTACCACTTCCTAATGACCCCCCTGCCCCAAGAATCATCTTTCTCTAACAAAAAAGCCTAGGTCATCAAAGTAAACCAGGACACATTGATAGAGCATGTCTCATTCCATATCTATTATCCACTACCTACCTATACTAGTGTTCCTTCCATTATGTCATACTATCTTTACTTGGCAGATCCTTCAAGAAGATAGGGGCAGCTAGGTGGCTCAATGGAGAGAGTACCAAAGCTGGAGTAGGGAGGATCTGGGTTCAAATTCAGTCTCAGATACTTCCTAGTTATGTGACCCTGGATAAGTCACTTAACCCCAATTGCCTCACTCTTTTCCCTTAGAATCAGTGCTTAGTATGGATTCTAAGACAGAAGGTAAGAGTTTTAAAAAGAAGAAGACAGAGTTATCTCTAGGTCACCCTGAGGCACCAAAGTAAGGTACTAGGATAGGAATATATGAACACATCCTGGAGTCAGTGGACCTGGAGTCAGGATGACCCATCTCCCTGAATTTCAAATTTGGCCTCAGACACTTATTAGTTGTGTGACCCTGGACAAGTCACTTAACCCTGTTTGCTTCAGTTTTCTCATCTGTAAAATGAGCTTGACAAGGAAATGGCAAACTACTCCAGGACCTTTGCCATGAAAACCCCAAATGGGGTCATGAATGGGGTCTGACTAGAAATGCCTAAAATGACAGAACAACATAAGAATATCACCACTCCCAATGTATAGATGAGGAAAGTAGTGCTTGGAAAAAGAGATTTGCCCTAGCAAGGCATTTGAGCCAAGATTCCAACCCAGGTCTTTTGACTTCATTGACTCCTTCTTTCTAGACTACAGTCACACACCAGTGAATGTTTTGTTCACTCCAAGGCTGCCTAGTTTCCCTGGGGACCCCCCAGACATTCAGAGACCCTGCTCTCATGGTCCCCTTTTTGCCCGTCTAGGTCTCAATGACACTGGGGTGCCCATTGCAGGCTGATCCTTTATGAAGTAATAGCTCCGGGTGTGACTACTCCAGGGCTACTGGAGTAACCAGTGTGTAGTTTGGGGCTTCCCCAGCTCCCCGAGGACTGTCAAAACCCTCATTCCGGGTGAGCTGTGAACCTCCGCTCATTGAGAAGTTGTTCAGGGTAGAAAAATGACTTCTTCTACTAGGCATTCTGCTGCCTGTGGTATGTGGGATGAGTTCATGAATTAAACATGAGAAACATACAAAAGAACATTTGCGGATCCAAATTTAACTTTCCAACCGCATTAATAACACGGAGCAGTCTCCCCAGACAGAAGCAGCCATGAACAAATGTCAGCTCCATTCACCAAATTGCTTGCTCAGATGCACAATGGAGATAGGCTTCAAGATCAGCCCTCCCTGTGCCTCCTGGCCCCCGGTTACAAAGCAGCCTCCTCTCTGTTCATCTGCACCTCGGCTCCCTCAGCCTCATGGCACTTAGCTGAGAGGGGCCAGGCAGACCTGTGGGAGCTCCTGGAATTGTCTCCAGGCTGGGTAGAAGTGGGTCTCCAGGGCTCATGATCATTTTCAACTCCAAAGCCCTGGCCCAGAGCAGCATCCCTCTGCTTGGGAGAGCGAGGACAATGAATGGACCTGCCATTTGAGCACCGATGGTCTTGAGGAGGAGAGGGTTAGCTAGTGAGCTGAGCATCCCTTGGGAAGGGAGAAGGGCGACCCAGCCAAGAGAGCAACGAGGACCTCCATGTTTCCTTCATCCCATGACATATATATATATATATATACACATATATATATATATAAAAGAGGAGCCCAATATACCTCTGCCTTGCTTTGTTCATCAGTCAACAAACATTTATTAAGCAGCCCTTACTATTTCCCAGAAATTGGGCAAAATGTTGGGAATGCAAAGAAATGTAAAAATAGTCTTTTCCCTCAAGGAAAATATATTCTAATGAGGGAGACGAGATGTAAATATCTAGGAGCATGCAATATATATACAGAATCGATGATGATAAAGTGAAAGAGAAAGGCATTAATAGCTGGGGTAACCTCTTAGAGAAGGTAGGATTTGAGCTGAGTCTTTTTTTTTTAAACCCTTACCTTCTGTCTTGGAATCAATGCTGTGTATTGGTTCCAAGGCAGAAGAGCAATAAGGGCTATTGCAATGGGGGTTAAGTGACTTGCCCAGGTCACACAACTAGAAAGTGTCTAAGGCCAGATTTGAACCCAGGACCTCCCGTCTCTTGGCCTGACTCTCTATACATTGAGCCACCCAGCTGCTCCCTTGAGCTGAGCCTTGAAGGAAGCAAAATAAAAAAGAGGTAAAGGTGAGGACCTTTTAAGTATAGGGAAAAGCTGATGCACTGAGATGGAAAATGAATTATTGTCCTGTATGGGAGATAGATATTTGTGCTAGGTCAGTCTATCTAAATTGTAGAGAAAAAAAAGAAGGAAGTAAAAGGGGGCAACTTGGTGGTTCAGTGACTTGATATATTAAGCAAGTCACTTAACCCCTATTGCCTAGCCCTAATCACTCTTCTGCCTTAGAACCAATATCCAGTAGAGATTCTAAGACAGAAGCTAAGGTTTTGAAAAAAAAATGGGGAAGGAAGTAAAAGTTAAGATGTCTGGAAATATTGGAAGGGGCCAGATTATGAAGAATTTTCAATACCAACAGAGGACTTTGTGTTTGATCTTGGAGGTAATAGAGAGCTGCTAGTGAGTACAAGCGATGGTGTAGCTTTGTACTTGGAAGATCAGTGGGGGATGAATTAGAGTGAAGAGAGACCCGAGGCAGGAAGACAAGTTAAAAGGCTATTGTAAGGGGGCAGCTGGGTGGCTCAGGGGACAGAGAGAGAAGTCTAGAGACAGGAGTTCCTGGTTTCAAATCTGGCCTCAGACACTTCCCAGCTGTGTGACTCTGGGCAAGTCAACTGCCTAGCCCTTACTACTCTTCCACCTTGGAACCAATACCCAGTATTGATTCTAACATTGAAGGTAAGTGTTTAAAAAAAGAAGTCTATTGTAGTAAAACAGACAAGATACGAGGCTTTGAACCAGGTCTGTGTGAGTAGAGAGAAGTTTCTAAGAGATGCTACAAAATAACAAGATATAGCAACAGATTGGAAATGCAGGGTGCGAAAGAAGAGTTAAAGTTAATGGTGATGTTGTGGGTCTGGTAGATTTGGAGGGTATGTGGTACTTTTTTATAGAAATAAGTTTGAAAAGGGAAAGATTTGGGAGAAGTAGAATGAGTTCATTACAAATGAGTATAAACTGTATATATATCAGGTTCATAATTCTAGAGCTCAAAGGGACCTATCTTTCCCAGTGCTTTCATTTAATGGGAAAGAGAACAAATGTCTAGAGAGCTGAAGCGATTTAGTTATCCTCAAAGACAGGATCTGAATCCAGGTCTTATGGTTCTAGAATCTATGCTTTTTTCATAGTATCATATTGCATCCTTCACCCAGTTAGCACAACAATACTCTGAAAGTATGAGCTGATCATGTCACTCTGTTTCAATAGTTTTATTTGCCTCCTAATGACCTCTTGGATCAACTACAAACTCCTTAATTTGGCACTAAGGAAATGCCCTTGAAAACTGGGTGTCAATCATCCCATCCAGCCATATTATTAAAAGAACAAAAGAACAACATCATTACCTCATCATGGAATCAATACTAATTATTGGCTCCAAGGCAGAAGAATGGCAAGGGCTAGACAAGTGGTCAAGTGACTTGCCATGAGTCACACAGTTAGGAAATGTCTGAGGCCATATTTGAATCTAGGACCTCCTTTATCAAGGCATGTCTCTCTATCCATTAAATATGACAAAAGCTCACCTGTCCAAGGGGCAGAAGAAGAGCTCCAGAAATGACTCACTGTACTACCTTTGTAACTGACCTAAAGGAGGGCACTAATTCACCAGGGGCTCCATTCCTCAGGGGAGCCAAGGAAGTCAGCATAACACTTATTCTGTAATAAATTACAAGTCTGGGGGGGCTTCTCTATAAAAGATGCTTTATCACACCGAATCCATACCACATGGATTGAGTTAGGTCTAGACTAATCAGAAATCTTTATTAATGATCTGGAAGAGGTAGGAAATGACATGTTAGGGCCATATGCAAATAAGACTCTATTGGGAAGTATTAGCCAAGAGGGCAGACATAATCTGACTGAAATAATGGCCACTCATCTCTATCTATAAGCCAAAGTCCTTCTCATTCTGCCTTTGCATCAGCTTTCTCTTCTCTTTCCTATATGGCATAAGATTAAGTTTAGTCCAGAAAAGTCATATATAATTCTGAACATAGGGAAAATGCAGTAGACTTCAGAAGTATACTTAATGCCAGTTCCCTAGTGGTTGGGGCACACTCAATGAGATGAAGTCAAAGAGAGGCTTGACGATGGCCTAGGACATTGCTCTTGGGAATATCATTACTCTGAGGGTGTCTCACAGGCACTCAAGATGAGCACTTTTCATTGGAGTTCCAATGCTTAGCATTTGCTCAGGTAGACTCCTTTACCTAGAATGACCCTCTTCCAGGTCCTTCTGCCAATCAAAGCTGATCCACCCTTCTGAGCAAGCTCAAATTCTACCTCAACCAAAAAGCCTTTCCTGAGAATCTTAATCAACCAACTTAAAAAAGGAAAGTCTAAATTCTCACTTAAAGTTAGAAATACATAATTCACCACTAGAATATAGGGTCAAATACCCTGAAGGGAATAAATATAAGATTAGGATAATGCCTGGGCTTGACAAAGAATCTCTACTTGGGTTATGAGTTTCAGAGTTCAAAGCATGCTTATAAATCAAAGGCCAAAGTAGGTCAGAGACCAGTCTCTCAGGACATCAAATCCAAGAAGGCCAGGAACTGAAACAAATAATTCAATCTAAGGTGGTCTGTATATAGGCCAACTGACATGCTAAGAAAAGTCGGACAACATAACAATCTGAAGTTATGTGCCTTCTTGAAAATCTTCCCTTTTACATGCTAAGACAATGAGTGTTTCTCATCATCATCTTGAGTAAATTAAAAAATGAATCAATTTATTAATTGTGCATTGTGCCAGGTACTGTGCTAGGTGCTAGGGATACAAAGCAAAAATGATGGTCTCTGCCTTCAAGGAACTTATATTTTAATATGAGGGGGAAAACACATTTAGGAGTGGTAATCAGGCAGTGGGCAGTCATAGTGATGGTGAGTGAAGGTATAGGACAGTCACACTCTTTCCAAGAGCAATAGCACCATGAATTTTAGTTGGTTTCTTTTTCCTATGCAATAGGTGGCAAGCAGGGAATGTGGGGAGAGTTGGAAGGGGAGGATTATACATGTGTATAATTAGCAGCATTCTAGAATGTAAGATGTTTTAAGATGTTTGGTGTGAATGGTATGAAGCATTATGTAAGACCATCATGGAGGGAGGTTTAGTTTCTGGTATGAGTCATGCTATTTTGGGTGGTGTGGGGTATGAGGAAGAAGCAAAGAGTCATGGAATATGGCAAGGTGTCACAA
Source organism: Monodelphis domestica (assembly GCF_027887165.1). Taxonomy (NCBI): domain Eukaryota; kingdom Metazoa; phylum Chordata; class Mammalia; order Didelphimorphia; family Didelphidae; genus Monodelphis; species Monodelphis domestica. The sequence goes on along the minus strand of NC_077232.1, from coordinate 60,979,923 downwards.
AATGTTCAGGATGGATGGATGAAGAAGACCTAGAAGAAGGAGACATAGTCTCTAGGATGTGTGATTCCATGAGAATTCCATCACATGACCTGGAACCCCTCCTTGAGCCATTATACCAGGAAAACCATGAAATTGAATATGAGGTAATGAAGGATAAAAATGTTGTAGAAGTAAATATTAATAGAATATTTTGGGTAGGTGGAGTTAAAATGGAAGAGTGAATTGAACATTTCCCAACTCTTACCACATATTCCTCTAAACAACTTTAAAAACTGCATCAAACTGAATATTGGGTGGAAAAACCAATAAGAAGTTAGAGAGTTATTTTCTAGCCTAGAGCAGCTTAGGAAGACAAAAAGAGGGGTCTCTGGCCAGTGGATTAGGGACTAGATGGGAGTTTAGCACAGTGAAAGTGGCATGGGATGTGGTCCTTGGAGGCAGTAGTGGCAACAGGAGTGAAGACAAGGGTGATAGTAGCAGTGGTAGCACTCAGTGCCTAGGGAATATAAGGGGACTAAACACCTTGTCAGAAATAGATACCAGGGGAATTCTGTATTAGCATTAAGAACAGGATAGGGTACCATCTGACAGCTCTGTTGCCCATTACTCAGTTCTGAATCATAGTTCCAGGATAGAGAGGAATGGTTATGAGAGAGTAGGAGGAGTTCTATATAGGTAAGGACTAGAATGTGAAACAGGAGGGCAGTGACCAGAATTCTCCCCTCTAGATCTTGGAAGCTCTAAAAACTTACAGACCTCCAGACCTACCTGACAAAACAACAGAACATAAAAAATTAGAAGGTCAAGCCAAGCATCTCTCCATTGCCAGAGGTTAATAAAGTCCAACTCTAACATAAAGTCCAAAGTCATGAAATAGATGAAAATGTGAGTAAACATAAACAAAATAACCTGACCATAACATATACTATTTTAATAGGAAACTCAAGACACTAAATCAGAAGACAATACTGTAAAAACATCTACAAGCAAAACCTCAAAGGAAAATGCAGATTAGACAGAAACCTAACAAGAATTTCTAGAACTAAAGAGAGAGATAAATAAGAGTTAAAACATGATTTAAACAATAAAATAAAATGATAAGAGGAAAATGGATAAAAGAAATGAGATTAATGCAAGAAAAGAGAATTAACAGCTTGATGAAAAAGTCTATAAAATACCAAAGAAAACTTAAAAATAAGAATTGGCCATATGGTAAAAGAAAACGAAACAAAAAAACTTCACTGAAAAACATAACTCCTTAAAAAGCAGAATTAATTAAGTGGAAGCTAATGATTCCATGAAGCATCAAGAAATAATAAAACAGTTAAATAACTGGAAAGTTAGAAAATAATATGAAATATCTCATAGGAAAAACAAATGGCTAGGAAAACAGATCAAGAAGAGGTAATTTAGCAAGTACTAGGCTATCTGAAAGTTATGCTCAAAAAAAGAACCAAGACAGTATATTTCAAGGAATTATAAAGGAAAACTGCTCAAATATTTTAGAACTAGAAGGAAAATGGTAATGGAAAGAATTCACCAAATATCTCTATGATCAAAAAATGAAAACTTCCAAGAATGTTATAGCCAAATTCCAAATGTCAAGGAAAAAATACTGTAAGTAAACAGAAAGAAATAATTAAAATAGCATTTATCATAATCTGACAGTTGCAAAAATGGGCATTTGATGAATATGAGAGCATTTGAATATTCCTGATGATAACTAGAGCTGAATAGAAAAATTGATGCTCCAACCCAAGAATCAAGAGAAGCATAAATGTTAAACATCAATGAGCAATTATAAGGGATTCAATAAGTTAAATTATTTACATTCCTATATGGGAAGAGGATATGAATATATAATGTCAAAGAACTTTATCATCATTTGAGCAGTTAGGAGTCTACTCAGGCAGAGGCCAATTATGCTAAGATGATCTTAAAAAGAAAAATGGAAAGAATGAGTGGCTCAAAGAAAAATTTATAAAAACAATAATTTCACTAAAGTTAATGACAACCATGAGTAAACATATCAAAATTTGTAGGATTCACCCCAAAGTAATACTTAGGGGAAATTTTGTATTTATAAATGCTTGCATCAGTAAAAGAGATGAATAACTAATAAACAAATTGGATATGCTATTCCTTCCCCAAAAAAACTAGAAAAAATTACAAACTCTCAATTAAACATCAGAAGAGAAATCAAAGGAGAGATTAATAAAATTGAAAGCCAAAAGAAATATAGTTGAATTAATCAATTATACTAGGAGCTGGTTTTGTTTTTTAAAAATACAATAAAATAGATAAACCATTGGCTAATTTGATTTAAAGAAGAAAGAAAACTAATTGCCGCTATCAAAAGTGAAAAAAGGCAAATGCACAACCAAAAAACTGAAATTAGAGCAATTATTAGGTGCTGTTTTGCCTAACTATATGCCCTTAAACCTGACAAACTAAATTAAATGGAAGAATATTTGTTGTTGTTATCATTTATCTGTGACTGACTCTTTGTGACCCCATGGACCACTTAACCCCTCATTGCTTAGCCCTTACAATGGTATTCTTCTGCTTTGGAACCAATATGCAGTATTGATTCTAAGATGAAAGGTAAAGGTTAAAAGAAAAAAAGACCTTAGCAACACATGGATTTATGAGTGAGTTCCACCAAACATCTAAAGAATAATTAATATTCATATAAGATTTTTGGGAAAAAATAGGTAAAGAGTGAGTTCTACCAAATTCCTTCTATGACACAAATATCATTTTGAGACTTAAATCAATGAGAACAAAAACAGAGAAAGAAAATTATAGATTAATTTCCCTAATGAATATTGATACACACATTTTAAATAAAACACTAGCAAGGAGATTATAGAAATTTATTATGAAGGTCATTTGTTAGGTATGTCATATATACCAGGCTGGATTTATGCCAAACATTTAGGAATAGTTCAATATGAAAAAAGCTGTAAGCATAATGGACCACATCAAGAACCAAAAACCCTGACACAACTCAATTGCTTATATAAACAAATATAGAAAAAGCTTTTGACAAAAGATGACATCACTTCCTATTAAAAATGCTGAAAGCATAAGAATAAATGCAGTTTTTCTTAAAGTGGTAAGTTTCTGTTCAAGCATCTCTGACTTTTGGGGACCTTATGAATGTTAAAATGAGATTAACTCCACCCTACTTATTCTTCAGATTTTTATCTACCAAGAATGTATACACCCCTACTAAAGGATTTAGTGTCGGGAAGGAAGGTCTATGACCCACGTGTGCTATTCAGGCCAACCATAAATTTCACCCTTACATGAATGAGAGCACATCAATACTGCCCATGGAGTTTTCTTGGCAAAGACACTGGAATGGTTTGCCCTTTTCTTCTTCAGAGAAACAGTTATTAAATGACTTTCCCAAGGTCACACAGATAGTATGTTTCTGAGGCCAGATTTGAGCTCAGGTCTTCCAGACTCTAGGCTCATCACTATCCACTAAACTAGTTGCCTCCAAAAGATGAGCAGTATCTATCTAAAACCAAGGTCAAACATTATCCATAATGGGAATAAACTAGAGGCCTTCCCAATTAGATAAGAGATGAAGTAAGAATTCTGCTATTATTCAATATTATGCTGAGTGATAGCTACAACAATAAGACAAGAAAAAAAATTAAAGGAATAAACGCAGGCAATAAAGAAAAAAATCACTTTTTGCAGATCATGTGTTATCCTTGATCCATTCTTGATCTTAAAGAACCCTAGAGGGGGTAGCTGAATGGCTCAGTGGATTGAGAGCCAGGCCTAGAGTTCAAATCTGGCCTCAGACACTTCCTAGCTTTGTGACTCTGGGGCAAGTCAACTGCCTAGCCCCTATTATTCTTCTACCTTGGAACCAATACCCAGTATTGATTCCAAGACAGAAGGTAAGGGTTTAATTAAAAAAAAAAGAACCTTAGAGAATCAACTAAAAATTAGTTGAAACAATTGACAACTTTAGAAAAATTAAAGCATATAAAATAAATTTACATAAATCATCAGCATTTATATATGTTTCCAAGAAAACCCATCAGGAAGAGATAGAATGAGAATTTCCATTTAAAGTAATTGCAGATAGTATGAAATATTTGGGAGTCTATTGAAAGACACATAGAGGAGCTATAAGAACATGCTTTCAAAATACTCCACACAGATTTAAACAAAAGGAAAAATAATACTTGCTCATGTGTGGGCCAAGCTAAGACAAGGAAACTGACAATTTTACCTATATTAATTTACTTTTTCAATGCCATATTGATTAAACTACTAGAGAATTTTCTTTTAGAGGTTGAAAAAATAAAAAATTCATTTGGAGGAATCACTGAAAAAACACATGAAGGTTGAGGGTCCAGCAGCACCAGATTTCAAAATATATTACAAAGTAGAAAGCATTAAAGAATTTGGAGCTTGATAAGAAATAGAATGGTCGATAAGTGGAATTAATTAGGTATACAACAGAAGCAAATGAACACAGTAACCTAGAATTTGATAAACCCAAAGATCCCAGCTATTGAGACAATAGATCTAGAGTTGGAAGGGACTTAAAAAGAAGGAAGAAATAAAGGGAACAAGCAATTATTAAGCATCTACTTTGTGCTAGGCACTATGTTAAATAATATACAAATATTATCTCATTTGATCCTCACCACAAATAATTAGGAACTTGAACCCAGATATTCTGATTCTACACTCAATGCTATTTCTTTCATACCATACAATCTCCAGTGGTGGCATGGAGACCATTTGTTGAGTTTCATAGTTTCAGCACCATAATTACTACTGGTGGGTAGAGATATTTGTAGTTGTAGGACCTAAGCCATGGCCTTCAAACCTCAGACCTATGCCCTATAGCACATAAGTAGCTTTGATGTCCCTGAACAGCTGGGCCACAGCCTTAGACCTTATTAAGGCCATATAGAGGAAGACTACTCCAGAGATTCCATAGAGGGAGTGCCACAGATTGTGGCTCAATTTATCTTGTGGTTAGCACTTGAAAAAGACTTTAATTCACTTCCCAACTGAATCAGATTTGATGTGGGGTCATTCTCAACCTGAAAATGCCAAGAAAATAGAATTTTGCTGACACATATATCTATTCTGGAGGCCCAAGCCACGAGAGAAAATTATTTTTCACAAATAGAAAAAAGATTTTTGGAAGCTTTCATTTGTAATGCGTCCTTCACCCAAGCCAACCTCCACCCCCACATGCTTTTCCAGTGGTTCATAATTTATTTTTTAGGAAATAAACCCGTTCTGGCAATTGATTTAAGATGTCCAAGACAGCATCAATTCTTCCTATTTATTAATACATCTCTGACCTCAAGGACTTCTCTCCTGCTCTTCACCCACTCTTTGTCCCCATCACTTCCATAAACGATTTCTCAAGGTGCATCCTTAACAGGATGAATAGAAGTGGTGTTGGTACAGAAATTTTCTCTGTATCTATGGATGTCAATTATTTCTCCCCAACAAATTTCTTTGTGGATGTACTTGAGAGAACTGAGCATGTCCCATAGCTTTTCTTGATTTAAAAAAAAAAAAAGGATTGTTATCCATGATATAGTATAAAGGATAGAAGACAGACCTTGGAGTTGGAAACATGTGGGCATATCTTAACTTCTTAGTACCTCCAGGAGACTCTTTAAGACCATAACTAAGGAGTTGTCAGTCTGTATTGGTAGAAGGGAGTTTCTACATCATGATTTCCCTATATTGCTGATATCATGGGTCCCATGACAACAGAAAACTCATACTCATGTACAGAAAACTTGTTCCCATAATAGGCCCATCAATTCACTGACATCAACTGTGGCTTCCTACATTGCTTCTCAAAGGACAATAGAAACCTATATTTAAAGCTAGATTGGATCTCAGAGGTCATCTAGTCCACTTAACATTCCCATTTTATGTATGAGGCAACTTAGGACCCAAGTGACTCATCCAGTGTATTATATCCAAAGAAAATCTTCCTCACTCTTGGTCCAACTAATAACAAGGGGTTGACCATGCTTCCCATCTCAGCTCACCTAAGAGAGCGTTCATGGATGAAACTAGATCTACTTACCCCCGGCCAACAGTTTACTCTGTAAGAACAGGGAAAAGGGACTTTGCCCTCTTCAGAGTGGATTGTATTACCTTCAAACTAGGCTTTACAAAGGGATTTGTTTGAAAGATGTCTACACAATGTCCATGGTGCCTGGTCCACAGAGGCCCCATGTATGGGAAAGAAAATGGTCTCTGTATATGCATGGAGAAAAGGTACCATTTTGGATCCCTTGTAAGATTTTGCCCAAACCCCCAAATTCTCATGCTGTTCTGACTTCCTCTGCCAGGTCTATGCCCATTCTCTAAACCTAGAATTAAACCCAAGACTTCTCATCTCTAGGACTGGCTCTCAGCATACTGAGCTACTTAGCTTCTCTCTCCACAATATCTCTTGCATTTCTCAACTTCAGTTGCTATTTGTCCTCCATATTCAAAGATGTCTAGTGACTTCACAGAATGATGTCTTGACTTGGGTATGAACTGGATTTAAGTGAGGCAGAGTTGCACAAAATCATCAGCCTCATTTTCTCTTCCAGAGTCACTGAAGTTCAGTGGCAAGATAAAAGTCAGGATACCTAGCAATGACCCAGAATATAGTGGATGGCCTTGGCATCTTTGATGTCATACCAAGCTCTAAGTGCTTTACAATACCTGTTCAGCTGTCTTCATGATAGTTGAAACAAAATTTTCTCACCCACCCATTTACTGGGAAAAGTCTTCACATGCTTGAGGTACACATTTCCCTAACTCACTGACAGGTTTTAGACCTGTTGGTTACCCTCAACCTGGTTTGGCCCAATATGCCAAGACAGTTTTCCTGGTGGTGTGGCCATTCTTCATGCTACAGCATCTTCGACCTATAGGTGAGAATTGGATGACAGGTGGAAACCAAAGGTGGACAAGCAGCCCTGAAATGGGCTCAGCAACACTCCTGCATCATCTCATACACCCTCTATTTATGAATGTACTCAAGGAATTTTGTCTTGCACCTTCTTCCCACTCTCTCTACACATTCAGTGATTTCAGTGTGGATGAATGCTAACTTTACCTACCTAATCCCAAGAGTCAAGTAAAAGGAAAAATACTCTTATATACAAGAATATCCATAGCAGCCCTTTTCTGTGGTCAAAAATGGAAACTATGAGGGAGTACCTAAGCAAATTATGGTCTATTGATGTGAGAGAATACTATCATGCCAAAAGAAATGATGAAGGGAGCAGTTTTAGAGAAATCTGGGAAAACCTTTAGGATCTGTTGTAGAGTAACTGAGCAGAAACAGGAGGATGATTTGCATAACAACAACATTGTCATGAAAAAGAACTTCAAAAGATTTAAAACTCTGAGCAATGAAATGAACTATATCATTCTAGAAAACAGATAATGCAGGACACTAATCACCTTCTATGCAGAATGAGACATACCTTTTTAGACATGCTCAATGAAGGAATTTGTTTTGCTTTGCTATACATATTTCTTAAATATTTCTTACTCCTCTGTTCAAGAAGCTCTTGGGGTTCCCTATTGTATCTAGTATAAAATAACTCCTCTATTTGACATTTAGAGTCCATATTATCTTTTTAATCTGAATTCTTAATATTTTCCATTCACAAAGTATACATTTCAGCTTAACTGGCCTGTTTGCTTTTTTCCTCTGAAAGACATTTTATCTCCTACACTTATGTTTTAGCACCCACCATTCCATATGACTGAAATGTGCCCCTCCCTCTTCACCTTTTTCTTTGGAATCTTAATCTCCCCTGAAGGTTTAACTCTAAAGCCATTTCCTTCAGAAATCTTTTTCCTAATCTCTCAAGCTGTAAGCAATCTCCCTGGTAATTCCATTGTATTTACTTCATCATATACATGCTATATGTGGCTAGTAGAATATAAGCGTCTTAAGGGCAGTCAATTTTTAATTTCTTTTCCTGTTGCGTTTACATTTACTACCATAATACCTTCCACATAGTCAAATACAAAACAATTAAAGAATTCATTTCAACTATGAAGATCACAATGCATCTAAACCTGCCCAATGCTCTGTAGTTCTTATTTATATTCTCCCAAAAGGTGGCCATGAAAGGTCCATCCAACTTACTGGAGACCTTCTTTGTTTTCTCTCAATGTCACACAAGTCCCCCAGTCACACACTAGCCCATCTTACAATGCTATCATAGAATTCTTTAGCCATGCTACTCACTCTTTTCTTTCATGTTACTTCTTATAACTTCTTTTACTTCATCATTGATTAGATCTTGCATTTCTTGCTTAGATCCACCAAGAACTTCTCTTTTGCCCTCCACCATCTTTAGTTCTTCAAAGGAGGTGGTAGTTCACATTTCACTGCCTTATGGCAACACCAGTAAAATTTCAGAATGAAAAAGATGGGCTTCTGCTTTCATGGGAAGTTTGAGGTCAGTAAAAGAACTTTGCAATCTCCCCAAAGCAATCCTGGTCTCTCTCTTCCCTGGTCTGTACTGGTATGTAATAGGTACTGAACAAAAGTTTATTGGATGACTGTTGGCTGAATGCCCTCCTCTCTCCTATCTTAGTTTGCAGGATGGAAAGATACTAGAGAGGTGTTCATCTTACCTTGGTTTCAAACAAGAAAAACCAGGAAAGAAAACAAAGGCCCAAGACCTGTTTCATGAGCCCAAGGCATTCTCTCTCTCTGTGTTGGTTGACATGTGGAAGTATTAAATCCAGGGGCATTTCACAGAGGTATCACAAATCTCTCATTTCTAAACCCATATGCAAAGTTTGGATGTGCCACAGAGACATGGGGAGTTACAAGCTTAATGCCTGTGTTCTGAATGGTGGGGCAGTGACAGCACTGTCATGAGCATGCTGAGCAAACCGGGGTTAGGGGGTCACATCTGGGGGGCTGAATACAGTCATTAGAGCCTTCCCTGGGTGGCTGCAGACTGTGATCCATCTCCTATTGAGCTGACAAGTCTGTCATCCCAGACCCTGCCTTGTCTAGCTTGTTTATTCTACTGCTAAAAGGAAATGCAAATGAGATCCTTTTATGAAACAGAATAAGAAATTAGCTGCTGAGTTAACCCAGAGTGAAGACATAAGCCCTGAGCCTCTCTGTTTATGAGTGTGAGCACCACCACTACATCCCAACAGGCATCATTGAGGAACCATCTATATATAAAGCCAGGGCATCTTCAATGAAAGTGATAATGGGGAACAAGGAAAACAGAGGGAGAAAACCATCTTTTGCTCTTCACCAAGTTGGATACCAAGAAAATTAGGTAGCTAGAATGTGGGATTTCTCAGTGGGGCACTGGGGATGCCCCAAATTCAAAACAGACACGATCTTAGGGAATAATCAATAATAGTAAAAACCATGAACTCAAATGTTTATTTACCAATGATAGATGCTGGATAAATAGCAAAGAAGACTAGTGATCCTAACACAAGGAGACAAATTGGACCTCAGAAGTATTACTGAGACTTGGTGGGATGAGACTCAAAATTAGAATATGGCTTTAGGAGGCTATATGCCTTTCAAAAAAGAAAAGAAAGAATTAAATGACTCAACAGTGTCTATTAAGAAGATACACTCATGTAAGGAAATCCAGGAAACACAGTAGATAAAAATTTGTGTCAAAATTAACAGGGGCAGAAACAGAAGAGATTGTTTTTGATGTACCTGACAAAAGTGGATCTTAGGAAACAGATCAAAAACCTGGCACAGACATGATACAGAAGTGATATGGGGCTTTGATTATGCACATATGTGTTGGAGCCTCGCTCTCTGCCTTTCTCTTTGCCTCTTGTTTCTTTTTGTCAAAGGCAAAGTAGCTAATAATATCTTGATTGCTCAGATGATAATTCTATTTAACAAAAGTTAGAGGAACTAAAAAGGGAAATATCTATTCTATATCCAGTTCTCCCAGGTAATGGAGAATTGCTTGTTGGGGTGGGGTGAGGGGTTGATGATATCCTTGGGAGACTTTGAAAACAGAGAAGATATAAAAGCCAGATATTGTCTGATAAGCACACTATGGTTTTGGAGGGCAGATTTGAAAGGGTTCAGAGAAAGGAGAAATAGGATTCCATGGACTCAAATTCTTTGGAGGAAGCCAGCCTAGGAGATACTCAATAATGAAATTCTAAAGACACAAAAAAAATATTTCCAATGAGGAAGAAGGGGAGGAGATTGTCTAAAGAGACCACTCTGGCACACAGGGAACTCATCAACAAACTTAGAATTTTAAAAGTCAAATACAGAAGATGGAATCAAGGGTAACAAACAGAGATGGAATGAATATGAAAGCTTGGCATGGTCCTGTAAGAATCCTGTCAGGAGTGCTAAATCTCAGAATGAGCTGAGGCTAGCAATGAGAGCTAAGAATAACAGGAGGGATTTTAAAAGCTCTGCTGGGGGAGGGGGAATGAAGATGAAAGAATGGATCATTCGAAAGCTCGGACTGGATGGGTCAATGATAATACATAATGGAGAGAAAGAAGAGCTGCTCAACACTTATTTTGCTTCTATTTTTTATACCTAGGAGGAGGATTTTTGAATTGGAAAGAAGAGAACAAAAATGGCTGATGGGGAACTGATATTCAAGATAATTAGGAGGATAATGATAATGAAAAACAATGAATTAAAAAAAAAAACAACAACCAGAATGTCTAGATACTCTTGATGAATTAAGTTTACCAGATCTAGAAGAGTTACATCCTTAGGTGCTGAAAGAACCCAAGATATGTAATAGATGAACTTCTGCCAATGCTTTTGGAAATATCCTGGAGAATAAGAGAGCAACCAAAGGATTGGAGAAGGCCAAATAGATCCATTCTCATGAAAGATAAAAGTGTTTGGAATCTGCTACTCAGGAGGCTAACTCGAGTTTCATGAGTTTGGGAATTCTGAGGGCTAAGGTTGATCGAGCACCTATACTAAATATAACATCAATATTTTAGGCCCTGTGATCTGGGAGACACCAGGCTGCCTAAGGAGATGTGGATAAGTTAATGTTAAAAGTGAAACAGCTTAAAGTTTCTGTGCCTATCCACAGTGGGGTTGGGTTGGCACATGAATGGATTCTGCACTCCTCATCTGGGCAAAATGTTGTTGCTCAGTCATTTCAGTCATCAATGACTCTTAATGACCTCTTATAAAGTTTTCTTGACAATGATGCTGGAGTTGTTTGCCATGTCCTTCTCCAGCTCATTTTACAGATGAAGCCACTGAGTCAAATAGGATTAAGTGACTTACCCAAGGTCAGTGCCTAAGATCAACTTAAACTCAGGTATCCCTGACTCCAGGTCTGGTATAGATCTAGTTTATTTATATTATGTGTATGGGCTTAGTTTAAAGGCTTTGAATACAATCCACACTGAGGAAGGAGAAGTCCCTTTCCAATGTGGACATGTCATTACAAAAAACAAAACAAAACAACAAAAAGATACCGACTGCAAACCATGGGTCAGTGAGCTTGAATTAATTTCCTGACAAAATTTTAGAACATATTAAAAGGATGGTTGGTATACATTTTGAAAAGGAAGTTGTGATCATAAATACAATATGGCTTAATCATGAAGAGGTCATGGAAGAGTAATCTCATTGACTTTCTTGGAAGGGTTTTCCAAACTAAACAGATTAGAGGAATGATATAGATGTGGTTTGTCTATAATATAGCAAAGCATATGACAAAGACTCAGATGTTATTCTTGTGAACAAAGTAGACAGATGAGATCCATATTATGATATTTTCAGTGCATTAATAACTGGTTGAATAACTAAACTCTATAATTTAGTCAAGAGATTGAAAGTTTAGTCAATAATTGGATATTATCTTGAAAGGGAGTCTTCAATGGAGTGCCCTGAAGATCTATGCTTGGCTCTAAGATGGTCAATATTTTTATCAATAGCTTGGATAAATAAATAAATGTCAAGCTTATCAAAATTTCAAGATGACAAAAATCTGGGAGGGAAAATAAACATAATGAATCTCAAGATAATAGCCACAGGCAAGAATTCTGAGCTGAATCTAATAAAGCAAAATTTAATAGAAATAAATGGAAAGTATTAAACTTGGGTTAAAAAAAATCACCTTTATAAGCTGAAGATAGGAGATGAAAGGTGATATTCATCAGTTTGTCCAAAACATAGCTGTGTGTTTTATTGAACTACAAGCTTGATGTGAGTCAACAGCTTTATTTGGTAGCCAAAAAAGTCTAAGTTGATCACAAGCTGAATTAAGAGAGGAAGGATTTATAGAACTAGGGAGGTAATGGTCCTGCTACATTTTTTCCTTAGTCAGACTTAATCTAGACTATTAGATTCAGTAATAGGTAACATGTTTTAGGAAGGATATTTATCTGAAGGACAATCATAAGAGGGCAACCAGGATAATAGAGGGCCATTTAATCATGCCATGTGAAGAATTGGGAGTGGTTAGAACAAAAGACCCAGAGTAATAGTTCTTTTTTTTTTTTTTAAATCCTTACCTTCCATCTTGGAATTGATTCTAAGGCAGAAGAGTGGTAAGGGCTAGGCAATGGGGGTCAAGTGACTTGCCCAGTGTCACACAGCTAGGAGGTGTCTGATTTGAACCTAGGACCTCCCATCTCTAGGCCTGGCTCTCAATCCATTGAGCAACCCAGTTGCCCTCCAGGGTAATTGTTCTTAAAACCTGAGATCTGTCAACTTAAAAAATAATTTGATAACAGTATTCCAATATATTAGCTTCCTTTGAAATCCTATGTATTTTATTTTATGCATTTAAAGACATTACTGAGAAGGAGTCCATAGGCTTTGCCAGACTTCCAAAGAAGTCCATGGCACAAAAAGGTTAAGAAACTCAGACTTTGGATAACATCAAACCAATCTTCAAAAACTTGAAGGATGGTTATTTTCTGGGATTTAGACTTGATCTCTTTTGCCTGGGAGGGAAGAACTAGAGATTAAGCTGTGGGAGTTGCAAAGAAGATTTAGTTTTAAATGAACTTTGCAGATAATCTTATTTGATTTTCAAAGCAACCTTATAAGTAAGGTCCCATAGGTAGTCTTGAATCCACTTTACAGATAAGGAAACTAAGATCAGAAAGGTCCAGTCATTTCCCTGAACTTATTTAAGGAAAACTTCCCTAACAATTAGAACTATTTAAAGAGAAATGGTTTGTCTTAAGTGGTATTGAGTTACCTCTTACTAGAAGTCTTCAAGCAAAGGCTGGATGACCATTGGCTGGGTATTTTAGAGAGGGAAATCTTGTTTAGGAATGTGCATGATCAATGGTGTGCTTTTAAATGTTTAACAACCAGTTCTTTGAAAAAAAAATAAGCAGGATACACTTTTATTCAGGCTAATAATACAAATTTATGCATTATTAATCTTTTTCTTATGATTTTCTTAATTCTCAACCATAAACTGAAAATGTAACAATCAGTTCTTGCAAACTAGTAATAAACCAAATGTAGCACACCCTTGGTCATACTAGATGGCCCAAGAAGTCCCTTCCAACTCAGGAGATTCTGTGCCTGATTTATACCACTTTTTCTATCTGCCTCCTTTTCTCCTTCCTTCCTTTATATGATTTTTCTTAGAAATCAGCTATTGCTATAGACAGCTAGCAATTTCAAGAACATCAGAGGTAACAGGGATACATCAGAGTGTGAAGTTTTCACTCCATGGGAATCCCATTCAAACTGTGAATTTGCCCCCATGATTAAAGTTGTTCCAGTCTCTTCCCAATAGACAAAAAATAAAGAGAACCCCAATCTAGATTAAAAAATACAAGGACTAAAGCTAAAATTTTGAGGGCAGCTGGGTGGCTAAGTGGATTGAGAGTCAGGCCCAAAGATGGGAGGTCCTAGGTTCAAATCTGACCTCAGATACTTTCTAGTTGTGTGACTCTAGGCAAGTCACTTAACCTCTACAGCCTAGCCCTCACTGTTCTTCTGCCTTAGAACCAATGTCCAGTATTGATTCTAAGATGGAAGGTAAGGGTTTAAAAAAAATACAAGCACTGTTAGCTCTGAAAAAAAATTGGGTGGAGTCAACTTAGCACCCGGAAGGGCATGAATGAGTGGAATACTTGGAGGGTTCCCAATGAAATTTTAAGATTAAAGTAGAAAAATCACTCTTCTAGGAATCAAGAGTTCCAAGTTCTTATCCAACTCTGATACTTACTAGTGTGTATGAGCCCAGGGAATTTGCCTAACATTTCTGATCTTATTTTCCTTATCCATAAAATAGATTCAAGGCTACATATAGGATCTTTCTCATAGAATTCCTTTGAAACTCAAGATTATCTAGAAGATTCAATTAAAACCTTAAGGAGTCTTATAAATATTGGTGGTTATTCTTGTTATTGGTGGTAGTGATAGTAGTATTTTTAATGTGTCTTCATCTTATGGGGAGATGAAAGCATGTCAGTTTAGCCAAGAGCCTAAAGCTAATATTAAAATTCTGTTCAGCTCAGTAGAGCCATTCTAGCTTAGTTGATCTTGACAATCTTCCCAAGGAAGGACAAGATTGTAATGACTGAATATCATGGTAAGGTATATACCAAACATGGTTTTGACTCAACCATAGCCTTTAAAACTATCGTGGAAAAGTTCTAACTGATGTATTTCCAGGCACTACTACTATCATCTGCTTCAGGATTATGAGAAGCTCTCAGAATTAGACAATGGAGTAAAGGTCTCTCATGTGCAAGCAGGCCCTTCTTAGGAGAAGCTACATGAAAGCTAGATCAGAGATTAAGAGTCAGGCTTAGCTTTGTATATTTTTGTGTCCTTGTCTTGTTTTCCTCTTTTCTAGTAGGAAAATGCCCAGGGCTTGTTTATGTTAGATCTTTCATTGGGAAGGGGAAAAAATAGGACAGAATTAAGAGAATATCTAAGGGGTAATTGCACCATTTCACTCTGTCTTGGGCAGCTAGGTGGCATGGGGGTAGAGCTCTGAGCCTGAAGTCAGGAAGAATTGAGTCAAATTTGGCCTCAGACACTTGCTATGTGACTCTATGCAAGTCATTAACCCTGTTTGTCTCAGTTTCCTCATCTGTCAAATGAGCTAGAGAAGGAAATGGTGAACCACTTTAGTATCTTTGCCAAAAAAAACCCAAATGGAATTATGAAGAGTCATACGTGACTGAAATGAATGAACAACAATAATACTCTATTCTGGAAAAGATTTGGACAGATATGGGGAGGAGTAGAATGGATATGATGATGGGGCTGGAAATTTGATGAGAAGTAAGAGGGATACCAATAAGAATGGGAATGGAGATGGGAATTTTATGGAAAGAAGTATTTGAGAATGGGATTAGGATACTAATGGGATAGGGTGGATTAGGATGGAGATATGGATAGAGATGGGAACAGGATGGAATGGGATAGAGATGCTGATGGGGATGGGAATGAGATGGGATGAGGAGGCTTCTCAGAATGAGGATGGTTATTATAATGAGATAAGATGGAGATGCTGTGGAGATGGTCAGTGCTCATGCAAGTAAGGAGAGCAGGAAGTAGAGACTGATCCTAAAGAGAAGGAATTCAAGGACACTTTGAGGTTTGGATGAAGTGATCACAAAGGTCCCTTCAACTTTTTCTTTCTTTTATTCTGTGGCTTAAAGGGACTGTAAGAGAGTCCACTTGGTGCAACAAAAATTGCAATGAATTTAGGCCCAGAGGACTTAGATTCAATTCCTCATTCTATTATTTACTGCCAATGCCATCTCAGTTAAATCTATTCTCTTTAGATTTCCTCTGTTATATAATTAGGAGGTTGGGAGATGATCTTGAATGTTTCCTACATTTCTAAATTCTATGAAACAGGAAGTACCTGTTTCAGCAAAGGGGAGGAGAACAGAGGAGAGAAAATATGCATATCCTCTCAACCAGAGAAAAATATTCACCTATATAAAATGAAATATCTGAGGAAAAAAGAATAAGACAAGTTTGCCACCATCTTAAAAGAATGAGAAGAATTTCTTGCTAAAACCAAGCCTCCTCGGAGGTAGAATTACATGATCACATAAAATCTGTGAAGTCTTTACCTCCTGAAAATCCCAGCTGCCCACACCTGAAGAAAGCAAAAGAATCCTAAGGGACAACATCTCCCTAAAATCATCGAGTGTGTGAAGACTAAATGAAGTAATGCAGGCTCCCAGGAGGACTCAGAATGGGAGAGGATGAAGGGAAGTGGGGGCTCCTTCCTCAGACAGCTTTAATACTATCTGCTCTGAGCAGTTCTTCATGTTTATGTCCCTGGAGAGAATTCTATTCAGGTGTGAGACATAGTGTGATAATCTTCCTTTCTTCAATCTCTGAGCTGGCAAACTAACTTTACAAATCAACCCCCATTTTGTGGTTGTTCAATTATTTTAAGTTGTATTCTACTCTTCATGATCCCATTTGGGGGTTTCTTGGCAGAAAAGATCTTGGAGTGGTTTTCCATTTCCTTCCCCAGCTCATGTTACAGATGAGGAAACTGAAGCAAACATGGTGAAGTGACTTGCCCAGGGTCACACAGCTGGTAAATGTCTAAGACCATATTTGAGCTTATGAATATGAGTTTGTGATTCTTGATTCTAAGCCCCAGTGTTCTGTCTACTGTTGGCTTAACCTTGATCACAGAGGCATAGATTTAGTGCTAGAAGGGACCTTAGAAGTTGTCTATTCCAATGTCATCATTTTACTGATGAGGAAATTGAGACCCAAAGATTTTAAGTGCCTCCGTGTAAGTCACACAGACAAAAGTTAATAGATTCAAGATCTGAACCCAAGTTTTCCAACTCTTTCTTTTGTACCATATTGCCTCCTGATTCTTGTTAGGGACCTGAAAAGAGAACACTCCATCAGTAGCTCCCTCCTGTCTAGTGGCTAGGTGACCCAAAATGCCAGGTACAGTGCTAAGTGCTTTACAAATATGATCTCATTTGGTCATACACAATTAGTAAGAGATGAGGCTGTTTCCAGCTTTGTCTGACTCCTCGATTTCCATTCTGTAATGCTCCTTCTCTGACTTCTACGAGACGTCCCATCTCCCTAGGGCTCCAGCCAGACAACTGATTTGGGGATTTGATGCATTAAAGTTGTTCTAGACAGGTAGGCAAAATCCTGAGACCAGCACTGTTCACTGCCTATTGCAGGTCCTTCAGAAATACTTGCTGTTGGTGGATTTGGCACTTTCCCCAGGGGTCCCATTGATAACATTAAGCTGTGCTAGGACTTCCTTTGAGGAAAATGTCCCAAGAGGCTCTGGGTGTTCATGACTCATTCCTAATGGGAACAGGAGCTTCATCTGCTATGGAATCAAGTTAAGGTGCCCAACTGTGATGTCTGAAGAATTTCAAGTGGGGATACTTACCAGTCTGTTCATTCAATTTAGGAATTCACATACATTTATGGAATGTTCACTATGGGTCAGGAACTGTGTTAGGCTCCTGAGTTACTAAGAAAAAATGAAAAATGCCCATGCTCTCAAGAAGACATTATTCCACCAAGGGGAAATACTATATGTGAGGAGAAATTAAAAATGTATCTCAAACAAATAAATTTAAATTAAAAACTGTATTATTTGAGTAAGGGCTAGACATGATTAAATAAATTCAACTCATTTTAATTCTGGGCTAGATATAATAAAATGGAAGTAACGTTCCCTAATATATAGAGAGTTGGCCTTTGAGTCAGGAAGATCTATGTTCAAATGCTGCCTCTGACACAAATTGGCTGTGTGACTCTGGGCAAGTCATTTGTGTTTCACTGCCCAGGCAGCTCTCCTAGACCATACATTACAGAAAAGGTACAGTTCTGCATCTGTAGAGAAAATCCTTCCTGAAAGATCTTTATAACAATAGACTCACCGGTTTTGTTTAAAAAAACAAAAAAGGATTAAAAACATCAAGGCAGAGTCCTATATGATTCCACCTGAGAAGCCCACCAGATCTCACAAAGGCATGAAAGAACTTGTTCTATATCCTCTTGCTCACAGAGCCTTGATGACTTCCAGATTTCTTTGATTCGACCCTGCCATCTCCTTCCTTTCTCTCCCTGTGGGTGTTCCCTGCTGGTTCCTGATGGCCAGCCAAAGAATGGAGGCCTGGTGCTGTTTCCACCCAGACTCTCTGCTTGGCAAGGTGGAGCATCATGATTCATTGCTGTGGCTGATACTACCCCCAAACCTCCATTCCTTTCCATTCCAAGAAGCTACAGCAATGGCCATCCATCTCTGAGATCATCCATGTGACTCACCTGTGGGGTCATGCCATGGCACAAGTACATGATGGGGACATTTTCTGTGTCTGGTCCTTGATCGAGACATAAGTCACTCTTCAGGGAATTCTGCAGCTGGGACACAGAACAGACATATAAGAGGGGGAGGAAAGGGGAGAAAATGAATATATTAAGCCAAGAAAAGCAAGCATTCCATAGAGATCACTTCCATTTTCCATAATCAAACCATGAGGTCCCCAAATGCTATGGAAACCAGTGAGCTGGGACCTTCAGGAAACATTTTCTATTTGAAGAAGAAAGTCAAGAGTTGGTAATCTGCAGGCTGAAGCTTAGTGTCCAAAGTTCCACTACTCTGGAGAGAAGAAAATAATTTGATGTATGATGCCAAAAAGCACAGAATTGAGAGCTAGAAAGTGCAGAAGATGCCCTCTCATCTCATCCCTTCATTTTACAGAGGAGCAAACTGGAGCCCAGAGAAAGGTAGGGTTTTACGCACAAAGCCACGAACAGCTAATAAATAGCACGGATGGGGTTCAAACCCAGATCCTCTGGCTCCAAATCGAATGCTCTTTCCACTAGACGATATTGTCTCCTGCTCCAGCTCTATGGGATGTTTTGACATGTCTTACAAAGAGAGCCTGGGGCAAAGAGCTCTCCACAGCCTCTGTCCAGGTGGATGTGCAGCCATGGGGATAGGGTGCAATGAAGGGCTCCTTCAGGGTCAGGACTTCTTAGGAAAATGCTTTCCAGCCCTGGGTAGAGATTTAGAGCTGGAAGGCTGGACATCTGGTCTCTCCCTAGATGGGGAAACAAGCCCAATGAAGTGAAATGATTTATTCAAGATTATATAGGTAGTAAGTAGAAGAACCAAGGCTTGAACTCAGGATTTCTGATCCCCAAAGTAATGTTCTTTCTACTACTCAGTTCCTCTGCAGTCATATCCTTTGGTTCTTGTATAATTCTCTCTCCCTCTCTTTTTCTCCCTATATTTGTCCCTCTCCCTCTCTGTTTTTCTATCTGTCTGTCTGTCTCAACTCTTACCTTCTGTCTTAATATCTATTCTAAGACTGAAATGTGGTAAGGGCTAGGCAAGTGGGATTAAGTGACATATCCAAGATCACAAAGCTAGGAAGTACCTGAGATTAAATTTGAACCCAGGTCTTCCCAATTCCAGGCCTGGTACTCTATCCACTGAGCTACCTAGCTGTTCAGCATACCTATTTCTTAAAGACCCCTCCGTCTTGTCCCTTCTCACTTCACTACACCATTAGAAATTTTAGGATTTTCCATCTACCCTGAAGCCTTTGTGAGTTGTGTCCCCAATTAGATTACAAGCTCCTTGAAAGGAGGGTCTGTCTTGCATTTTTCTTTTTGCATCTCCAGTGTCTGACATGGTGTTTGGCACATAATAATTGCTCAATAAATGCTTTTTAATTGACTTTCATTCATTCTCAGGTCTCCTTGGGACATATGGTTCTTCCTGTCAGAGATTCCTAAGGCTTACATAGTAGGTGTTTAATAAGTTCATATTGATTGGTTGACTGACTGATGCATCTCTCTCACTCTTGCCTCCCTCCTGCTCTCCTCTCTCCTTCCTTCTTCCACTCTCCCACCTGGACTGGCCCATTGTTCCTGACTTGTGTAAGCACAGAAAGCCAGGGAGAAACAATTCCTCTGGCATCCAATAAATAGAGCACTTGTTTGAAGACAGGGTAGAGAGGGGGCACATCCTGTTGGGACTTTCTGTTGAACAAAGACAGCTGATTCCTGGTGGGAGACATAAACTCCACTGGCCCATTCCTCTGACCACACCTGGGAAGGAAGGCAGGGGAAATTCTCCTGCCCTGAACTTCGTTCCTTCTATAGGTTACAGCAACCCCACCTCCAATACACAGACTAAAGAATATGGAGGACCCATAATTAATAGTAACTCCCTTGGGTTGGGAGGAGCATAATTATAGAAGAAAAATATCCCCTATCATTAAGCTATTACTTAAGCAGCTCCCTCATCCTCATCGTGTTAATGGGCACAGGTACAAACAGTTTACAATTATAGAAATGTGTAATTTGTCATTAACTGAGACTGCTGTCTGCCACTCCTGCCCCATCAAGATTAGATAATCTTGACAACAATAATAGCTCACATTGATAGCTTTTTAGTCACAATTATACTTGAAGCAACTCCATGAGGTATACATTACATGTATTATTCATAATCATCTTCATGAGTTCAAATCCAGTCTAAGACACTTACTAGCCATGTGACCCTGTGCAAGTCACTTAACCCTAGTTGCCTCAGTTTCTCATCTACAAAACAAGTTGGAGAAGGAAATGGCAAACCACTATAGATATATCAAAACCGTCATAGGGAAAGTCATTTTTTAAATTTGAAAACAATTTATTTAATTAATTGATTTAGAATATTTTTCCATGGTTACATGATTCATGTTCTTTCCTTCCTCTCTTCCCACCCCCCTCCTGTAGCTGACGTGCAATTCCATTGGGTTTTACAGGTGTCGTTGATCAAGACCTATTTCCATGTTATTGACATTTGCATTAGGGTGATCATTTAGAGTCTACATCCCCAATAATATCCTATAGGGAAAGTCTTAATGTGGAAGAGATACCTCTCCTTCAGAGTAGGGGTAGAAAACATATAAAGATCTACAGATAAAATGTGATAATGGGGACAGCTGGGTGGCTCAGTAGACAGAGAGCTAAGCCTAGAGATAGAAGGTCCTGGGTTTAAATTTGACCCCAGGCATTTCCCAGCTGTGTGACCCTGGGTAAGTCACTTAACTCCCAATACCTAGTCTCTACAACTCTTCTGCCTTGGGATACTTACAATAAATTCTAAGATAGAACCTAAGGGCTCATAGAGAGAGCAAAAGAGAAAGAGACAGGGAGAAGAGAGAGACAGAGATAGAGAGGAGAGGTGGAAAGAGAGAGAGAGAGAGAGAGGGAGTGAGAGAGAGGGAGAGAGAGTAAAGGTTATTAACCTTATTAATGTCATGGACTCATCTGGAAGTCTAGAAAAAGCTATGGATCTCTTCCCAGATTCATGTTTTTAAATGCACACAATAAAATACATGGGATTAAACATGAAAACAATTACATTAACATATAGTTGTAAATATATATATATATTTTTTTTCTTAAAATCCACAGTTGTTGTTGAGTCATGTCCAATTCCTTATGACCCCATTTGAGGTTTTCTTGGCAAAAACACTGGAGTGGTTTGCCATTTCTTTCTTCAGCTTATTTTACAGATGAAGAAACTTAGGTAAATAGGATTAAATGACTTGGCCAGGGTCACATAGCTAATAAATATCTGAGCCTGGATTTGAATTCAGGTCTTTTGGACTCCAGACCATGACACTCAGATGCCTTTAAAATTCCCATATCCCAGTTTAATTACTGTTGTTTTAAAGTGATATGAGGAAAGGACAAGTCTAAGATCCTTTAGAGGGCCAAGAATAGAAAGAGAATTCAAAGCCTAGACCCAATCTGCCCCTCTTTTTGCCCAGTCATCAATATCAGTGCCAAGACTTGGGCTCTGTCCTCATGAAATATCTAACCCTGCTGCCATGGTGTCTCCAATATTGGCTGGCAGGAGGTCCATGCCTGGGCCTCCATTCTGCTTGTGGGCACCTTCATGGATGACAACCAGTTTGCTTGAAAAAGAAACATCATAAACTCATAAATGGAGGTGGTGATGCTAAGTCAGGGAATTGTTGCTAATGGAAAAGGAAGTGGTAAGGCTGCCCACGTAGTCCCTAAGCCATCTTGTTTGTTATCATTGGTCTCTATTTACATGGAAAGATCAGATTTCAAGCCGGCTTATTCACAGATTTTGTTTGTATTTCAGCTCATGGCCAGACCGAGAGTGTTTGTGCCACTGACTTTTTTTCATTTTATTTTTAATAGAAGTAAGTGTAATGTTTATTTGGAGAATGGAAATCTAGAGGAAAGTAGTCTGGGAATATCAACTAGAGACATAGATGACCTTAGCCTGTAGCGATGGACTGAGATATAAACAACTCCTAGGCAAAAGCTCGCCTTTCCAAGAGCACTGCCTGAGGAATTGAGAATCCTAGTCTGCTTCTGACCTGCCAGGCCATCTTAGGTCTATGGATCGATGATCATTTATTATCACTGAGCTTCTTGAGAGAAGTGATTGTTTCATTCTCTGTCTCTGTGGTCTCAATGATGGTGCACAGGAGAACTGGTTGATTCATTGGTTGAGGGACTGCTATACACTCACCCAAATCTGGGGAGGGGAGAGTAGAAGGACAAAAGCAAGACAATTCTTGACCATAACGAATATTAATTGTTGGTGTTGTCCAGTCGTGTACAACTTTTCATTTACCCCATTTGAGATCTCGGCAAAGATCCAGGAGGGGTTTGTCTTTTACTTCTCCAGCTCATTTTAAAGATGAGGAAACTGAGGCAAACAGGGTTAAGTCCACAGTCACACAGTTAGTAAGTGTCTGAAGCCAGATTTGAACTCAGGAAGACGAAGTCCTCCTGACTCCAGACCTGACACTCTGTCCATTGCACCACCTAGCTGTCCAAAGAGCATAACAAAGGAAAATCACTTAATGTCTTCAGGTCTTCATTTTCTTTCTGGTAAAATGGTGATGATGTTTAACTCCCTAGCTAATAGGTCTGCTATGTCCATTAAATAAGGTCACACAGGCAAAGTGATTAAGAGTTATCAAGGGCTACAGACATGTGAGCTGGTCCTTTTGCAATGCTAAAAGGACCAGAAGCATCAACTGACCCCAAAATTTGCTTCATAAGAAAACTTTTCATCAATATGATCTCTATTGATCTTTATCTTATTGATAAAAATGCACTGTGTCAGTGGACACAGCTTAGCTCCTTGAGCTATTCTTTTTAAATCTTTATCTTAGAGTTGATACTAAGTGTCAGTTCCAAGGTAGAAGAGAGGTAAGGGCCAGGCAATTAGGGTTAAGTGACTTGCCCAGGGTCACAAAGCTAGGAAGTGTCTAATGTCAGATTTAAACACAGGACCTCCTATCTCTAGGTCTGACTCTATCCCCTGAGCCACTTACCTGCTTCCCCAGCCCTTTGAGATATTTTAAAATTCTGGTCCTCCTAATGTTAATAATAATGAGAGCTGATGTTTACAATAAGCTCCTTATGTCAAAATCCTCAGAGGTAGGCAGGCACTATAGGTATTACTATCTTCATTTTACAAATGAGGAAACTGAGGCTTAGCAAGGTTAAAAACTTGCCTAGGGACATATGACCTATATGTATCAAAGGTAGAATTTGAATCCATTGTCAAAAAGGGAATGATATGACTCAAGACAATGGGTTTACCCTCATTGGAGAATGTTCAAGCAGAGGCTGGATGGGTGGTGGGCTATTTGCAGCTCGGGCTCTGACACTAGTACTGTAGATACAAAAATACAGTGATAATATACATGTATGTATGTTCATGAGTATGTATATATTCCCATCTATTATATATATATATATCACCTCCATGTCATCTATGTATTGCATTGTATCATTAATGGGTTTTGATGGCTTACATGTAAGTATTGGCTCAAAATATCTGCACATACATACCTAAATACATGTACACATATGTATGGGGAGAGATCTCTTGGTAATCAGAAAGAGTAAATTATTAGGAATCAGAGGAACAGACAGTCTCTAATGCCCTCTGCAAAGCACTAGGTATATAAAGAAAGCCAAAAAGAGGGTTCAAATCTATCTACTACCTGAATGACTTTAGATGGGTCTCAGTTTACTCATCTGTAAAATAAGGAGAAGTTGGACTAGATGTCCCTCTGAGATCCATGATTCCAGGAATCTTTCCTTTCAGTTGGAATATCCAAGAATCTTGAACCACTTCACAGATTTCATATAACAATGCTTTTTAAGGCAAAGGATTCTTTATATAACACAAAAGCAACATGATACAGTTCTACTGTAGCTACCTGGGATGGGAATGGGGCAGAAAAGAGCCCTCCCTTCCTTCTTCCTTTAGCAGAGCTTAAGGAACAGGTAAAGGAAGTAGAAACATGGTGGAGACAAAGTCTAGGATTTGCAAAGAGGAGATAATGAGACAGAGACACTCTAAGAAAAGAACAACCCTGTATTGAGGATGTCTGAGGAACTTAATTTTAAGTCCTGTCTCTGCCACTTACCATCAGTGTGACTTTGGGCAAGTCAATAAACATCTGTGAGTTTTTGTCTATAAAATGAGGCATTAGACTTAGATGGCTTCTGGATAGAAATATGATCTGAGTAGGGAAGTGGGGACAGGGGTGGTGGGACACTCAAATGAACCTTATTCTCCATATGAATCCTTATCTCCCCTGCAAAAGCTGTAAAGTACCGGTCCCCAAGTCCTTCTCCCTGAGTGGAATCTCATTTTCTAGGGGGTCCAATGATGGAGAATACCAAATGCTTCACAATAACCCTCAGGACACTGAAAGAGAATGATCTGAAGGGTCAGGCTAGCCATTTAAAACTTTACATAACAAGAATATGCTGAGGTTCAAAAGCAGTGCAATTTTGTAAACAGAACAAAGACAAACTAAGCAAAGGAGCTTTAAGGCTTGGAAGACAAGCTGAGCATTCTGGGCTCCAGACCTTCCCCCTGAGAGAACAATTTGAAATGCAGAGGCTGAGTTGTGCTTTCCCCACTAGTCTCTCTCCTTCCTCTCTGCCCACAAGAATTCCTTGCCAACAGGAAAAACAGAGAATATTTATTTCTATGGCATCTTAATGGCTACAAATTTGAGACCAGCAATAATGGTACTTTGATATGTTGTACAGGTTATTATTCCAATGTATTCCATTAAACAGACATTTATTACATGTTCTCTACTGCACAGGTCTGTGCTAGGCACTGAAGGAGACATACATTGAAGTCAGATCTGGTCTCTACTCTCAAAGATGTTATCTTTCTTAATATTCTAGTATGGGGATATCATGCCTACATGGATAGCCGGACTACAAATATCACGTATCTTTTGGAATTCTTAGCTTCCTTTAACCTGAGCCTAGGGGCCACCTGCTACATGAAGCCTTTCTTGGTTTCTCCAGTTGTTATTGCTTTCTCTCTTGTCATGATTCCATGTAGTTTTATATATTGTTTGCATTTACCTATCTGATTACATTCCACACTCCCTCTCTCTCCCCAGTAGAGTGTAGGCTTCCAGAGCACAGGATCAGTTTCATTTCTGTTTTTGAATTCTCATTATCTAGAATGGTACCTTAATGAACAATTGATAGAGTATGGTATTGGAAGCAGGAAGACCTGGGTTGAAGACCCTAGGCTGTCTCAGACACTTATTAACTATCACTCAATTTCTTTTGGCTTTCAGGCCCATCATCCCTGAAATGAAGAGGTGGGGACATGGTGGTTTTAAAGGTCCTTTCCAGTTCTAAAGTTAGGATTCTGTGACCCTAGAATTTGAGTAGAATTAAACCATCCTGACCTTATTTCACAAATAAGAAAATGGAGGCTAAAAAGGTTAAAGAAACCATGTAGAGTCACACAGATGAACAGTGATTGAGCTGAAACTTGAACCCAAGTCTTGTGACTCCCTATTGGGAGTTTTTCTACTCTTTCCACCACCTTCATTGCCCCTGTCCTTAAAAAAATTCACCCAATTATTTCTTTTTTTAATTAAAAAATATACACCCAATTATTTTAAAGACTTATGAAAAGAAACAGAATCCTTACCACCCCATATGCGATGATGTCTGAGTACATCCTCATTTCTGGGTACACACTAACAAGGTACCACCGGAATGTCTTACACTGCAGTTTTTTCCTCAGGGCTTTTCTTGCAGAAATGTCACCAATGTCGATTCCAGAATCCTGTCCACATAGAAAAACAGTCATGATTGAAGAGCAGCTTCTTCTGCTTCCAGAGCAGATACAAGCCCCTATCAGCAGCCTCCTGAGGAATAGTTGTGCTGGTCTGAGCTCTTGGCTGCCAAAGAAGGGTTTCAGACAATACTGCTCAGACTCCAGAATTGTATTTAAAACCACTGACTTCCTTTGGGGTCCCTGGCCTGCAGCGATGACCTGTGTGGTGGCTGTAATTGAAACCTACTTGTGACTGGACAAGTAACAAACTCAATGTGGTCACTCAAAGCCTCAAGTGCAGAAATTCTCAAGGCTTATTTGAAAGAAGGGACATGGAAGTGGGCCAACATGGATGTATGGCGCACCAGTATTGTGTATTGGTGTGATCTGATGCAATCGATGAAGATAATGAGTTATTGATTGTTGTCTTCAAGCATCTTCAGGATTGTCATAAAATATTACCTGTACGTATGCAATACATACATATATGTGTATACATAGTAATCCTGGATGAGGAAATACTTTCCCAATATAGGTTGACACTTTCTCTGCAACTTATTATCTTTGGGAGTTGCAAGGAACATTGAAAAGTTAATTGACTTATTCAAGGTCACCCAGCTGCTATGTGTGAGAATTTTGAATTTATGTCTTCCTAGTTTTGAGATCAACTCTCCCTTCACAATGCAATACTGCCAAACAAACATATGTGTGTATGTAATTAGAGGAGGATATATGTATATATATATCCATGTATGTGGTATATATGTAGATGCACACATAATAGAAATATACACATGATGTCATACATTATGATACCATATAAGTATATATATATGTATACACACAAATGTATAGTATACATGTGTTCCAAAAATCTTAGTGTGATTTTTAACCACAAATAGTGAGACTTTGGGGTCATGTGTATACATCATGTTATTATTATTTTTAAGAAACAATAAGGCTACAATGACAGACTGAGTATAAATCAAAAGTCCATGAGTCTATCATGCATAGACATCGCTGATGACAACTGGACTCTAGTCTAGCTTTCCATATTTATTTCCTATTTATCCCCCTCATGCACTCTGAATTTCAAACAAACAGGTCTTCCATCTCCCTTTGCCAGCACCCCTATGAAATGAAGTTCTTCACCATCTCTACCCCCTTGGAATCTCTAGCTTCCTTAGATTAGGTGGCACCACCTCTGTAAGACCACGTATGACCCTCTCCTCACCATCACCCTAGCCTCTGCTTTAGAACTCCCCCAGGATAATAGTTTGTATTAACTGGATATCCTAATCATTTCATGTTGTATTCCCACTCCCTTCCAGTTGAGTGTAAGCTCCTTGAGGTGAGGAACTGTTTCATTTTTGTCTTTGAATGTTCTACAGTTTGCTTTCTTCCCTGCTCTGGATCTCAGATTCTAGTGTTAGAGAGAACTCTGTGTACCCCTGAAGATCAACAACTATTCTGCATCTCATTTTTAGAGAAATACAGAAGCATTTTGTTTTGTAGCTTTTTTATGCATCTATAAAATCAGAGCTTTCGCCATAAGTCTTATCAACCTAATAGTCTGTAAGATCCAACAAGACATGGACCATACCTTATCTAAATGTGCTCTCTGCCCAGCATTTAATGATTAAAGTTTTTTTTTTTATGGAATGAATGAATGAATGAATGAATGGGAAGTGATGGGGTAGTATACTTGAATTAAGACCAGAATTCAAATTCTGCCTCTGATACTGTGTGACTCTGGGCATTTAACCTTTTGATTTGTCATTTTCCTCACCTATAAAATGAGGGTTGGACTATGTGATCTTGAGGTTCCTTCCAACTTTAAATCAATGAAGATATGAATGAATGAATATTCCAGAACGAATGAATGAAATCCCACGAGGGGAGGTTTAGTAGCATGGTAGAGAAGGAATTAAAGTTGGAATATAGAAAGTATGGTTACTGTCTCCATTTGCCATTGACTTGTCTTGTGACCTTGAGAAAGGCTCTTCATAGGAAGTTCATAGGAAGTTCCCAAGTTCATAGGAACTTAGATTTGGGACTGGAAAAATCTTTAAAGGTCAAGTTCAACTCCTTCCCTTTCTAAAGAAGGAAACCAAGGCCCAGAGAGCTCAAGTAATTTGCCAAAAGTACCACAGCCTACCTGGTATTTGAAGCCAACCCGACTGATTCCAATCTAGCACTTACTGGCTTCCATTCCCTGGATCTCAGTCTGTCCCCTGTAAAGAGGGGTTTGATCTCTGTTGGTCTTTTGAGCTCTGACATTCTCTAAATTGTGTGACTTAGTCCTTTCCAGGGGACCTAGGGAGTCAGATCACTCTCTTAGCAGACTCCCAAGGATTTTCCAAAGCCTGTAGTAATGAGGCTTTGACGGTCATTAGACTGACTTTGTTGAAGTCATTAGACTGGTGAAATGGATTCTTTTGCAGGCTTAGGAAACATCCTAGGGGTTGGAGTCTGAACCAAAGTCCTATAATTGGGCACTCCTCACTAATTTCAAGCCTATAGCATGGTGCTACTTTCCTGGAAAGATTCCCCATCAGAATTTCACTCTGGCAGCTTAATTAATCATCAGTGTATTTTGTTCAGAGTCTTGAGCACAATTTGCTTCCTTTTTTCTAGGTAGAGCTTAGAGCTCTTCTCCTAACTAATAAAGTCTCATCTGATTGGTTACCACAAAGCTCCAGGGTTAGTTTTGGCTAAAATAACTGCTACTTTCCCCATCATCTTGATCTGCATCCTGTCTCATTTGGTAGAGTTTATGAGAACAGGAATTTCTTAGGGAAAGCAAAGATTCATAGTCCTCCCAATAGGGGGCTTCAGCCAAGGCTCAAGACTCTCAAGGAAAGCCATGGCCTAAAGTGGGAACAGGTTCTAAGTCACGCATGGAGCCCCAAATAAAGGGCAGAGACATATTGGGCAAGCCCTAGAGATAGGACTAGAAGCCTCATGACATATCTAAAGACTCTGCCCTTTTCTAAATGAAGAGTCATTTCATCAGGCGCCTACACACAAATAATGCAGCAGCAATTTTTCCTTCTTCTTCCTAGAATCTAGTGACTAGAGACCACATTGCAGAGTGCAGTCAAGAAGATTTGTGTTAGTATCCTGCCTTTGAGACATTTTAAGTAGAGATCAAAGAACCTGTCTCACAGGTTTTTATTTTAATTTTTATCAACAAAAATTTTATTTTCCCCTCCTTTCTCTTACACTTATTGGCCATATGACCCTGGGGAAGTCACATAGCTTTTCTGAGCCTCAGACTCAGGATTTATAATGAGTAGGGAACATTTAATGTTGGTGGACAGAATTTCCATTGTGGAATTCCCTATCCTGAGAAGATCTGAGTATGTTTGTATTGGTGGAGAAGAGAATAGAGGGCAGCAATTGAATCTTAGCAGGCAATGCCTTTTGTAAGATTCAATGCCCTCTAGGAAAAGGGCCAAACTTATTCACAGCTCTGCATGATGGGTCCCAGTGGAAAGATCTCTCACTCAGGGAAAGATCAATATCATTTACATCTAATGGGGTCTGTGGTAGACATTGCAGTGGCAGTATCTGGCAGTGGTGGTCAGTTCTGGAGAGAGCCTTGAACCTACGTGGTGAGCCTATATTCAAAGGTCTAGTGAGCAAAGATGGGTAAATCCACTGGCCTCTGGGAGCTTTGGTAATTGTCTGAATTTTGATGGTCCTTCCATTCTCATAAAACATGGATATCCTCAATCATAATACTATTTAATGGATAGCCATAGGACTTCATAGCTAGGAAAGACTTTTCCCACTAACTCCACCCCCCTCAATTTTCACACAAAGAAACAGATCAAGAGAGAAGGTCATTAGTCCTGGTTAAACAGGACTGCATGAGTTTTCTACTCCTGACCCTTCCCTTAAACCTTCTCTTTTTTAACCATTACCTTCTAAGTATTGGTTCCAAGGCAGAAGAGTAGTAAAGGCTAGACAATGGGGGCTAAATAATTTGAGCAGTTACACAGCTAGGAAGTGTCTGAGGTCACATTTGAACTCAGGACCTCTCAACTCCAGGCCTGGCTCTCTATCCACTGAGCCACCTAGCTGCCTTTCCCTTAAATTTTTAAGATCTTTTCTAGGTGTCTGCTAAGGCCACCCGATAAGTTGTATGTACCACTGTATTTATCCCTACTGGAACCCTGAGCATCCTAGAACCCATGGGGAATGACCTACCTCTTGGGGTATATTCCATGCCATATAGACATGACTCTTAAATTCATCCATCCAGACTTCTGCCACCCTCAGAGCATTTCTGCGGACATGGGCTGTGAGGTCCTCAGTGTAGGGCTTGTGAGCTCGCTCAATGTGGGCTATTCTGGAGCAGGGCAGGACCTCCACACTCCCACCACACTGCCACACCTGCAGGGGAGATGACCAATGCAACTTAGTTCAATTCAGCAGACATTGACAGAGAGTCTCTAGTGCACAGGGCTCTGGGAGAGATAAAGTTAATGACCGATCCTTGCCCTCATGAAGCTCAGTCTAGTAGGAGTGGATGCAGGAAGTCCAGACCAAGTATTGGAAGAGGGACTTCTAAAGAGGGAGAGAACATGCCCAGCTGGAGAGATCAGAATCAAAGAAATTGGGAGCTGGCTGGAACTTTGGAGAGAGAGGACCACGTCTACTGATAAAGACAAGGAAGTCCAGAGAGAGAAAGCAACTTCCCTAAGATTACATAGAAGTCAAAGGCAGAGCCTGAATAAAAAGGAAACTCTCCTCACTCCAAAACCAAATCTCCTTGCTACTCTATAATACCATCTTATGCCAACAAATAAATTACAGAACCAGAAGATCCCAGGCTTATGGATTTAGAGATAGAAGTCTTTCTGCCCAACCACTACCTCATTTAATAGATGAGCAATCTGAGAGATGCTCAGTGACTTGTCAAAACTCATAGTGTAATAGATATAGAGCAGAAAGGGATCTTGGAAGGCACTAAGTCCAACCTGCTCATTTTACAGATGAGAAAACTGAGGATAAGAAAGTTCACAGAAGTAGCCAGTGACAGTGGTATAATTCCAATCCAAAGCCTCTGACTGAACCAATTGGTTTTTCCCCTGTAGCATGCCAATTAGATTTCTCGCTCTTCTTTCTAAGCTTCCCAGGCCAGCATCAAGAAGATAGTGATGTCTCACCAAATGTGCAAAACATTTTGCATGTTACTGCTTTCTGTTTTACAATTAGTCACCCCTTCCAGCCCCCTAGGAAGCTGGGTCACTTCATCTCTTGAGCTCATTATCCCCATAACCAACTGAGAAATGTCTTATTCTGTTTTCACTGATCTCAAGGAGGAAATATCCTGGTGAGAGCTAGCAATGTTCCTGATATTAGAAGCGCAAACTATTGGTCCTTGATTCCCTTAATATTCAGTAGCTCATTGTACACCCAGGACCACTTGCCAGGGGTAGTGGGGGTAGTGCTGGAAATGCTTATGCCATACTCCTACTGGGACATTAGACATCATCTAGCCCAACCTATCATGTCAATGAAAAGGAAGTGGAAGCCTCAAAGGTGGGAGGAACTTCCTCCAAATGACCTTAGTATGTCTCAGGGGCAGGGACCCCAGTCCTATTGACACCCTCTCTGGTGCCTTTGCTTACTCAAATATCTTAGTAGTGAAGAGAGGATAAGTCATTCACTTTTGTAAGACTCAGTTTTCCCATCCATAAAATGGCAATTGATTTGCATTACCTTCCTCATGAAATTGTCGTAAGATAAATTCTTTGCAAATCTTGGGGCTCCAGAGAAATGTGAGTAATTATTAACACTATCTTTTTGTAGATGGGGAATCTGAGACCCATAGAAGTTGGATTACTTGTCCAAGATTAGTGGATACATCAATAAATATATAAATGTTTCTATTTCTATAAATAGAATACATTCAATAATATTGAATAAATAACACTATCATATAAATATGTATTTATATGAGGGTAAGGACAGTCTTTTGGCACATTTTACATCCCCAGTCCTTAGCACAGTGACTGGCACTGTAACAGTTAAAATTCAACTGTTATGATTAAAATTTTGGGAAACTGAGGCAGGTAGAAATTAGTTTCTCTCTGCAAGGAGTATTATATTTTTAGAGGTTTATTAAAGGTTGAGAATTTAAGAAAATACAAGTAAGAAAGGCACATGCTAGGTGGGCTGAGAGCCCCAATTCCATTTCATTCACATCATGAGAGACACGTCTGCTCTGAAGTAGAAGTAGAAAAAAGGGCACGTAGCCTTTACAACGAGGTTAAATACCCCATCTCGCTCTCGGCCCAGGTGAGGTTACAAGGCATTTTGGGAAGTGAGCAAGGACTTCTGGGGAATGGAGTCCTGGATTCAAGTCTCCATTTTTTTTTGCAGCACATAGTAGGTGCTTAATAAATGTTTCTTGATGATTGCAATTACCTACTAAGTGCTAGACCCTGTGCTAAGCACTGAAAGTACAAAGAAAGGCAAATGATAGGTTCTGTCCTTGAGGAACTCCCAGTCTGAAAAAGGAGACAACATGGAAAGCAAACAAAGAAACTTATCTTCATCTACTATATTCCAGTTGCTAAGGTGGGTGCTAAGAATATGGATGCCACAATCCTTAGTCACAAAGAAGAGATCAAAAGAAGAAAATGATTTGTCTTCCATGAGATTATGAGCTCCTCCAGGTCAGGGACTACTTAAAATTTTTTCCCTGATGTTAAAAGATTGCTCTACTGCAAATATGAATAACATAGAAATAGGTTTAGAACAATGATAAATCCATAACCCAGTAGAATTGCTTGTCGGCTTTGGGAAGGGGAAGGAGAGACTGGGGGCGGGGGGATTATGAATCATGTAACCATGGGAAAATATTCTAAATACAATTAAAAAAAATATCCCTAATATTTAGCACAGTGCCTGGAACATAATAGGTGATTAAGAGAGAGAGCTAGGACTTCAGCCAAGGTATTCTCTGAAGCCAAGATCCTTTCCACCCTTTACACTGTTTATTTCGGTTGTTCTGGGAGCTTTGCTAACTTTTCACTATGGATTCTGCCTGGTAGAGGGAAGAGAGTAATGGTCTTGCATTCAGGAAAAGCTAGGTTCTTCTTGATAAAAGAGACAAGGACACATACAAACAAATACATGATGAATGGAAAGTGGGCTTAGGAACTTCATTGGAATTCCTGTATGAGGAAATTCCCTTTACCAGCACAGATTAGCATCTTCTTTCTAACTTAAAATCTTAGATCACTGTCTTGATCACTTAAAGGTTGTAAGTGTGACTACACTTAGTGGTGACTGGTTATGAGGAGATGGAACTTGAACTTAAGCCCTCCTGGCTTTCAGGTCAGCCTTACCTGAAATTCACCCCACCAAGAATAATGGAAAATTAATGGTTCATACTGTTAATGAGGCAGCTCAGTGGCACGGTAGATAGAGACTATGTCTGGAGTCAGGAAGACCCAAGTTCAATGCTGGCCTCAGATACTTACTAGCTAGCTGTAGGACCCTGAGCAATTCACTTGACCTCTGTTTGTCTCAGTTTCTTCCTCGGTGAAATGAAGATAATGATAGCACCTGTCTTCCAGGGTTGTTGTGAGGACTTAATGAGATAATAATTATAAAGCAATTAGAATTGTGTCTGGCACAGACTAAATGCTACACAAACATTAGTTTGTTACTACTACTACTACTATTACTACTACTACTACTATAAGTGGCTGAGTCAGAATTTCAACCCAAATTTTAAGACTCCAAAGTTAGCTATCATTCTCCTTAAGGGAAGAGAATCAACATTTATCCTATGTCCTTTCTTGTTTTCTTTTTTGTCAAACCCTTATCTTTTGTCTTAAAATCAATACTAAGTATTGGTTCTAAGGAAGAAGAATGATAATGTCTAGGTAATTGGTAAGTGATTTCTCTAAGGTCACACAGCTAAGAAGTGTCTGAGTCCACATTTGAACCCAAGATCCTCATCTTTCCTCCCACCTTAACTGCCCCATCAGACATTTTTTTAGATAACTCTTTGGTAGAATTCATCTTAGCTCAATGGGCTGTTATAGTAAAACATAAAACTCTTCAGGGCATAGACTACCATACTTTCTGATCCCAGAAAGACCTGAATTCATATTCTGCCTCTGATATAGACTGGATGTGTGATCTTGGGAAAGTTGCTTAAACTCTCAGTGCTATAACCAACTCTCTAAGTCCCACAAAGTTTGCTGATCTTCACTAACAGAAGGAGATTCCTTCCTGGGAGCACTCATGAAATGACGCATCCTTTTTTACTTGTCCCCTCTCCTCCTCATCATCAAAGGCAGTGTTGGGGACACAACAGGAATTTAGTGCTTGTTGATGGATTGGTTTACATGGCACTTTTCTCCTAGGGAGAGTTAAATGATCCCCAATAGTACCAATGCTTGGTAAGCACACCATGCCCAGGTTTGGCCTTAGGGACTAATCTCTATTACCTATGAGCAAGCAACTTGGACAGTTTTCATTTTCTTCTTGCTTTGTCCTACTAATGAAACAGTACCTGCAGGCTCTTAATACAATACTGTTAATTCTAATATGTGAGGGAATTATTTTTTATTGCAGTGAGAATGGACGATATTACATAAGACATTTCAATGTAGCAAATTGAACATAAGGCATAACATCGTTATTTCTCTGAATAGATATACCTCTAAAATTTCCATGTTTAAATTCAATTAAATTTGAGAAACATTTATTAACCTTTTTTGTAAAAGACACTATGCTAAAAACTGGAGATCTAAACACAAAAGTGAAATAGCCTTTGCCCTCTAGAAGTTTGCATTTATCTGGGAGTGGGAGGTGGGAAATGGAATATGGATGGAGTGGAGTTGAGGTTACACATACTAACCCTAAAATCCTTAGAGTTTTAAAGGAAATAGAGATTTTCTTGCAAAATTTTACCTCCCATATCATCAGTGATTTAGGACTAAAAGATTGGGCACTTAAGTGGCACAGTAGATAGAGCATCAGACCTGGAGTCAGGAGGTCCTGGATTCAAATGTGACCTCAGCTATTTCCTAACTATGTGATTCTGGGTAAGTCATTAAACCCCATTTGCCAAATCCCTGCCATTCTGTCTTAGAGTTGTTTCTAAGACAGGAAGAAAGGTTTTTAAAAAACCCTATCTATTCCATTTTCTAGAAGAGGAAACTGAGACCCAGTGAAGTGAACGGATTCACTCAAGAATAATCAATAACTTATCAATAAGCATTTAAGAAATATTTATTATGGTCCTGGCACTGTGCTAAGCATATTCAAACTGGGCATACAAAAACAAACAAAAAGAGAGTCATTCTCCTCAAAGAGTTTAAAACAGTGGTTCTCAACCTTTCTAATGCCGTGACCCTGCAATACAGTTCCTCATGTTGCGGTGATCCCAAACCAAAAAATTATTTTGGTGGCTACTTCAAAACTGTAATTTTGCTACAGTTATGATTTGGAATGTAAATACCTGATATGCATTATGTATTCTCATTGCTACAAATTGAGAGGTTGAGAACAAATTGAGAGGTTTAAAGGAAGGGTAGAGATAAGCTAGAAACAAACAGTAATGAAATTCAAGGGCAAGTCATGGATGGGTTCTAGTCTGAAGAAGTATATACTTTAAACCTGATCTTAAGAATCATCAATGAAATACTTAATACAATGCTGTATCTTCAAAGTCTTAGAATCCAACAATCCAATTATTCATACAGGCAACCCTTTCCCGGTGCCCCTGAAATACAGTCATTCAGTCTTTGCTTGAATATTTCTGAGAAAGATTCGCTGCCTCCTGAGGCAGTCACTTCCATATTTGTGCAGTTCTAGTTGTTAGGAAGATGTCCTTTATATGAAACTGATATCTATGTCCATGCAACTTTCAATCATTGATCTAACTTTCTGCAGAGACAAGCAAAACAAGTTTAATCCCTCTCCTGCCTCCTCAACAATCCTTCTGATACTCAAATACAGCAATCATGGTCATCTAAGTCTTTGCTCCTCCAGGCTAAACATCTCTAACTCCTTGTATGACATGGTTGTCAAATCCCTTCTCTGACTTATATTGCTTCTTCTGGACACAGAACTGAAAATAATATCCTAGATGAGCCGTACCCAAGTCAGAGCCCAACAATATTGGGACTTTGCAGGATCTGGACATCAAAGCAGGTGAATAGACCCACCTGCCCCTGGCCTTAAGGTTCATTAGAGCATGGAAAGGAATGATTTTGGCAAAGTTCACATCTGCTCATGATCTGAGTATGTGTGTGTGTTTATGGAGTGGGGCAATCAGAGGGATTCTCCAATTAAAGTAAGGAGCATACAGGGCAATGAGTCTTTATCTTTCTGTATAGAGCAGTGTTGCAGATCCTTTTAGAGGAGTAGGTGATGTGAGAAATGTCCTCAGGTGCCTGTGGAGAGGGGTAGGGGATCAGCCCAGTCCCATGTCCCTCTGGATTTCTTTTCTTTTTTTTTTAAACCCTTACCTTCCGTCTTGGAATCAATACTGTGTACTGGCTCCAAGGCAGAAGAGTAGTAAGGGCTAGGCAATGGGGATCAAGTGACTTGCCCAGGGTCACACAGCTATAAAGTGGCTGAGGCCAGATTTGAACCTAGGATCTCCCATCTCTAGGCCTGGTTCTCAATCCACTGAGCTACCCAGCTGCCCCCTCCCTCTGGATTTCTAATAACAAACTCTGGAGAACTCTGCTGGGGCAATTGCACTCCTGCCCACAGAGAGGACGCTGAGTGTCTCTTGGCACACATGCCATAGGTTTGCCACCACAGGCATAGAGTATGGATATACTCATTGGCATCTTATTACAAGACAGCATTCATTAAGATCTCAGTGAATAGTCTAATTCTGAGGGGAATTATTTAGAATCATCCCCTTGCTTCCTTCTAAGGCAATGATTTTCATTTAGTTGCTTGAGAATACCCAAGGTTCTCAACAATAGTTCAAAGGATTCATAATAAAAATTCTTTAATGGTACTTATAGCAGTAAAGAATTATAAATCATATTGTAAAAAGTATAAAATACACTGGGGTTCACAACACATTTTTTTGTTATTGTTGAAAGGGATTCATGGAGCAAAATACATTGGGAATTATTGTCTTATGGTATGGATTTCACCAACTAAAACTACCTCCAAGATAACTTGATTACTTAGGAGTTATGGAAGGAATTATTCTTGACTAAGGATTCAGTCCTCTGTGCTAGCCTATATGTAAGGAAGGAAGCAAGAGTTCAAATGCCAGGCAGGGAGCTAAGAGTTTTACAAATATTATCTCATTTGATCTTCACAACAACCCTGAGAGATAGGTGTTATTATTATCCCCACTTTGCATTGAGGAAACTGAGGCAGACAGATCAGGTGACTTACCCAAAGTCATACAGCTGACTCCAGACCTATGGGTCTAGCCACTGTACAACCAGTTGCCTCTACAAAAGAAAATCAGTAGACAATCCCCTTGCTTTTTAAAAATGTTTCTCCTTGCATTTTCTTTACAGAAACAGTAGGGATATGGGGAGGAAAGGAAGAGAATTTCTTTCTGTTTAGAAGTCCCAAAGTGTGTTTTGTTTCCTAGTGGGCAGGAAGGGAAGGAGGAGCTCAAATCACAGGATGACACCACAAGCCTGTGAAGGACTATGTGGAATTCTATGAGAGAAAGGGATTTCAGGAAAATCGTAGACTATTATCCTATAGGCAAACCCAAATTCATCTGCTTTCTAAGAGGAAGGACTTTCTAAATAACAACAACAACCATAAACAATAATATTAATAGTAGAATTTTTATACTTCTTTAATGTTTGCTTTAATGTTTTGATTTATACACATTATTTTATTTGATCATTACAAAAACTCTATGGGCTAAGGAGAGAGGGAAATGGTTCTGTCTATATGGCTTCTCCTAACTTGGATATTCTCTGATTCTCTGAAATAATCCACTCCTGCTATGAGAACCTTATTATCATCTTAAGCATCTGGCTATAGCCTCTGGATTCTTGGCAGTTTCTGTGCCTAGGAGTGGATGGCATGGATTCAGCACGGTTGCAGAGCTATCTCTGGGATACTGCCTAATTGCTTTCTGCTTATGCTGTAGAAAACAATAGTCTTGTGACTTAATATCACAGGTAAAGATTTCTAGGGTTCCACTGCATGGCACATCATAGTAAGGGGGAATCCATGAAATCTGAAGAGATTCTCCAAAGAGAATGTCTGATTCTGGGAACAGGTGGGAACTGTCCATGGTTTTAACCTTATATAGATTGCAGAAGGGAGAGAGGAAATAAGTGTGGCTTTGGGTGAACATTTATTTTCCTGGTAGGATGAGGTTAGAATGGCTGAGGCTGAGCCTGGGAAACTGGGCACTCTTGCCCAACAACAGGGAAAGAATAGGATTGAAATTATTTTGAGGATTGGGGGAGGGAAAGGAGATTTGTATTAGTCAGGAAGTAGAAAGGAAGTTAGAGCTAGGAACTAGGCTGAAGACAAGAAGAGGTGAGAGAGAGAGAGAGAGAGAGAGAGAGAGAGAGAGAGAGAGAGAGAGAGAGAGAGAGAGAGAGAGAGAGAGAGAGATACAGAGAGACAGAGACAGAGACAGAGACAGAGACAGAAAGACAGACAGAGACTGAACAGGTAGAGGAGGTATCTTTTTTGGAGGCAGCAAACAGCTATTAAGTGAAGAAGCTAGTTAGCTCAGGAAGTTATGCCAGCATTGGGGACAGCCATTTGATTATTTAATTCCCAATTATGTAATATGACAATTCTATGTTTTATTATTTTGCCTCCCCCATTATCCCTGAGTTATGAATAAGGAGCTTTTTGAAAAACCCAATCTGAAAGAGCACTCAATTTGGAGCCAAAGGACCTGGCTTCAAGTCTCAACTCTATCGCTCCTATTTGACTACAAACAAATCACATCACCTTTGCAGACCTCAATCTATTTATAAAATAAAGGGGTTGGTTTATATGGCATCTAGTGTACCTTCTAGTTCAAAATCTATGCTCAAAGAAAGAGGAAGACAGAGGGTGTCACTTCAGGAGAAGAGGTGGACAACAGAGGTCAAAAGAAGCTGGTAGTGGTGATGGGATGTGCTAGAAGGCCACATCCAACACTTTCTGACCCAAAGGTACACAATCCAGTTAAAAGAGTATTATGTGATCACTGGTTCTGGGGAAACATAGTTTTAAATACCACCTCCACATCCTTTTATTTATAAAAGGCCATAAAAGTGACATATGAGTAGACTCAATTGTACCCAGTGATTTCCCTCAAACCAAAGCTGTTTTTCAGCAAAGCACTGATGATGCCCAAGTGCATCCTGCTGCAGCCCAGTTGAAGCAGTTAGTTATTTTGATTATGTAGTTTAAATTAATGTCATAAAACCAGGCAAGCCATTGAGTGAACAGAAGCAATCTCCAACAGCTTCATCTGGTGAAACCATTAACTTCATTTCACTGAAGAGAAACCATCAAACTATCCTCATGTCCTAAGGCATCTACTATAGACTCTTCAAGTCATAACAGACCACTTAATATAGATAGTAAATAACAATTAGCTAGTGCTTGAGCAAACTCCAATTAATCAGGCTTTCTTTCCTGAAGCAGAGAGTTATATTCCCTTCTCCAAGAAGGGTTGATTCCCCAATTTTGGGAAATATGTGCAATGAATACTGCAATTTGAGGGCCACATTTGATAGGGGGATATAGGATCATAGGATACAAGATTTTGACCTGGAGGGGACATGAGAGATCTGATTTAGAACACTTTTACAGATTAGGAAACTGAGACCCAAAGAGGTCAACTAGCCAAAAGTAATAGAACTATAAAAGCCAGGATTTAAACCTAGCATCTGTGACTATAAATCTTGTATTCTTTTCATGGTACTGAAGTGATGACATTCAGAGTGGTGGGAGTGTCAGAAAAGAGAAGGAATTATATTCACAAGATATTGCAAAGGCTTTGGTGAGAACTTGTATACAAAGTCCAGGACTCCTAGGTTACAAGCCTGACACATTGGGAGAATGGCATTGCCCTCTACAG
Source organism: Monodelphis domestica (assembly GCF_027887165.1). Taxonomy (NCBI): domain Eukaryota; kingdom Metazoa; phylum Chordata; class Mammalia; order Didelphimorphia; family Didelphidae; genus Monodelphis; species Monodelphis domestica. Next base: position 60,939,714 of record NC_077232.1, on the reverse strand, counting down.
TAATAAGGAAATTTCCTTCCTATTTTGAAGGAAGGAGGAACATTTAGAGAAAAGACAATGAATTCTCAACTGGTCATATTAAGTTCCAAATGTCTACTGGACCCAACTTGAGATGTCTGAAAAATAGTTAGATATATAATATTGGAGGTCAACAGAGAGAATAGAGCAGGGAAGACAGATTTGAGAATCATTATGAAAGACATGATAGTTATATCCATGGTTGCTGATGAAATTTCCAAGAGGGAAAAGGGATTAGGGCCCAGGAAATAGACATGATAGACATCTAGCATTGGAAGGTATGATCTAGAGGAGTATCCAGCAAAGGAACCAGAGAAGGAGTGGTCAAATAGATAAAGAAAAACCAGGAGAGAGGTTTTCCAAAAAAGTATAAAGAGAATATCAAGAAGGAGAGCATTAAAGGCTGTAGTGAGGTCAAGAAGAGTGAGAGTTGGGGGCAGCTGGGTAGCTCAGTGGATTGAGAGTCAGGTCTAGAGATGGGAGGTCCTAGGTTCAAATCTGACCTCAGATAATTCTTAGCTGTGTGACTCTAGGCAGGTCACTTAACCCCTATTGCATAGCCTTTACCTCTCTTTTGCCTTGGAACCAATACACAGTATTGATTCCAAGACAGAAGGTAAGCGTTTAAAAAAGCACACATAGGTTTGTTGGAAAATCAGTTGGCATAATGGAAATGAAGGCAAATTAGTAAATGGCATAGTACTGTACCTAGATAAATGATTATACCAACATCATCATTTTCTTCCCAGGTTCTGGACTTGGTTTGGGCCAACTCCATCTACATTTACCTTCTTCCTAAATGAATTGATAGGGGAGGTTTGGACTCATCCACTGTGGACTTAGTCTCCAAGATCCACTCTATGGATATTAATAATAGCTTGTATTTTTAAAGCAACTTGAGATTTGAAAACTAGCTTCCATAGATGACCCTCACAACAACCCAGGGATGCATGCAGTAAAAAATAAAAGATATTTTCCCTAGGTGGGGAAATAGAGATTCAGAGGGCTTAAATGACTTGACCTAATTGTCATCAAGGATGGACTCATGTATGCTGCTGAGATGACCAAAGTGGGATAGGGTCAAGACTGAGTACAGAAGTGCTCTGTGAAGAAGAGGGCTAGTTTGGATATTATGGGCTATTTGGAATTTGTCATGCTTTTGCACCCTGGAATCATCAACACATAATAGATTACCTTCCTCATGTAGCTTACCTGAATTGATGATGTTCAGTCCAAACTCACTCTTTTGGATATATCAACCTCTATTCAAGCTCCTAGGTCCTCACATCATTCTGGGAAAAGTCCATGTTGACTCAGTCCACTCCAGGTTGCTACTATTATGCCTTATATAAATGCATTCTTCAGTTGAGAGGTACCACCTTCCTACTCATCACATCCATTGTATTTCTTTTCTCACAAAATCCTACTCTATATTGTAAGCTTCTTAGGAGCAGAGACTTTTTCATTTAGGCTGCCAAAGTCTAATATAGTTCCAGGAACACAGAGGGTTCTTAATATTTGCCTGTCAATTAATTTACTAGCAAAATCCCCACATCCATTGTACCAACAACGTCTTCTCTCTTGTAATCTCTTCTATTTTTCCCTTTACTTTCCTCTCTACTGATTCCCTCTGTAATTCCATATAATTTTTTCCACATCCCGAAATTACTCTCCCAACAAGGAGGTCACCAATGGCATCCTTATTTCAAAATCCATGGGGTTTCAGTATCCAGTCTCACCTTCCCATCTCTTTCTTGGCAGATTCATTCACTTCCTACTTTACTGAGACATTGAAGACAGCACAATACAATAGAAAAAGTTCTGCATTTGGTTTTATAGGATTTGAATTCAATCTTGGATCTGAATAGAGGGTCTATCTACTTGTATGATGTTGGGCAATTCACTTAACCTATCTAGGTCTAAGTTTCTTGGCCTAAAAAATGGTAAGTTTGGACTAGATGATCTCTAAAATTCTTTCCAGATCTAAATCTATGATCTCATAAGTCTAACAGGTTAAAACTTTCTTCTCTCCCCTTGGAATCAAGATGATTCATCTTTATGAGTTCAAATCACACCTCAGATACTTGCTAGCTGAGTGACTTTGAGCAAGTCACTTAACCATGTTTGCCTCAGCTTTCTCATCTGTAAAATGAACTGAAGAAAGAAATAGCAAACAATTTCAGTATCTTTTCCAAGAAAATCACAAATGGGGTCATAAAGAGTAAACTAAACTGAAGTTACTGAGCAAGATAAAGAAATTCTAACTACATGTATACTTTTATTCATTTTCTTATTCTCCTCTCAGGTTTTAGAGGAAATAGAGTTTGTCCTACTTGCCAAGACCGTCCCCAAGTGCCCGTGGTTTCCATCTTCTCCTGTCTCCTCTAAGAACTCTCTTGGTTCTTTCTCCCCTTTTTTCTCCTATGTATTCATTTCTTCCTTCTCTGATGGCTTCTTCCTTTCTGCTTTCAAACATGTAGGGATTTCACCAATTTTAAAATAGCACCTTCTCTCTTTTTTCTATTATCTTCTCAAGTAACCTCCTTGATTTCTCTTTTTCCTTTCCTCTCTATTGATTTTCTCTGTAATTCCATGCAATTATCCACTTACAGAAATTACTCTCAACTAGGAGGCCATCAATGGCACCCTCATTTCAAAATCCAATGGCAATTTCTCTATCATCATTTTCCTTATCTTTGTAGTTTTTAAAATTCTTGACCAATTTCTTTGTGAAATTCTCCATTCCTCTGGTTTCCATGGCACTCCACTAGCCTGACTGGCCTCTCTCCTTTCTTGCTGCTTCTCTTTCTACTTCATAAGATCAAACATGTAGAGATATAAAGGAACTTGAAATCCAACTCCCTGATTTTATTGTTTTTATTCTTTTACTTTATTGTTTTTGTATTATTATTGTACTATTTATAAAATTATTTTATTGTTTGTTATTATTAATAGTAATAATATTTAGCATTTATATAACCTTGATGATCTGCAAAGCTCTTTATAAAGATTATCACATTTTATCCTCATAAAAATCCTGGGAGGCAGGTGTTATTATTGTTCTTTATTTTTTAGTTCAGGAAACTGAGGCAAACATTAAGTTTGACAAGCTAGCTGAAGGTCATACTGGAGAGATTTGAAACCAAGTTTTTGAACTTGAGACATTATTATTTATATCACACTATTCTTTCTTCTTCTTTCTGCCTTCTTAAAGTGAATAGCATCCTAGGTCCTTTATCCATGGCTCTCTTTAAGGTTGAAATTCTCTCCCTCAGAAACATCACCGACCTCCATTGTCTAGCTTTTCTAGCTATTAACCTCTATATGGATTACAGATCTCTCTCTCTCTCTCTCTCTCTCTCTCTCTCTCTCTCTCTCTCTCTCTCTCTCTCTCTCTCTCTCTCTCTCATCTCTCTTCTGAATGAACAACTGCCTATCTCCATTCTCTTTCCCCTACAATCTATCTCATTTTATATTAAAAATACTTTTGTCTGAGTTTAACAAACACCAAATGAAATGAGCATTTCAATGTACACAGTAGAACAGAAAAAGAGAATTGTATGTAAAACTTCAGAACTCTTATGTATCACTTGCTTTTCTTTTTAGGTATATAATAAATTCAACTTGTAGATTTTTAAAGCTGCTCTGATTGCTGGTCATTCTTTCTGACCTCCCTTCTATTCTCTCCTGTGTGGATTAGAAAAAATCACAGCTTGAGGACTCTGTCTCTTTTAAAAATTTTACCTTTTTCTATCCTACAATCACCACCTCACCTGCCCCTCCATTAGAAAGAAACAGATAAAGAAATGAAAACTTTGAAATAAATGTAAATAGTCAAGCAATATAAGTTCTCACTGGATGTGCCTGAAAATACAGGTCCTATTCTGCACCATGAATCCATTATCTGCCAAGAATTGGGTAGCCTGTGCCTCATCCCATCCTTCACATTATTACCAAACTAATCTTCACAAAGTACAGGTCTGGCCATGTCACCTCCCTCACCAAAACCCTACACAATTTCCCTATTGCCTAGAGAATGACATTCAAATTCCTTATCCTGATATTCAAAGTACTCCTATTTCCCTACTTTCCTGCCTTATCATATGTAGTTTCCTACATTCTTTTTCTGATATATCCAGTATATTTCAAGGGCACTTAGTCTTTAGTTAGGGATGTCCTAAGAAAAGAATAGAGCTAGGGGAAACTTCAATTATTCTCTTGAACAATCAATCAATCAATCAGTAGGTTTTTAAGGAACTGTATACTATGTGATATGGAGATTCAAGAGATGGTTTAGTCTTTCACACAGTTGTGATACCTCAAAATCTGACAACTTCAGAAAGCTCCCCAATTCTTTCTCACAATTCATAGTTCTCACAAAGGCCCTGTGAAATGGGCAGTGCAAGTATCATTATCCCTTTCTTAAAGGTGAGGAAGATGAAGTTCATGGAAATTAAATTACTTGGCCAAGTTAATACAGCTAGTGAGTGTCAGCTGAGACTTGAACTCAGGTCCTATTGGTTCCAAATTCAGTGCTCTTTCCAAATTACCAGAGCTTCTTTTTCAATTTTAACTCTTTTCCAAGAAATGAAAAATTCATTTAGGAAGGAAGCATACTCTGTGTTTATTTATGCTTTCTTCCCTCTATAGTTCCTAGAATAGATTATAGGACTGGACAAAATAAAGATCAAGCAGGATTCTAATAAAGCTAGCCCCAACCCACCCCAACCCATCAAGGTCCATAGATGTTACACATGATATTCTTTTTTTTTTTGGTTTTTTAAAATATATAAATCAGTAGGTTGTACTGACATTTCTTTCTTCGCTAAAATATCACTATTTGTCATATGGGATGGTTCTCTGAGATGGGGAGGAGAAGAAATACATAGGATAGCTACAGTGATGTAAGAAATAGAAAATATCAATAAAAACTTATTTTAAAATACAGTACTGGGTAGAATAGGTTTTCAGGGAATATTGATCACATGATGATTTCACTAGCTTTCTACTTTGGTGTGGAACTTGAATATAGTAGATATCTCTATTATATCTAACCTCCAATTTTCCTGGATGCATTTGAAATTATTTTAAATTGCAAAAGAGTCTATAGGCTCATAGATTTAGAACTAAAAGGGACTTTAGAGGTCACCTAGTTCAACCCCCTTATTTTGCAGATGAAGAATTAAGAAAGGATAAGCAACTTGCATAGGGATCATGATTCAGCTGAGCCAGGATGTAAACTTGGGTATTCTGATTCTAGATTTCCAGTTCTCTGCCCTATGCTACAGTCTCACTATTCATTTTCTTATCCATACCAAGAAAAAAGAACCTTTGGAATATTATTTCCCAAGACATGCTTCCTGTGATTACCCCCCTGTCTGAAGTGTCCTTGGGTCAGGATTACTGCTGGGAAAAATCATACTTATTCTTGGAAGGGCTCCCGAGGGGGTCTTAGTATTTGGGACAGCCCCAAGACAGATTTAAAAAGATTTCCCTGTTTGTAAGGTTTCTTCCTAGGTCTCAAGAGGTGGCAGAAAATGAATGTCCTGGATGAATTCCAAGGAAAGGGGGGGGAAGGTCCAGATGAATTGTCTGGAAGCTTTTCATCTTTCAGAATTAAAAAAAGTCTCTTCTTCAAGGGTTTAGGATTTGCTGAAATAGCAGTCTTTTCTGTTGGAAACTCACTCAGTGGGCTAATGGTGAGAAAATAGAAATTAGGAATATCATTAATCCAAGCAAACTAGTCCATTACATAAAGGAGACCCTGGGTCCCCTCTCAGACCCCAAGGATGGATGTCGGGCTGTATGTGCTTTAATCACAAGAGTGCCAGAAGAATGACTTTGGAGATGGTGTCTGTGTAAATTCTCTGCATTTGCTGACTATTCTGTGGTGAAATATGAGAGCCAATGTGGCCCAGGGGACGCAGGACCCAGCTTTGGTGTCAGGAAGCCCTGGTTTAAAATCTTGACTCTGATATATATTGGCTGTGTGATCTCACTTTGCCTCTCAGGACCCTCAGAAAACTCTCCAAGACTACAAATTACGAATGAGTCTTACCAGAGAAGGTTTCCATAATGGGAATTCTGAAGTACAAAATCATAAGGCTGGATCCACTCAAAAAATCTTTCAACTGTAATCTAATGTTTGTTTTGGTCTGGCATACACATTGCACAGAGTAGACCCTTGATAATGCTTATAGAATTGAATTATTTTAAATGATCTGAACAATGAAAGGCAGCGACCACCATTTATCTAATTTTTCTATCTCTTCCAGCAGGGTTTTCTGCACACAGTAGGTATTTAACAAATGTTAATTTCATGACTGTTGAATGAATGAATAGGCCAAGAGAACTGTACAGAAGTTTCCTAAGAGTCAAATAAGGCTGCTCTACTTCAATCTGAAAGCTATTTGCATCAGATAAATGGGCCTAGCTATTTGTTCTGAATATCTGGAGCCCTCTCTGGTGGGTTAAGTCTCTTTCAATTGCACTGAGACACATTCTTCTTACCAATGAATTCTGAAAAACTCAATCAAATCAGCTGCTATTCTAAAGCTGATCCCCTGGACTGGGCTTAATTTATGCTTTGCTTTATGAAGATGAACCACTTATTCATTTAAAGTGTTTCCTTTTTTATCTCCTTAATCAGTGGCTGTTCCTTTCATGTTACTGTGGCTTAATCTAATCAGAAACAAATCCTACATGATGTTAAGCAGCTCGTTTGCATGTCATTACCAAGTCCAAATTGTCCGTCTGGAAGAGAGGTACAAAATGGCTAATGTGGTCTCTATGATGACCTGAGTCCTTCCCCCCAAATCCCAAGTCACTAAGCAAGTAAATCACCCCAAACTCAGGAGACTTGGCCTGGTTAATATTCAAAAGTCCTCAGAAGGGAAAAAATAGCTTCTTGGGTCCCTGAGAAGGCAAAGAACCATAACAGGGATTGTTAGCATAGGGGGGACATTCATAACACATTGGTGTCAGTGTCATAGAAAAAAGGATGTGGGTGGGAACTAGTTGCTGATCCGTTGTCTGACTTCCTTAGAGAAACTAAGCTTCAGATTCAGGGGATTTCTGTGCTGCAGGCTAAATATTAAACAACAAAGTGGCTGGAGGTGGGGTGGAAGGACCATTGAAACCACATACACTAACCTTCCTGGTTTCATAAAAGGAGAAAACTAAGGCTCACAGTGGAATGGGAGCTGGTAGCAAAGGCAGGTCTAGAACCCAGCAATGGTGAGTCTCAGTTTAGAAGTCTTTTAGCCACATCCGGTTGACTTTTACTCCTCACTAGTAGAACTTGGATGCTCCGGGGATGGGCTACTACACAAATAGATAGGTAGACAGACAGACAGATAGATGGATGGATGGATGGATGGATGGATGGATGGATGGATGATGGACAGAAAGATAGATGGACAAATAGGTAGATGGACAGAAGGATGGAGATAGATAGATAGATGGATAGATGGAGATAAAGAGATAAAGATAGAGAGAGACAGATGAATGGATAGATAAATAGTATGGGTGTGTATATATATGGTATATGTTTGTATATATGTATAATATATATAAATAACTCGACTTGTCCAGGGTCACATAGATAAGAACAAATATTATCCCATGTACCCAGAATAGATCAAATCTACTAGTAATTTTCTTAAAATGCTCAGATTGAATTTAAAATGTTTAACTCTATTATTATTATTGACACCTTAGAAAACTTACACTATGGGTTTAGGGCTTATAGTTGCTATACTACCCCATTAGAAATGTTTAGATTAGAAAAGCTGGTGCATTTCATTTATTTATTTTTTTTTTGATTTGAAAAATTGTATTTAATTAATTGATTTAGAATATTTTTCCATGGCTACATGATTCATGTTCTTTCCCAGCCCTTCCCCCATCCTCCTCCCATAGCCGATGCACAATTCCTCTGGGTTTTACATGTGTCATTGATCAAGACCTATTTCCATATTATTAATATATGCATTAGGATGATCACTTAGAGTCTACATCCCCAAACATATCCCCATCCATCCATGTATATGATCAAGCAGTTGTTTTGCTTCTAAAGTTGGTATATTTTTTGAAGTCTTTTGCCCTTTTTACATCTGTCTCAATGATTTTTTTTATAACATTTAACTTCCATTTTAGAATTAGTACTAAATATTGGTTCAAAGACAAAAGAGTGGCCAGAGTTAGACAACTAGGATTATGTGACTTACCTAAGGTCACACGGCTAGGAACTCAAAATTATTTTTTAACTTGAGTAACATCATAATCATTTCATTCATGAGGACTCTCCTTCCACCAATACATATCTATTCTAACCTTCCATGCCTTAGTGTATTGACTCCATGAATTATAGCAGTTGGAAAATTCATCAGTCCAGTAAATATGGTAATAAGGTTTGGAATCTAGGCAGCCTGACTCTCAGATAAGGAATACACAATCTATCATCAACACACAAAGACTTTACCACTCTAACTTGAACTTCCATCAGCACTGGCCCCCAGGTCAGCCCAAGACCACATTAAGTCTTCTATAGTAGTGGAGGCACTATCATCATCATTGACAAAAAACACCTGTAAGGGTGCCTCACTTGGGATAGCTAAGTTGCTTGGGCTTGATGTAGGTGGATTCTGGATTTGCCATCAAGAAGACAAGAGTTCAAATATGGCCTCAGACATTAGATCTGTGACCCAGGGCAAGTCACTTAATGTCTGAGTCAATTGTAAAATGGGGCTCATAATAGTACTTACCTCCTAGGGTCCTTGTGAGCATCAAATAAAATATTTTAAAAGGACTTGGCATTGTACCTGGCACATAGTAGGCACTTAAATAAATACTTGTTCATGCTCCTTCCCTTTCCCCTCACTTCAAAGAAACTCATCAATCATAAATCTCCACAAACACAAGAATTCCTTTTAATCAGGAGTTCTTAATCTTTGGGTCTTAGACTCCTCTTGTTGTGTGGTGAAGCTTTTGGACTTCCCGAACATTTTAAAATGCATTACAGAAAATACATTGGATTCCAAAAGGAAACCAATTTCACTGAAATAGAGTTATCAAAATAAGATAAACAAGTTCTTGGACCCCAGGTTCAAAACCACTGATTTAAATAATGAGCCTGCCTGCTACAATTTGGTCTTTGGAGAATCTGATTGAAGGAATCATTTCCATTTTTAGAAAGTTGAAAGCTGTCCATATGTGTGTAAAGATTTTCAAGAGTTTTATTAAAAAAAGTTTCCATAAACCGAACCCTCCTGCCAACTTGTATTAGTACCAAACTGTTGGTTTACATGGAACTATTTAGGAAATGCATAGTGTGCAGAGTCTACTAGTATCATGTATTTGTGATGAAGATTTTATTATAGAAAGTTCAAGCTCATTGTCTGAGATCTCCTCTATTTCGAAAACAACTTTACATGGGAGAGAATTTTATATTTTTGGTTTGTGTTTGGAGGTGGGAGAGTCAAGGTCTGTAATGTCACTGGTGTGGGGGAACATCCCTGGTGGAAACCTCCTCCATTAATGTTCAACTTCAATTGCTCCCGATTTAGTCTTAGCTGCCTGGGGAAGAGCAATGTTACTTTCCTGTGGACACACATTGAGGATGTATCAGAAGCAAGACCTGAACTTAGGTCTTCCAAACCCTAAAAACCATCTTCTTACCAGCATTGCTACACTGTTTCTCCTACTTTCTGCAGTAAAATATTTCTAAGATATGAATTAAATAGGTTTTGATACATGTGGAATTGCTTGTCAGTTCTGGGAGGGGGAGGGAAGAGGGAATGGAGACAACATGAATCATGGAACCACGGAAAAATATTCTAAATAAAATTTAAAAACATACCACTCAGTTATGTCTAAATAAAATGTAGGTTAATTGAGTGAGGTAAGTGATGCCACAGTGCACAGAGTGGTGGGCTTGAAGTCAGGAAGACTAGAGTTTAAGTCCAGTCTTAGACACTTACTAGTTGAGTAACCCCGGCCAAGTCACTTACCCTCTGCCTTAAATCACTGGAGATGGAAATGTCAAACCATTCCAGTATCTTTGTCAAGAAAACCCCACGGACAACATGGTCCACTGGGTCATAAAGACTTGGACATGACTGAACAACAACAAAGTTAATTGAATCATGGTTGGAATATATCAGAAGAATGAAGTATTTATATAAATGTTTTATAATGGGAGATCTCTTTTGTAGAAAGCAATCATTATTCCCTCCTTTAATAACTTGATAAATTCTGTTTTCTTAAAAGTGGACACCCTGGTACCTAATGATGAGAAATATAGGGGTATCCACCCCTCAACCAATAGAATAAGGAAGGATCCAATTGATGCCTTGGAAACAGATGAAGTCATCTTGCAGAATTGGCCATAGTCTGCCTGGTCATCCTTGTTCTTTCCTGAAGAGCCACAATGCCCTGGGAAGCATTGTCAATGGCTGAGAGCCTTCACAGCCCCAGACTGCCTGAAGCCTGGAAGCAGAGCAGCCCTGGGGCTATGGGAAAGAGATGTGGTCAGCTGTAAACAATATGCACACCTGCACAACAGCTGTTAGTTACAGCCTGGAAAGCAGTTTGGTTTCCACTCTTTAAACTAACACTAGCAAATCCCCTGGTGCTGGTGATTCTGATGGGCTGTCTTCACTGCATGCCATCTTGGCTTGGTGAAGCTGTGGAGCAAAGCTGAAAAGAGGGCTGCTCTTATGTGCCAGGCACTGTGCCAAGCCAGGGGGTGTAAGAAATGCAAAAAAAATCTGCTCTCAGGGATCTTACAGTCTAATGAGAAAGACAGCATGCAAGCAACTAACTATGTGCAAGCAAGTTATATGTTCAGGATAAATTGGAGGATAAATCAACCAACAGAGGGAAGATAAATAGCAAAAAGGGGGACCAGGAAAGACATCTTATAAAGGTAAGGTTTTAGCTGAGAATTGAAGAGAGTCTTATCTCAAGAGGAATTCTACTTCCTCTCCCCAAAGTGGCTAGTGGCCAGTTCAACATTGCCCTTGCCTGTGAATATCTGGGTTTCCTTTGGAATCAGCTTCACAGACCATGGTATAGGGAAGAAGCAGTGTGGCGTAGGAGATGGGTCAAGGAGTCAAGGAGACTTGTATTTAAATTCCACTTTAGACCCTTTCCAGGTCTGGGACAAGTAGGCAAATCATTTCACTCCTCTGTGCCTTAGTTTCCCCATCTGTTAAAATGAGGGCTAGGGTTATATTCAATGGCCTCTAAATTTCTTTTGGGTTCTAAATCAATGACCTATGAAGAAACATCTTGTCCATTGAGTCTTCACAAAGTTTCTGTGGCCATGAGTGGGCATCAGCAAGGAGTTGGGGCTGGTGAAGATGAGTCAGGTTGGAGCAGATGTGGTAGCCATTCAAGTCAAGACTCCTCTTAGACTCCTCTTGTGTTGTGAAGCTTTTGGACTTCCCTGGTAGCTCCAGTGGAGGCTGATTAAATTCATTGCTGAGAGATGCCCCTGGGGCTTTGCAGGGCCAACACACCATCTCCACAGGAGCTTCAGGATGCCTGGTAACTAGGTAGTATATTCTCTGAGCCCAGGGCTTGGTGCTAATGTAAACCAGCAGGAAGGCTTAGTTTAAGGAAACCACTTTTTTCTCCTTAAATTTAAGAATCTCAATAGGTGTTAGCACTCCTACTGCCAACGTAGAACTCTTTCTTAAAAATGGCAACCCTGCCTTTGCTCTGGCTCAAATACCACCTCCCCGGAAGCGGACGTGTCCCAACACCCTCATAACTCAGACACAGCTGCCTGGGAAGAACCTCTCTGGGTAAAACGGTTCATGGGTTCTCTCTCTCCTCTACCACCAACCATTTTTTGCTAATTGCTTCATTATGTACTTTTTAAATTGCTTTGTTCTTTAGGGATTAATTTTGCACTTATCTCCACTCACCGTAAAAGTTTTACAATGTATTGTTAAACTGCATCTGGGCTGTGCCTGTTTGTAATTGCAAAAAGTCACTCCCAGGCTGGTGTTACTGAGAGATAAAGTGCTTCCATGTTGACTGACGGGCACCAAGAAAGCACAGAATAGACGCAACTTTCTCCAGTTGTTTTGAAATACATCATTCCTTGTGCTGCCAGGCACTGTAGACTAATTGGTCCCCAAGACGCTGGGGTGCCAGATTTTCCCTCTGTTCAGAAAGCAGAGACCAGAAACCATCCTTTACCTTCAAAGAGCAGCGCTCAGCCCCCACCCTCGTGCCCTTGCTGGTCCCTGAGAATGGGGCTGCCCCCTGGGCTATTTTGGTGAAATATGGAGCAGTGATCACTGGTACCTCCCCCTGGAGCTGGCAGCCTTGGCCCTCAGAGGTGTCTAGTTGGAAGCAGAGAGCTGGCAGGGCTGGAAAGGGCTGATCTCAGGCTTTAGAACAGGCTCCTCAGTAGAGGTGGCAAGCTCCTCTGTGCCTGTTGACACACGGATGCATGTGAGCACAGGCATACCTATGTGGGCACACTTGATGATTTCCAACCATTGGCATTTCCTTCTTATTCCTCTTGTCCCTGCCATCTGAGTTCCAGTTCTATTAGCACAGAATAGTCAGAGCCCTACTCGGGCTTTTAAAAAATTATGTCCACCTCCAGAGAAAGAACTGATAAATAAAATAAAGACATAGAGTGCTTATATATATATATATACATATAATTATATATAATTTTATAAGTATTATATTATATATATATATTTATTTAATATTTATAAGTATTTATATATATAAGTATATATATACATATAATTATATATAATTTTATAAGTATTATATTATTATTATATATTATAAGTATTTTATAATACTTATAAAATTATATATAAAAATAACAATGTTTTAGATGTAAATCATATAAATATAATATATTAATATATAAAATAAATAAATCAACATATGTTATATATAATATATATTACATATATGTATTTTTGTCAAATGATGCCTTCTCTAGTGTAGGCAAGAGAGGAGGGAGGAAAGGAGTTACCTAGGTATTTTAATGTAACAAACAAATTCATAAATAAATTTAAATGAAAGAATTCTCATCATCCCTGCAGACAAGATGGTCCAGGCCATCAGTTAAGTGGCACAGGGATAGAGTGTTCAGAGCATTGGACTTGAAATGTGAATCTTGCCTCAGATACTTACTGGCTGTGTGACTCTTTCTGAGCAAGTCACTTAAAATCTCTGAACCTCAATTTCCCCTTCTGTAAAGTGGAGACAATACTAGAATCAGTTACTTCAGAGGTTTGCTGTGAGGATCAAGTGAGATAGTGGATGTAAAGCACTCTGTAAACCTTAAAGAGCTATGTCAATTATAGTTATTATTATAATAAATCACAGTTATTATTTTTATAGTAGAAAGAGCTCTGGGTCAAAACTCACTGGATTTGGTTTCAAATTCTAACAGGACATTGACAGCTATTTTGGGCAAATTATTTAACCACTTTGGACTTTAACTGCAAATTCAAGAGGTTGGACTAGAAGTTTTCTTGTCTTTCTAGGACTAGATTTTTTATCCTATGACTTGCTCATCTCTAAACTCCTTTTCTCCTCTTGAACTCTGATCCTACTTAAATGTGGGCAATGGGACTAGAACAGGAGCATCTTGGAGCTGAATATAACTTTAGACTAAAAAGGAAAAAAGATTGTCTTTTGTGAATTTTGGGGGAGTTCCCCAACTGTGGGTTGGATTGAATTATTCTGATTTTTGATATTAAAGAAAACTCAGTAATAAGTCTTTGTTTTCCTGTGGGCAGAGGGCATGCCTAGTAAAACCATTAAACTGAAACATGAACATCCTACCAAAATCTATTCAATCAGATGGCTTCCTGATTGGCTAAGAGTGGGCTATGGATTGCAGAATATTGTAAATAAGCTTGATGAGTCTAAAGATCTTCTGAGAGTGAAGACACCATGGCCATCTGAGGCTCTTGACAAAGCTTCTGGCATATGGTCAGTTAGAATCAGAGGGTCTGGGTTTGAATCCTGGAACTTCCATTCATGATGTAGATGACTTCAAACAAGTCATTTAATTACTTTGGACCTTAGTGTTCTCATCGTTAAAGTGAAGTGGCTGGACTAGATAGCTTTTGAGGTCCCAAACCATTGTGTCTATGAGCCTTTGATCACTAAGATCCATTCCTACTCTCAATTTATGATCCCCAAAATCAAAATGAATTATATGGAGTCCACAGACACATAGGAAAGCTTACAAATTAAGAACTTGGAAGTTTTTTCTTATATGAACACTCAAGGTACATTATGATATATGCACCTGTCACTAGAAAGATGCATGCTTATGGTCTGGAGTATGAAGAGACAAGAGAAAGTGGGAAAGAGGAAGGAAAGAAAGGAATGGAATTAGGAAGATTCAATTGACAGGAGAGATATCTAGGCAAATGGGAGGTGAGGCATCAGACCTCTAACTGACAAATTTAAGAGAAATCAAGATGTTTGGTGCCTTCAGTATTGTTTGGCGCAATGCTGGGAGATGTTTAGAAAGTCACGAAAGAGAACGTTCTAAATTGAAAGACAAGAACCCAGGTCCCTATCAAAGAGTAGGAAATAGACTCCTTACAGTGAGGTCCAAGACCAAGCCTACATTGTTCAAAAGGGATCATCAAATCTACCCCCTTCCCCATCTCCATTACATCCCACGTTCTTCTCCCTCTAATAGAAGATTTTCCCCTCAAATAGGAAAACAGTAGAGGATCTCAGAGGCTGGCTGGGAAGCTCTAGGGCCTGGGTGTACAAGTGGAATAGGGAGGAAGTTGAACAGCTGGGAGAGTGGGGCAGGATGAGGGCTCTTATTTTCCTTGATGTCTGGTGCTAAAATAGAAGCTGCTCCAGAGAGCAAGACTTGACAGGTGTGGTGACTGACACCCAATTGTGTTACTGACACTTTGAAAAGCCAGTGCTCACAGTTTCAGCTTCCCCCTTCCAACCTAAGGCAGCTTGTTGTGTGGAAATAACCATCACTTAGAAATGACAGTTTGAAAATGGGGAATGGCAGGCTTGGGCTCCTGGGGCTTCACTTGGTAAACATGGAGGGGTAGCGTGAAAGACATAGCATTGGGATAATCATTCTGTCTGAGGAAGGACTCGATAGGGCTGGAGTCGGAAGGGGAAAATACTCATATTAGGGTCTGCCTGAGCCCCTCAAATTTACAACTTTTCTGTATAGGAAGGGATGAGAATCACTGATTCTCCAACCATGATCTGGGAAGCCAGGCCCTCTGAGTGTGTAGGTTCAATGGGATACTTTGACACTTCCCTTAATGAGGGAAGTTCTGGGTGATTTTTTCTCAGTAATTTTTCCAGATCCCCTCTGGAAAAGTTCAAGAAGCAATACGATCTCAAGAAACTCTAAGAGACCATCTGGTTTATTTTTTTTGCTTTGATGCAGGCCAAAGATGCTGGTTGGTGGATTTTCAATGCAGAAAAGAAATCAGGCATGGAAAGAGTAGGAGCAGAAGGAATAAGAAAGGGAATGAGCATTTATTACTGTGTGACAGGCATTGCATAAATACTATCTAATTGGAGATAGGTGCTATTATTATCCCTTTTCTGCAAATGAATAAATTGAGGCAGATGAAATTAAGTGACTTGCCCAGGGACACACAATTACTCAAAGTCCGAGGCAAAATTTGAACTAATATCTCCCTGACTCAGGGTCCAGGACTCCAGCTACTATGTCATCTATTTACCTCTGAGACATGCACCTTGGATGACTAGTATATTCTGCCAGGACAAAACAAAAACAAAAAAACCCACTAAAATTCACAAGTCACTCTTCTCATTGGATGGATCCAAAATGAGGTGAAAGCAGGAGGCAGGATGAAGAATCTATTTCTTCTTAGTCTCCAAGGTCAGACCTACCTAGCACCAAGTAAAGTGTGGCAATTACCCAGGCTGTTGGCTCAATATGGGTAGTCAGTGATGCAAATAGATTGGGATAGAGATGAGAATTTGTGTAGGAATAATAGCATCAAGAGAAACACTGGAGGGAGACAGGTAGGTGGCTCTCTGGAGTGAAAGCCAGGCCTAGAGATGGAAGATACTGGGTTCAAATATGGCTTCAGACACTTCCTAGCTATGTGACCTTGGGCCAGTCACTTAACCCCTATTGCCTAGCCCTAATTGCTCTTCTGCCTTGAAACTAATACATGGTGTTGATTCTAAGATGGAAGAGAAGGGTTTAAATAGAGAGACAGACATTGGTTTAACCCTTCCCTTGAAACTTTCTATGTGACCATGAGCAAATCATTTAACCCATCAGGGATTTTAAAAATTAATTGTGTTTATATGAAGACATATTGAAGTTGTTCTTATCCTGTATACCATTACTCTCAGGACCACAAATAGAAGAGCAGATGATGGCAAACTTTCTAAACAGACTTGTCAGCTTTTCCTTTCATTTTGTGCCATGAGGACCCATCCCAATTCTACCTCTCACTGGTGCAGAGGTGTGCACAATTGTCCAGGAAACATCATAGTGCCATAGGAAAAGTACTAGTTTTGAAGGCAGAAGATGTAGGTTCAAATCCTGCCTCTGATATTTATTATATTGGTCAACTTGGACACATCACTGAGTGTCTCCGCTTCAGTTCTCTTGTGTGTACACTAAAAGTGTTGGAGTAGATGACCAATGAAGTGTGATCCAATTCTAAATATATGATCCTATATTCACCCATTGAACAACCACTTTCTATATATATGGCATCATCCTCATGATTATGGAGGGGAGATGCAAACATTAAAAAATATGTCCTTGTCATATACCCTTTTAGATAATTATGAACAATTTAAGCAAGTTATTTGGGGAGAAAATATTCACTCCCTTCTCACCCCATGTTTCTTAAAATGGTCAAATTCAATATTACTCATCCTCTCAAAGGTGTCCCCAAAGATTGCAGCCGGGATAGCATTTCCTAATACTAAATATAACATGAACAACAGCCAGTGACTAGGGCTTAGGAATAATTTATTTTACATAGACATTTTGATAGTGAAAATGTTGACTGTAATGTGATGATTTAAATATATGAGAAAGGGAGAAAGGGGAAGATGACTCTAAAGAGCAAAATAAGGAGGGGAGGAAAGAGAATTGGGCTCAAAGCTAATGTGACTTGATTTTGTTAACCTTGAGCAAATTGGGTCCCTTGGGATGGCATGCTGTCTATGTAGGTGGTGGCTTTGAGGAATCATTTTAAAAGAGATGCCATTCCTAGTAGGAATACCAGTGATAGAAGCAATGACACATAGAGCACACATCCATTCAGAGTGAGAGGAAAAACTCACTACCAGGAAGGAAGTCATAGTGGTACAATGCAAAAGAAAACAGGCTCTGGATTCTAGGGGTCGGAGTTCCAATCCCAATGCTGATGCTGACAACTTGTGTGAATGTGGCAAGGTATGTAATCTCTGTGAATCTCAGTTTTATTATCAGCAAAATGAAGAGGTTGGAATATACCAAGGTTGGGTTAAGATCCTTTTCAGCTTAATTGCTATGATCTGGAGTAGTAGGTCTCAATTGATGAATCCTCAGCTTTCCTCTAAGAACTCTAAGAGTCTGTTGCCTTGTACACTGAAAAGGTAGGGGTTCCCATTAAATACACCAAACAAAACAGCTATCTCTGGTGATAGATGTGAGCTATTGGCTCTCTTTGTGATGAATGAACATATCCATAGAAATAGACAGACATGGAGGCTAATGATAGGAACGTTAACACTACCAAATTTCTGCCAGTAGACCTTTTGAGGATTTAGGGGAGCAGCTTAGCAAGAAAATCTTTAAGAAGGAGACTCTTTTTGCCTCACCTGCAACCAGCACCAATATGACCCCAAGGCTTGCCAAAAGCTTCAGACTGAAACTATTGACAGTCCTATGGAGAATCATAACAAGGGCTGGGCAATGGGGACTCAATCCTAGGGTGTCAAATTTTGAGGATGCTGATAGGACTGGTTGTTCTTTTTCAGCATAGAAACAAAAGAGTTTAATGACTAGTTAGGAGGAATAATGAATTTTGCCTCATCCTGGTCCCTATCTTCTTCAATTGGAAACATGTTCCATGTTTTTATGGTTGTTTGACCTGGGTTCCACTTCAAGGAGGTAAAAACAAAAACAAAACAAAATAAAAACCTAAGATGCTTTTCCTAAGCTAAAGAAATAATACCAAGCAGATGAATTGTTCCCTGGGCTATCACTGGTAGTTCCCCAAGACTTCCATAGGGCAAATCCCAAAGTTGGGAGTCAGGGTAAGAAAAATGCTGTGCTTATAGATGAAAATCTAGGGGGTGGGGAGAACTGTTTCAGGGAAAGATATATCTTGTTTATAGAATACAACAGTTTCTTGATAAGGTGCTCTGGTGCTAGTGGGGAGAGATGGATAGAAAGAAAGAATACAGAAAGGGAGAAGATGGGGAGGGAGGGAAAGAGTAGGAGAGAGGAGAAGGGAGAAGGGGAGGGAAGAAAAGAAAAAGAGAGAGAAAGAAAGAAGGAAAAAGAGAAAGAAAGAAAATGGAGAGAGAGAGAGAGAGAGAGAGAGAGAGAGAGAGAGAGAGAGAGAGAGAGAGAGAGAGAGAGAGAGAGGAGTTAATAGAAAGCACTCAGCATTACAGTCCACTTGAATGCCAGTGGCTGCACTTGGGGTTCCTCTACACCTGACAGAAATAATTTATCTGAAATGTGGCTACATGTTTTATGTATCTGGGGACAATGTAGTCAAGTAAGGAGGAAAATTAGGGGAGGGCTGTTTTACTTTGAAAAAATGTTCCAATTCATTCCTTCAATTTCAGATGGGACCTAAGGCTCCATCCCATAATAACAAAGTGTAGACCTGAGACTTGGATGACGCCTTCTCAGGGCCATTTTATGGCTTCCAAGGTCCTTCATCCTTCTTTGAGCAAAAGAACAATTGAACCCCTGTGCGTTAGCCCAGTTCTGGACAGCTTCTGTCAGTGTTCTGTGGGCAAACATATAACAGAAGACCTTTTCTTTCTAATTGACCTTAGAACCTCCCCAGCTGGTGCTATCACTCTTTGCTTCTTCAGCATAGCCAGGAAAAGTTTCATTTGAAATCTCCAGATGGGATAGATATTCCTGTGAGTATCTGATTAGGTCAATAATTGAAGCCATTTATTTTACCTGAGAATGTCAGCACACCTACTCTAATTGTTTTCCTGCTATAAGAATGGAAGAAAAGGGCAGTTCAAAAGTTGTTTTTTTTAAGTCCTCACCTGAAAAAGTCACCTCAAGTCCTTCCCTTGTATTACTTCCCAATACCATATTGCCACATAGATGCACAAAACTGGAGGAAGCAGCTGAAGGAGAACCACACATCTATATTCCCCTCTCTTTATTTGCATCCTGATGTTAGCACAACCAGGGAGGCAGGGCAGTGTGTCTGGGGAAATAAATGTGACCAGTGTTCCCAGTCATCCAAGTGAGGCCATCAACCTTTCTTGAACTCTGAGGCTGTCCATAGCAAGGAGAAAAAATCAAGGTGACATAATCTCTACATTCTTGAGGCTTCCTTAACTGGTCCTTATGCTGGTATGGTAAAGCTTTGACAGAACAATAGGTGAGACCTAGTCAGCTTGAGGATTAAGTAGTTCTATCAGCTTTTCTTATCTGTGTCTTGTCTTGCATTATATGGGACCAGAAGGAAATTATTTATATCATTATCATCTGTTGCAAGATCCTGATGTTTGGCTAATAGAATATTAATGTACTGAGCTATGATGACTCTGTATCCCAGGATCAGTGGTAGCTGTATCCTCAGCCTCCCGTTCTGAGTCCTATTGCCTTGAGGTTGTGGGAGCTGGCATATCAGAAGTTCTGGATCCCTGACACTGGCATGTACTCAACTTCCTGGACAACAGAGTAAATAGGTGGGAGAGAATCTGTTTCATTTCTGAACCTGGATGAGAATCCCCTGAGATCAGAACTCTTTTCATCTCTTTCTGATGCATGCCATTTTGATTAATCCAGAAAGTTTGGCAAATTTATGGAAATAACATTTTATGTTTAAAATAATGTAAGATAAGCCCCCTTTCCAGAATGCCTGTATCTTCTCTGTCTTCTTATGTTTACAGGTCTCCTAGGATTGTGGGGTTGGGGGAGGGGGACAACTTTACTTACCACTAACATTTACTCTAGTGACTCTCATAATTCTAGCCTTTTTTTTCAATGTTGACCATTCTCAAATAGATGAACTATGCCCACCATCTCCATTTCTTCTCCAGCTATGCTCTCTGGGGATATCAATGAAACTGGTCCTTCAAAAGTCACCAGTGAATTCTTTGATACTAAATTCAGGAGGCATTTGTTTATCTTGTACTTAGTTCTTCTGTTACAATCTTAAAATTCTCCTTTCTTTTGTTCTTTAGTATTTCATTGTCCTAATTTGGCACCCATTTCTCCAAACTCTGCTATTTCTTTGTATGTTCTCTTTCTATTTCCATTCTATAACTTCTGGTTTTCCTCAAAGCTCAGTCCTTAGCCATCTGAATTTCTCTTCCTCCATTCTCTTTCCTGGAGAATTAATTCATTTCCATGGCTGCAACTATTATCTTCATAGGAACAACTTCTTTCCAGACCTGTCTTCTCTCCTGAATCTCAGTAATTTATCTTTGACTTCATGTTAAATATCTCAAGCCAGACTTGCTATCACTTCAAATTTAATTGTTTTAAAGCTGAACTAATCATCTTCCCCTCCTAGCTAACTCCTCTTCCTCCTAATCTCCTTTTCTCTGTCAATAGTATGATAATTCTTTGGCACGATTGAGTTGGAAGCCTTGGAGACACCTTTGACAATCTTCTACATCCCCTTTGTTCAAATAGTTATCAATTCCAGTTGATTTTTATTTTATAATGTTTCTTGAATCTGTCTCTCTAAGCCCACTGCTATCACTCTAGTCCAGACCCACATTACCTCAAGCCAGGATTAGCGAAACAGCCTCTCAGATAGCTTGCTGTCTCTGCCTCCAAATCATTCTGTCTATAGCTGCTTGGATAATCTTCCCTAAATATGGTATTTATCATGTCACTACCTGCTCAAAAACCTTCAATTTCTCCCCATTTCTTCTTTCAAAAGTCTAAATTCCCACAGTGGGGTTTCCAAGCAACTCTTTATATGGCCCCATTCTGCTTTATTTCTCAGTAAACTGCATTCCATTCCCTCAGCTCCACAAACACATATGTACTCATACATGCACATACATTATATTTAGTCAAGCTTGACCAACAAATATACCATGCTTATTTCTGATCACATACTATGATACATCTTATTTTTATAAAATATCTCCATTCCTCCCCAGAACCTATTGAAATAGTATGTGTGTGTGCATATACACATATATGTATATAAAATAGATACATAATTCTTTTTATATGACAACAATGATCTAGGTACCAGAGTTACAAGTCAGAAAACAAAGAAACAATCTGTGCCTTCAAGAAGTGTATATTCTACTGGATTTGGCCATCTACGCACAATAATCTCAGTAGCCCTCAGTGTCTTAAAATCCAATATAAAGGAGACTGTCCACCTTTTAAGATCATCCTCTTCTATGAAGTTTTTTTTGATTGCTCAAGCTTTCACCAATGTCTCTTTTCTCTTTGCCTCTGTTCCTAATGAAATTGGATGGTACTGGTATTTAACTGGAGGCCAACTCTTCATTCTTTTCAGGGTTAGCATTTCTTGTGGAATGAATAGGCAGAATGAGGATGGGAAACTGGCTTCTCATTAATGTATATTGGAAAATCTACCTGAGATCTTGCAAAAGAGACCCAGGTTCTGGCAGCCCTTTAAACTGGGTATGAGTTGCACCATGGAAAGTGTAGAATGTTTTAATTAATTTAATTCACACAATTTAAGTAATTACTTTTATGCTGATATCTTCCAAGTCATATCTCTAGACTTGTTTTTTCTCCTACGCCTCAGTCATGCATGTTCAAATGTCAGTGATCATTTCTGTCCAGATATGTCTTGCCATTAGACTGGAGTGTTGAGGGGATTTTGGGGGGAAAGAAATAAAGATCTAAGCTCATTTCAAAGATCTTAAACATGCACGTGGTTAGAGTTCTTTGGAAACTACTGCCCTCAGGAAACTGCAGTCTATTAACATGTGTTTGATTTAGTCTGCTGGTATTTTATAGGCCCAACTACAAAGCTATGAATGATAGGCAATAGAAAAGTACAGTTTAAGATGAAAGATGAATGAAAATGGAAATGTGGATAAGCATTCTCTCCTCTCTTGATAACATTGTAAGAACTCTTCAGTACTGTGCTTGAGCTGGCCAGCAGAAGCATAGCATTTAATGGCAATCTGAGAATAAAATCCAATTTAGAATGTTTAATTTTCTTAGTCTCAAGGGAATTAGGAAGGGAGAATGTTCTCTGAGTCTGTTTGGTGGCACATTTACATTTTGAAGTTCTCCCTTTCTGGCGTAGTTTCAGGGACAATGTTTCAGAAATACCCTTTATGAGTGCCTTTAAAGTCACTAAAACAGGAATCATCCATCTACCTTTACCTGGAAGCTGTGGTCCCTAATGGATTTTATTACCTTTTCCATTGGAATTGTTACTGTTATGAGGAGAAGGCAAGATCCAAAGCAGAGAGAGGAGCTTTATGAGTATTAATGGAGAAAGGCAATACCCAGTAGTAGCCAGGATCTGTTCATGGTTCTGAACCTCCTGAACCTAACCCCAGAGTTCCAAGTGCTTCAGGGTCAGATAAAGGTTTATAAAGGAACCATCTGTACAAGGTAGTTGTAATCACCTCAGTGGAGTCCAAGTTCTACCCAGAATCCCAGCATTTGGTGTTAGGAGAGATTCTCTAGACTAAGCCATTCTATACAATATCTACTGGTCAGCCAGCTTTTGACTGAAGTCTTTCAGTGAAGTAAAGGTGGTTCAGTGGATGGAGTATCAGACCTGAGGACAGGAATACCCAGGTTCAAATATGACCTCAGAAACTATGTGATGCTGGACAAGTCACTTAATCCTGTTAACCTCTACTTCCTCATCTATAAAATAAACTGGAAAAGGAAAGGGTCAACCTCTCCAGTATCTTTGCCAAGAAAGCCCCCAAATGGGGTCATGAAGAGTCCAGCATGAATGAAAAAAAAAAGACTAAACAACAACAACTTCAAAACCTAATAACTCTTCAGGTATTTCATCCCCTCATTTGATAGCTCTAACCATTAAGAGTCTCTCTTCTTAAATCAAACCAAAATTGTCCTTTGAAAATTCTATCTATAGCTTCTACCTATTGTTTTTAGAAGACAAGCAAAGAAAATACATTCCATTTCACACATGATGGTCATTCAGATGTTTGAACACTACTATTGTGATCTCTCTTCTCCCCCAAGTCTTCTCTCTCCACATTCAGTACACTCAGTTTCTTCAACCCTTCTTCACATCCTTCTTATCATTCACTAGATAGTATACAGATTATGGGGAAGGGAATGTGAATTTATTAATTACCTACTATGTGCCAGGCCTGGTGCTAAGCACTTTACAAATATTATACCATTTAAATGATTGGTGATTTTAGTTCTAAAAGATCACTTTATTACAAATATGAATAATACAGAAATAGGTTTCAAATACTAATATATGTGTAATCCAGTGGAATTGCTTGTCAGCTAGCTCTAGGAGGGGAAGGGAAAAAGGGGGGGGAATATGAATCATGTAACAATGGGAAAATATTCTAAATTAATTAATTAAAAGACAAATATTATACCATTTGATTCTCAGAATGACTCTGGGAGGTAGATGATATTATCCCCATTTGACACAGGAGAAAACTGAGTCAGACAGAATTTAAATGACTTGCCCAATTTGTGTCTAAAGTTGGATCTGAACTCTTCCTAATTCTAGTTACTAGCATTGTCTACTGTGTCACCTAGATATTTCCTAAAATGTGGTCCTCAGAATGGAAGATGACACCAGATATGGTTTGATCAGAGAAGAGAATTGTGGGAATATAATTTCCTCATTCCTAGCAACTATGTTTCTGCTTTGCAGCCTAAGGTTATGTTAGTATTTCTGGCTATTAAATAATAATTATTTATCTGGTAAACCACTGAAACCTTCAGATGTTTTTCAAATGAATTGATGACTAGTATCCTCCATCTTATATCTGTAAAATGATTCTCTTGGATTGAAGTATGACTTTATGTTTAAACTTATTAAATTTCATCTTATTAGATTTAGCCCATTCCTTGAGCCTTTCAAGATGGTTTTGATTTTGACTACCTTCTGCTGTACTAGCTTTTGCTTTAAGTTTTATGTTATCTGTGAATTTGATAAATATGCCTACATTAAAGTCCCTGATAAAAAGATTAAATGGTATTAGGCAAACACACATCTCTGGGGCATCTCTTAGGAGATTTCCTTCCAAGTTGAAAGAAAAAACAAAATGGAACATTATAGACTAAACTTTGAGCCTATTCATTGAACCAATATTGAATCCACTTAATCGAATTATAATGTAACTCATATCTGTCCACCAAAATGGGATAAATAAGATCTTTGTCAAAGGTTTTGCTAAAATCTAGGAAAATTATGGAAGAATAGCAGCCTTCAATATAGTTCCATAACACTTGTAAAGAGTTTTTCAAATATTGTCTCATTTTATCCCCATAACAATCCTAGGAGGTAGATGCTATCGGTATCACTTTACAGACTGAGACAGACAGAGATTCAGTGACTTGCCCAGGATTACATAGTTAATTAGTGTCTGAAGTTGGATTTGAACTCAGATCTTTCTGATTCTAGGTTCAGCACTCAATCCATTGTGCCATCTAGCTGCCTCTATTGGTGGCATTCTCCCAAGCAAGTCTGTCACAAAAAAGAGGAATGAATTTCATCTAGCATCTCTAGTTTTTTTTAAATTTAATAATAAATTTCTATACAAATTTTCCAAAGTTATATAATCTATAGCATCACTAGTTTTTTATAAAGCTATGCTAAATTCTTGTGGTTAGCACTTCTTTTTATTAATATGCTCACCTACCATCCCTTTAATAACATTTTCTTTTTAAACCCTTAACTTTCATGTTAGAATCAATATAGTGTATTGGTTCCAAGGCAGAAGAGCAGTAAGGGATACGCAATGGGGGTTAAGTGACTTGTCCAGAGTCACACAGCTAGGAAGTGTCTGAGGCCACATTTGAAACCAGGACCTCCTCTCTAGCTCTGATCCACCTACCTTTTCCCTTTAATAACATTTTCGAGAATTATGCCAAAGACTAAAGTCAAAGTTTGGTGGTTTATAATTATATAGCTCATTCTCTGCTCCACTTTAGAAAATAAGTTGAAATACCTCGTCTTTCAGAGATCATTGAATGTGACTCAGCAATCCCATCTGCCATTTTTTTAGGACCAAGGTTTTAGGTCACCCTGGATTAGTGACTTGACCTTATAAGGAGCAGACCAGTGCTGTCTGGATATTGCCTTATTTATCTTGTTTAGCAACACTTTATTATGAATTTTTAGTCTGTCCTTTCTAGTCTAAAGGTCATTCTCTTTCTCGGTGGAAAACAGAAATAAAATAATGAGTGAACAGCTCTGTTTTCTTTCCATCTATTGTTTTTGTCAGCTCATCCTCCCCAATGAGGGTCTTATTTTTTCTCTGATCTTTTCTTTTAAATAAGAGGTTTGTTTCCTATGCCTTCCTCAGCTCATTCTAAGGCTTAGCATTTTTGACACCATTTTCACAGGAAGATGCCACTTTTTTTGTATTTATTCTCCTAAATTACCTGTATAGTAGGAACAGACGCTTCATGTAGGTTAGGTTAGTTTTTCATTAAAATATATCTAAACCATCCTTGAAACTTAATTGGCTCAAAACACTAAAGCTTGGACTATTGATGTAATTTCCTGGAGTCCTAGACACATAGTTCATCCCTTAAGGAAGCAGGAGTGTCTCTTTCTGAATAGTACTGCCATCAGAGAGGCAGGGAAACTGCTGCTTAACTGAAACATGCTGTTATAATTGGTAATTAATAACATTAAATAAATTCTTTAAGGTTTGCAAAGTTTTATATATATACAGATATATGATATAGAATATATATACATATATATATGTATATATATATATACATACACATTCACACACTATATAAACTTGGGGCAGTGAGGTGATTCAGTGGATAGAGAGCCAGACCTGGAGATGGAAGGTCCTGGGTTCAAATTTGACCTTGAACATTTCCTAGCTCTGTTGGATAAGTCACACTCTCACAATTGCCTAGCCCTAACCACTCTTCTGCCTTAAAAACCAATACAGAGCATCACTTCTAAGACAAAAGGAAAGAGATTTTTCTTTTAAAATCCCATTTGATTCTTATATCAAGCTTGAGAAGAGTGTTATTATCCCCATTTTACAGATAGGGAAACTGAAGCAAACAGTTCAAATGCTTTTTTTCATCACCACACAGCTTGTGCCTTTCTGAGACAGGATTCAAACTCAGGACTTCTTGACCTCATTCCAGTTCTAAAACTGAAATTTCAGTCTGGCCTGATTCTGACTTGGCCTATAATCCCTTCCCTTGCTTCCTTCTTTATATGCCTTTTTAAAGGTCAAGTTATCCGATGAGTGCTCTGTGCATCTGCAACTGTCTTAGACAAGTCCCATTTTTCTCCTTCATCAGAACTATTTCTTTGCATCATTGGAATTTCTTTCTTGAGAGCATCCTGTGACTCCTGGTCTGGCTTCTCTCAAATTTTCCATAAGATCCTATATTTTATCTGAACTCTTACAAAATTTAGGTTAGATCTCACCCAGCCTTCTTCTTCCTCCTTTCTATTAAAAAAATTCCAAGATGGAATGATAATCTCATTCCAAGGTTCATAGATCACTTCTACCCAAGCAACTAGTTACTCTTACTGGTGAGATCCAGAATAGAATTTCCCTTCTGATTCTGCCACCCTTCGAAAGTTAGAATTATTAGTAAGTCAAGAAATTATTAGTTACTCAACCTTTGACAGAGAATCCTAATAGATATCTGGATACTCCAGACACTGTTATATCAGACATTTTGCTGAGCTTGTGGGCTGTTTCCCAATTTCCTGAGCTATTTTTTTCTTTTTGTACATGAAGCCTGTAATGAAATCATGGCAATATCACTTTTCAATCTCAGCTGATCTTCATCCAAATGAAATCCATCCTTGGCTTCCTTTCTCTTTTCAATACAATATCCCTTCCCAAAGGGATATTCTACTCAGACGTGATGCCACCAAGTTTCAATAGTCTAGGAAGTTAAATATGCCTCAGGATATTTGCTTTATTTTATTAGTTACCTATAGTTTCTGTATTAATGTATAGATATTTGAGGCGATGGATTTCTAGATGTTTTGTTGGATTTTGCCTTTTATAACATTTAGAGTGCCTCAACAACCATTCTTTCTACATTTCTACTAATCATTACGATCCTTAGTTTGGTGAATATATGTTGAAAGTCTTTTTTCTTACTCTTCCTTTTCAGTTAATTGGATACATAAGACTCCAGGTAAATGAAGTTTTTTAAAAAATCCCATATTTTCTGTCTTAGAATCAAAGGCATACTTTGATCCAGCTATAGCACTGCTGGGTTTATACCCCAAAGAGACAATAAGGAAAAAGACTTGTACAAGAATATTCATAGCTGCACTCTTTGTGGTGGCCAAAAATTGGAAAACGAGGGGATGCCCTTCAATTGGGGAATGGCTGAACAAATTGTGGTATATGTTGGTGATGGAATACTATTGTGCTCAAAGGAATAATAAAGTAGAGGAATTCCAAGGAGTCTGGAACAACCTCCAGGAAGTGATGCAGAGCGAAAGGAGCAGAACCAGGAAAACGTTATACACAGAGACTGATACATTGTGGTACAATCGAAGGTAATGGACTTCTCCATTAGTGTCAATGCAATGTCCCTGAACAATCTGCAGGGATCTAAAAAACATTATCCACAAGCAGAGGATAAACTATGGGAGTAAAAACACCGAGGAAAAGCAACTGCTTGACTGCAGGGGTGGAGGGGATATGACCGAGGAGAGACTCTAAATGAACACTCTAATGCAAATACCAACAACATGGAAATGGGTTCAAACCAAGAACACAGGTGATACCCAATGGAATTGTGCATCGGCTATGGGCGAGGTGGTGGGAAGGGGGGGGGGGAGGAAAAGAAAATGATCTTTGTTTCCAATGAATAATGTTTGGAAATGACTAAATAAAATAATGTTTAAAGTGAAAAAAAAAGAGTCAAAGGCAGAAGAGCACCAGGGTCTGGGCAAAAGAGTTTAAGTAACTTTTCTAGAGTCACACATCTAGGAATTGTCTGGGGCCAGATATGAACCCAGGATCTTCCATCTCTAGTCCTGGCTTGAGGTAGTTATATTCTTACCAGCTCCTGCTAGGTATACTCTGTCTCTGGTCAAGGATATTGTCATTCTTCTTTTTTTAAGTCATGTTCCAGAAATCCATGTCATCTTTTCCATTACCATTTTATTTACCAACTATTCACTTTCCAAAACTCTCTTTTACCTCTGAATCACTTACCCTTCATAGGAGCAGTAATGAAAATATTATTTGTGTCCCTAAATTCTGTAATTTCATGAAAAAAGCTTAATAACATTTAAAATTCATTATTAAAAGACATAAGCCAAAATGGCAGAATACTAGGAAACAGAAGCAAGGTACCCTAATAACTACTTTAAAAAAAGATAAACGAAGAATGCCAGACCAGATAGGGATCAGGGAAGCCAGGAAGAAACTAGTCTTTCAAGCATAAAATCACAAATATGGCACGTAGACAAGTAATCATAGCAGGAAACATGAAATAGAGGAGGACCAGGATTCTGGACTCGGACCTTACACTAAGAACAAGACTCCTGCCCTGTTGATCTAACCTTGGAAAAGGGATCATAGATCTAGATCCTAGATCAGAAGTGTCCAAGTTCTGTACCTCTATAGAAAGTGATCATAGATTCAGTTCCCAGGTTAAGGACAGAACAAAAGACTCTGCCTATGGCTTAGAAGAAGAGGGCTGAAGCTTCACTGTCCTGACACAGAGAGGAAATGATACTCAGTCTTCAGGCTATGACCATGGCCAAAGACTCAACTGTTAGCTGAGAAAAAAGGCTGCAATACTGTTGTGCAATCAAAGGCTCACCCTCTAAGCCCAGGTCAGGGTAGACTGACAGTGGCCCCTCTGTTCATCTGATGCCGAAATAGGATTATTGACAACTCCCAGGCTCAGATAATAGGGAATCAGGTAGCACTTTAAACCTTAATATGGTTGTTGCCCACAAGTGCTGCCCTCACATTCTGCTGTTCTTGTTTCTTCAGGGTGATAACATTAACTATCATAAAGAATTTCAATAAAATGAACACTGACATGGGGAAGGAATTATATTTTAATTTATATATTTTAATACTTTCAAAGATCCATAATTTCTTATGGGTGCCCCTTCAACCACTGAAGTTTATAACCCCTCTATTCCTTAATAAGAGATCTACATGAATTTTTGTGGCTGAAAAAAATTCATCACCCTGTAGTCAACTTGTATTATCATTTTAAAATAAAGTTGAATTGAATTATATTCACATGGTCTATTTTCTTAAGAAATAATTGATTTTATGAAGGGTTGTCCTGCAGTTGGGGAATGACTGAACAAATTGTGGTATCTGATGTTGATGGAATATTATTGTGCTGAAAGGAATAAAGAAATGGAGGAATTCCATGTAAACTGGAATGACCTCCAGGAATGGATGCAGAGTAAAAGGAGCAGAACCAGAAGATCTTGTACACAGAGACTGATACACTGTGGTACAATTGAATGTAACAGACTTATCTACAGCAATCTGCAGCAATGCAATGATCCAGGACAATCCAGAGGAACTTATGCAAAAGAACACTATCCACATTCAGAGAAAGAACTGTGGGAGCAGAAAAACTGAAGAAAAACATATGATCGATCACATAGTTCGATAGGAATATGATTGGGGTTTTGATGTTAAAAGATTACTCCACTGCACATATGAATAACATGGAAATAGATTTTGAACAATGATATATGTATAGCCCAGTGGAATTTCTTCTCAGCTCTGAGAGAATGGAAGGAATAGGTCAGGGTTCCTGAATCATGTAACCATGAGAAAATATTGTAAATTAAAAAAAAAAAGAAATAGCTGATTTTAAATCAAAGGCAAAGGAACAGCTTGGTGGCTCAGTAGATAAGAGTGCTAGATCTAGAGATGGGAGGTCATGGATTCAAATATGGCCTCAGACACTTCCTAGTGTCTATGTGACCTAGGCAAGTAACTTAACCCCAATTGCCTAGCTCTTACTGCTCTTCTGTCTTGGAACTAATACTTAGTGTTTATTCTAAGACAGAGAGTAAGGGTTTAAAAAAATCAAAGCAAAGGCTTTGGAAGGAACTCTGGATTGTTTGACTTACAGAGAACCCAGATCCTTGACTAAAAGCCATCAACCATAATAATAGGATTTTTTATGTGACCAATCCCATATTATCAGTGATTATCTGCCCTCCCCACCAGTGATATGTCACAAAACCTGGCAATGGGCTGAACTTCTTTGTGACCTCAGTAATATTAAGGAAGATCCTTATACCTGAACATAAAATAGTAGTAATATTGACTTCCTTGATGTTCTGAATCACAAATCCTGTCCTATATCCAAGAGGATAATGACTCACCATAAAAGAACAAATGCTTTGAACCATTTTCCCCCATCATAAAATACACCCTTCTCATATGGTAAGACTAGGATTTTATGATGAGTGGTATGCCATCTGAATTAAAGCTGTTCAGGACGACAAGTCTGACTATAGTACAAACAGAGGGTAGTACCTATACATGTGACAAAGCATTTGGATTAAAGAACTTGGATTGATCAGAAGGGGTCAGAAGGTCTTGGATTTGGGAGTT
Source organism: Monodelphis domestica (assembly GCF_027887165.1). Classification (NCBI taxonomy): domain Eukaryota; kingdom Metazoa; phylum Chordata; class Mammalia; order Didelphimorphia; family Didelphidae; genus Monodelphis; species Monodelphis domestica. The sequence continues at coordinate 60,908,715 of NC_077232.1, read as the reverse complement.
CCATCACTAAAGAGATGTGTGCTTTGGGAAAGTTAATTTAATCTTTCTAAATCTCAGTGTTTTCATCTTTAAAATGGGAATAACAGTATCTAGCCTACCTATCTCATCAAGTTGTTAGGAGGACATGAAGAATTGAAGTTACACATGTGAGAACACTTTGAAATGATAAAATCATAAAAATGTAAAGGATGATTAATATTTTTATGACCATTCTCTACTACCATTCTGCTCAGAGTCTTCATCATGGTTCTGGAGATACCTTTGGTTTCTGAGAGACTTTGCCAATGTAGCACAACACTTGGAAGATACTGTGAAGCTGGTGAATTGTATATTACAGGGGTGGAGACAAAGCATTTGTCTTATTATCAAGAATAAGCCTAGGTGAGTTTATAAAATCTCATTCCCTGAAAGTAGACCACTAGTTAATGACATTGTTGTCCAAAGAAATTATCTAAGGCACATAATAGTTGGGATTTAAATACCTATTACTAATAAAAAGCATTACTCTTTTGAAGGACTGAAATATCATTATTGATCGATAGTCAATAAATATTTATTAAGTGCCTATTATGTGCCAGGTATTGTGCTAATTAATCATTATAATCATCTCCTCTGGGATATTCTCCTTCCTAGTTCTAGCTGTTGCTTGAACTTTAGGGTCTAGAATGGATTTCATCTCCATAATTGCCACACTTGAAAATGAAGACATTGTACCTTGTTCATACCTTTCCTTTATACTTAGATTGTATTTTCCATCAGTTATCTATGGGCATGCTTTATGTAGCTAGAAGGTATAGTGGAGAAAGTGTTGGACTTTTAGTCATGAAGTCCTGAATACAAATATAGCTCCACACACTGATTAGCTTTGTGAACTTAGACAAGTCATTCAACTTGAGTCCTACTTTACTCATTTTCACAAAATGAGGAAGCTGGATTTGATGGTCACAAAGGTCTCTTCCAGATTTAAATCTATGATTCTATGTCTCTTATTATACTATGAGCCCTCTGAGGGCAAGGATTCAGTCTTAGTCATATTTGTCCAAAGCACACATAGCATTTAAGGTTTAAATATGATTCCTGAATTCTTATTATTCTTGCTATTCTTGCTATCATTATCATTATTTAAAAGATTCTTAGTCATAGATTCAGACCCAGAAGACATGCTAGAGGGCATCTGGTCCAACACCTTTATATAATAGATGAGGAAACAGAAACTCAGTGATGACATAGTCTGTCCATTGTCACAAGGTTATTAGATAGTAGAGATTGGATTTGAACCCAGGTTCTCTGACTCCAAACCCAGCATTCTTTCCACTGTGAACATGTAGATATAGAAAAAGAGAATAACAGCACTATTTCAAGATTCATACACCTACCAATTCACTGGTCTTCCTCAATTCTGCACAACAATTTGTGACTCCCATTGCCTCCTTCTTTCCCTTTCCTTCAAACACCCCTGCAAACTCTGCAGAATGTCCTTCTTGATTTCCTTCCAGATGGACAATTTGGCACAAAGGTAAGAGCAGGACTAAGCTTGGAGCTTCTGAAAATAATGGAAGGTTGGAGAAGGAAATGGCAAACCACTCCAGTGTCTCTGCCAAGAAAACCTTAAAATAGGATCATGAAGAGTTGGACACTGAAAAACAATTGAACAACAAAGGGATCTTCTGAAACTAAAGGTGCTGTAAGAAGACTGGAATATGGGAGAAAGAAATGGCAAATGTGTCCAGTATCTTTGCCAAGACCTCAAATGGGATCTTGAAGAGTTAGGCATGACTGAAAAATGACTGAACAAAAGGAGAAGGGGCATGAGGAGCAAAACCATTGTTCTTAACTGGGAAAAGTTTGCAGTAAAATATATTATCTCAGGTGCCTTCAGGAAAGATGGTAGCAAAGAAGCTCTAACTTTGAAATTTCATCAAGACAGGGAATTCCCAGGACAGAATCCCTGTCCACCCATGCAGATTAGTAATTAATGAGGAATTTAAAGTATTAGAGTTGCCTGAAGCACTGAGAAATTAAGCAATATTGGATGACTTCTCTTAGGGCCTCCATTTAAGAAGTGTCCATGCTGGCCACATATTGATATTTCTCCAGGCTGTACTCCAGATTTCTTTAACATGTCCATGCCTTGTGCAGGGCACCTTTATTCTCCCTATCCAATTGTCATTTCCCTTTAATGTGTTGTTTTCCTCCATAAGAACATAAACTCCTAGAAAGCAGGCGCTGTCTTTTTGCTTTTATCTGTATTCTTGGATCTTAGCACAATGTCAAATATTGAATAGATAATAATATAAAACATTTAATAACAAATATGCTAAATATAAAAATATTTATAAGATACAAATAAATAACATAAAGATAAATAAATTATAAAAATACATTTTTAAATGCCTGCCTCATTCTAAAGCACTTAAAATACTTCCTGACTCATTCAGTTTGTGTCAGAGACAGAGCTTGAATCCAGCTCTTCCTTTGTCCAAACTTGGTCTTCTCTCCATAAATCATGCTTCCTTTCTTCCCAGATGCTGTGGTTCTAAAATGTGCATCAATGAAATTGTATTTGGATAATTGAAACCTTTATGATGTCATTTGAGTCTTTACCCCATGGTTAAGACTATCGCCAGGATTGCTTCTTAACATACTTGAAATGGGAATGTGCAGCTTGTTGACAAAATGGGTCCATCCAACTTGAGATACTCCTTCAAGCCAAGTCATTGCTAGGGAGGGCTAAAGGTAGCATGTATGAAAGACACAATCGCATGGAGACAATCCCACAGTTTATTGCTGCCTGGTACTAATGAGCTGTCCTCTGAAGCATGGGGATGTTAGCACCTTTCAGACCCTGAAAAGTCTCTCTTGCCTATAAGAACAAAAGCCCATGAGTTGTCCCAGATTATTACCCATCACTATGGCTCTGACTTATCATGTGTATCCACTGAGGGACTCCTGGGGCATGATAATCTACCAATTTGCTGCCATAAGCCTATGATATATTTCTGTTTCAGCCTTTCAGATTCATTGATGTCCTGAGGTAGAATAAAAATGATGGAATATGCCTACCCACCTATCTTGTTTTAGAGATTAACAGTTACCCCTTTAAACAATTACATTGTTGTACTTCAAATATTTGAGATGGAAATATTTTCTAAGTATCACACAATTTCTCACCTCCTTTAACCAGGGAATGAGAGTAAAATTCAGCCTCGACTTGATGACTAAAGGTCATCATTATGAATGTCCATTCCTAACCTGCATTGTGTAACACTGAACTGCCTCATGATGAGTTGGGCCCTTGAGAACTGTACCTAATGGGTCCAGGATGCTCAACTCTGAGTTAATGTACCTTCTAGTCTGTCTGCTTCTTCTCTCATTGTTAGGTGTGTCCACCAATACTCCCCACTCTAGTACCATTGGTGAGCCCACCTGCAGCATGCCATGTTTTAAGCTTGCTGCTTCTATTTTGCTATAGACTTGGACATTAATAACTATGGCTATCAGAAATGTGCATCCAAAAAGAGTAAACAAATTTGATATATGGAGGCTTTAAAGCTATCCTAGAAGTACAGTACGTGGACTCTGTGATATGTTTTGTCTACTAAGAAGTAGACAAACTTTTTGCTACTGTGCTAGTCTTGGACTGAATTCTAGATTCCAGATCTGTGTAGGAGGAAGGGAGGAAATGGGGTTGAAGGTTAATTGACATTGGTTTAGGTAAATGTTGTTGAAATAACAATCTCTTATATGTGAGGAATGTTCACTTTTTCCAAATGCTTTCATTGGCATGATTGCATTCAGACCTCAACATAATGCCCACTGGACATATGAAAAAACTGATGCTTAATGCAATTAGGGATATATCACTGGAGGAAGCAGTTTCAGGAGATCCAAAGACCAACTGGGCTAGAAGGGCCATAAGAAATCACCTAGTCGGTTTCAAATGGGGAAATTACTCATGGGCTGAGATTTTTCAATGGAATGCCACAGAACAGAACAGAAAATTCAAAAATCTCCCTTTTTTCTCAAGTTCCATTGTCAGCTAGATGTTGGGCAGTGTAGGAGAGAATCATCTATCCTCTCTGCTGCTGTCATAATGACATTTTTTTTCTGACAAGAGAGAAGAAAGGAATTTGAAGAAGTCAGAAAGGAAGGGAATCCTACATTTCCAGAGCACCTTCAAACCTCAAGCACTGAATTACCTTATGATATTTCACCATGCACGTAGAGAATTGTGGATTGGCCTATAGACCAGAGGAGCTTTATATTCAGGGAACTGAAAAGGCCACACAACTCTCGCTTATAATGATTGACTCACATGCCTGTTGGTAACAGAGTTCACAAATCTAATTCCCTGATACAAACCTAGTTATTTCTACCCATTTTACATAGGTAACAGGAGGCACCTCCTGCCTGTACCAGCTATCTCTGCCAACCACTTCAATGAGACAATATTATGTTTGGGGGTGAGCATTTTATCTAGGAGTGGAGATGGAATGAGATACCGAGGCTGGCAAATGGTGAATAAATGACCAGGACTGGGAGAGCAGGAGAAATGAGGGTGATTATGCAGGCACCAGACTCTATGAATATATTAGCTCCCCAATAATCCTGTGCATTCCAGATGCCTCCAAAGCAATTTCCCTCTGTTAAATGAGTCCAGGTGTCAGGAGGATCTTTTCCTGCTCAGTGACATGCAGGCTGATGCTACTACATCCCTCTATTTTGATTGGGCAATTAGATCATGCCATCCACTGGCATGAGCTGCCCACAAACATCCCCTGCACCAGCCAGGCTTCGGCAATCCTGGGTGAGATGTTGATGGTTCTTCACAGTCTTTCTGCCCACAGGACAGTTCTGCTCCATTTCTCCATTTTCCCATGTTCTTTCTTAAGTCCTTACTCCCTAGGAACCAACTCACCCTGATACCCAGCTCCACATTTTCTCCTCCATAGACCTCCATTCCTTCATCCAATAAGCCGATCTCCTGGAAATATTGCCTGTCCACAATAAAGCAGCCAATGAGGGCTGGGCTCCTGTAGGCAGGATAGAGATGGAAACAGTTATCAGAGGTTGTCCTTTGTGGACTTCTATGGATCAAAGAGTTGCAAGAGCTCCCTAGAGGTCTGGTCTTCTTCTGTGATGGCTGGCAATTGCCAATCCCTAGACAATCTATTGGGCAGTCCATTCCTATCAGCCCTCTTTCTTCAACATCAAGACTGCTTCTCAATAATTAGGAAGAAGGCAGATAGTACCTGCCTAGAGATCTCTGGCCATGTGGCATTGTGTATCAACATACGAAGTTCCTCTAAAGTCTTCAGGGATCTTCCATAGCTCCTCAAAAGCTTTACTTTCTGGCTGTTTCATTGTCTAAGACTAGAATTCTTAACTCCCAGTCTATCCTTTTATACTTGGGACCTGGTTCTTCCCATGCCTTCTGCCAGGCTTGGCCTTCTGACTGTCAACCCTATCTCCCTTAGACTCCCAATTTAATCTACACTCCTCAATTTTAGTTAATACTTAGATATTTAGGAACAATATCCTAGAATTGGAAAGGGCCTTCCGAAACTACAGAAACAATTTAGTATAGTGGAAAGACATCTGAAGTCAAGTGGCATGGACTCAAATTTGTCTCTGACAACTGTTTGGTAACCATGGGAAATTAGGTTCACCTCTGTGCCTCGATTTTATTATCTATAAACATGACTAATAATATTTCCACTATTGAGCTCCAGAGATTGTTAAACGGCATATATTTTATAAATCTTAAAGCATCATGTATTAATAATAATGGCACTTATATAGCAGTTTAAGGTTTGTGAAGGTCTTTGAGTATTACCTTGATCCTTACCATAACCCTGATGAATCCTCTTTTAAGGGAATAGGAAATGAACTTGAGAGAAGTTAAGAGATTTTCTTAGTCACATGGAAGTGTGCCTGAGGGAAGATATGAACTCAGGTCTTCCTTATTCCACAGATAGTGCTCTAGATTAGAGCACCCTACAATTTAGAGCTCTAAAATTTACTGGTCATTGATCTTGGTCTCACCTTGAGTATTTAAGTGAAAGCTCTGCTAATACTCCAGATACAGTCCAGCTTATATGACTTTCCAGCTATTATTTTTTAAACCCTTACCTTCTGTCTTGGAGTCCATACTGTGTATTGGCTCCAAGGCAGAAGAGTGGTAAGGGCTAGGTAATGGGGGTTAAGTGACTTGCCCAGGGTCACACAGCTGGGAAGTGTTTGAGGTCAGATTTGAACATAGGACCTCCTATTTCTAGGCCTGGCTCTCAATACACTGAGCTTCGCACCTGCCCCCTCTGGCTATTACTTTTGACCCAGGTGTACACTATGTCGTATTCCTCCCGGACTGCCCCATTCTGAAGTTGCTCCCAATATGTTTATGACAATACAAAATCAGCCAGATTTTGCTTTGATATGAATAGTGTAAACATCATTTCTGCCTAACTTTAGTCTATGTTTCTAGATTACAGTTTCATGGGGATATACTCTTTCTGGAAATTTGGGGGTAGGGTTACTAGGTTGGCAGATCCAGAATGCCAAAGGCATGATACATCTTTATTTTAGCAAATCATTTAACAATCTCTCCTATGATAACCTAGAGGATTGAATGGCAATATAGTGAGATGAAGTAGGACCTGGTTGAATATTATAATTTTCATTAATTGCAAACTGACAGAGCAAAATTAAACAGACTTTGGTCCTGGTCTTCTCTCTGTCACTAACTCCTTGGGCAACCTTCCCTCTTTGGACATCACTTTCCTCTGCTATAAAATGAAGGGGATAAGCTTAATTAACTCTAAAGTCCCTTCTGGTCTTAACATTCTATGACCTTATTCCTGAATCACATCTAGCTCTGTAACCTGGAGGCTGTCTTGAAGTCAAGTGCTATTTGGCTTTGTCCTTGGTTCTGATCTGTTCAACATTTTCAAAGAGTGACTTGGGTGAAGACATAGATGACATACTTAACAAATTCACAGCTGGCACAAAATTGGGAGGGAAAGTTCATACCGCAGATGAAACTATCAAGATTCAAAATTGTTTTTGACAGCTTGGAACACTGAAACGAAGGCTTGAAGATGAACTTCAGCAAGGGGGAATGTCATCCTGAATTTGTCACCCTCCTCCACCACACACACACAAACACACACACATCAAACAAATGACAAGCTGTGTATGTAACCGTGTAAGCAGATGAACTGAAAATATATGTCCTAAAAGTAGTTCTTGTTAAATATCTTGGAGTTTTATTTGGTTACAAGTTGAATATGAACCAACAGTCATATTGTCAATATGATCACATTAAAAGTTAGTGTAAGGGGCAACCAAGTGGTTCAATGGATAGATAGATAGATGGACCTGGAGACAAGAGGTCCTAGATTCAAATCTGGCTTCAGACACTTTCTAGCTATATGTCCCTGGGCAAGTGGATTAATCCCAAGTGCCTAGCCCTTGCTGCTCTTTTGTCTTGGAACCAATACTTAATATCAATTCCAAGACAACGGGTAAAGGTTTAAAAATAAAGTTAACACAATCTTAGACTAAACTAAGAGAAATAGAATAATTAAATATGGAAAATAAGAGTCCCTTTGTCTTCTTCCATGGTGAGACCATGTTTGCATTTTATGTTCACTTCTAGGTGATATGTTGGAGGATTTTGGCAAGCTAGAACATGTTCAGAGAAGACTAGGATGATGAAAGGGATAGAAAACATGTCTAGAGGAGGAATTAGAATAATGGAAAATGTTTAGACTAGAGAAGGAGGTTGCAGTGTCTTCAGATACCTAAAGGACCAGTATGTGTAGAAGAGAAAGTATACTTGTTCTGTTTGGTGGCCGATGTACAAGTAATTATTGGAAACTAGGAAACAAATTTTGGTTCAACATAAAATTCTTTCTAATTCAATTCAAGAAACAATTACTAGGCATCTTTTAACAATAAAATGCAATATAAAGATGAAAACTGGAATGGCTTGCTTGATTCATTAGAATATAAATCCCTTGAAGGCAGGGACTGGTTATTTTTCTTTCCTTATGTCCCTTGCACTTAGCATAGTGCCTGGAACATAGTAAATATGCAATAAATATTTACTGATTGATTATTTGAACTATCTAAGTTTTGAAGACCAGTGGCCATTGGTCTGCTGCCTCAATAGACTCTTGTCTGAGTGTTCCTCGGCAAGTGGTCCCCTGGTCTTGGTCATCATGGAAGAATTATTAGAGGAAAAAAATGCCTCCTCTCACCTAGTTACTTGGGTTTAAAGATCTTGTTGAGGCTTCATATACAGAGAGAGCAGTGAGAATAAATGAGAGTAAATAGTTACATCAAAGCATTTCATCACATTTCCCCCCTTAATTATGTCAATAATTGTGTCAAGAACTACAGAAAAAGAAAAGATGCCAACAATAATCACAGGTGAAGTGTACTCCTGGGGAAAGAATCACTAATGATCCCCTCCTCTGAGACAAGTGAGCCCAAGAGAATATGACAGCAAAACAAGCTCCTGTCCTTCCCCAAAGCACATTGCAAAAATAGTACTCACTCCACTGTCTTTTAGTAATCTCCTGCAAATACACAATGAAGAAAAAGGCCCTCTTTGCCATTGTACTCATGTAGGAAACCCTGAACACAATGGGGTGCTAATTAAAGAGGGCAGGGTGTTAGGAGAAGGCTGGTAGAAATACCCACTTTTTCTCTGTAGAAGGATAATCCAACTGGGAGGAGATGGAGACTTTGGTCTTCCAGAGTTCATAAGCTTGCTAAAATGGTTCCAGATCATTCTGCTAATAGTGCTATGAGTTTATGACTCCTGCCTGGTACCTTCTTAGTCTATGGCTAGGGTTTAAATGGGAGAAGAGGGCAGGAAGAAGAGAAGCTAAAATTATTAGTTATTTACATATCAATGTTACTGAAACTCACTGAGGAGTTGCAATTATTGGAGATCCCCTAGCCCAGAAGGCAAGTTGCTAGAAGATTTTTTTTCAGGGAAAAGGCAACATCATGAATTTGGAGAATGGCTGAACAAATTATGGCATATGAATTCAATGGAATATACCTGTGCCATAAAAATCACAAATAAGAACAATTTTTAAAACTCAGGAAGTTTTGTTTTAACTAATGCAGAGCCACGAAAACAGAAGTTGGGGAGGAGTGTCCATAAGGACTACAATATTGTAAAGAAAGATAATGAAAGTCTTGGAAACACTGCTCATTTTAGAGACCTGTTTAGCAATGTATGATGCCTCTTATCTAACAAGAGGCCTTGAACTACAGGTGCAGAATGAAGTTTAGTGATTATATATAGATAATGGGCTGATTTATTTTCCTTAATTGTACCTCTTTGTGGTTGTTTCAGGCAACTAACTAGCACAGTGAATAGAGAGCTGGGTTTGGAGTCAGAAAGATTCATCTTTATGATTTAAAATCTGGCTTCAGAAACTTACTAGCTCTGTGACCATAGACAAATCACTTAACTCTTTTTTTTGCCTCAGTTTCCTCATCTGTAAAATGATCTAGAAAAGGGAATGACAAGTCATTTCAGTATCTTTGCCAAGAAACACCCCATAACAAGTCACTTAACTTTATAAGTCTCAGTTTCTTCATTTGTAAAATGAGTTAGAGAAGAAAGTGGCATACTACTACAGTATCTTTGCCAAGAAAACCCAAATATGATCACAAAGAATTGGATTTGACTAAATAACAACTGAAGACTTCTATTATGAAGGACAAGTAAATTCAATATGGGGGAGTGAAAAGAAATTAGCAATAATGTTTTTAAGAACATTGATAAGCATTTATTTAAAGAAAGAGGTAACAAGTTCCTTAGGTTGCGTTTCTTTATCTTTCCAGTTTCTAAGGTTTATATAAACTGTGAGAATTTATTGTATCTGGGTGAAAGTCTGCCTTCCACCTTGGACCTTGTCTATGTAGGGTGTACCAATGATGGTGGTGTTCTTGTTTGACTGGCATTACAGTGATATCAATTCTAGCTGTTGCCACTCTGAGGAAATGACTTCCCTTATGGACAACCCAATCCAATTCAATTTCCATCCCACAACTTTATTAAGCACCTATTATGTTCAATATATGACAGACACTGAAAATGCAAAGACAAAAAGAAATTCTTTTTACCATCAAGGAACTTCCATTCTTCTTTGGTATTACAGCATATACACAGCTAAGTAGACTTTAGGTAATGTGAGATTTAGAGACATGGTCTGTAGTTTCATTATTATAGGGAACTTCTAGATGAGGAAACTCCATCTACCAATATAGGTTGGCACAATTTCAGCAAATTAAGAGTCTTAGAGAGTCGGCTGGAGAACTGAGAAATTAATAACTAATCATGGTGATAATTTATAGAATGGTTTAAGGTTTGCACTGGAATTTCCTAATATTTTCTCATTTTTGTCCTCATAACAGCCCTGACAAGGTACTATTATTTTACAAATAAGGAAATTGAGGTTAAATAACTTTTCTGGTGTCACACAGTTTTTATTAAGTGTCTTAGGGATGTTTATAAATCATCTTCCAGACTCTCATCCAGTTATTATATACTATGCTACCATGCTCTCTACATGGCATAGTGGACAGAATGCCAAGTCTTGAGTCAGGAAGACTTCTCTTCCTAAATTCAAATCTAGCCTCAGACTTGTAGTAACTGGGTGATCTTGGGCAAGGCACCTAACCCTGTTGCCTCCGTCCCCTCATCTATAAAATGAGCTGGAGAAAGAAAAAGCAAACAACTCCAGTATCTTAGTTGTGTGACCCTAGGCAAGTAATTTCATCTTGTTGCTTTAGTTTTCTCATCTGTAAAATGAGCCTGGGAAGGAAAAGGTGAATCACGCCAGTATATTAGCCAAGAAAATGGGGTCATAAAAAGTTGAATATGACAGAAAACAAGTGGCCAACAACAATATGCAGACAGTAAGTGCCAGAAGCAAAATTTGAACCCAGTTTTTGGCTTACTTTGTGTTCATTTTGAATACATTTTTTATCTATGTATATATTCTGACCTTTCAGCAGAATATTTGCTCCTTGAGGGCAGAAACTGTTGTATTTATGCCTTCATATCTCCAATATCTAACATAGTGTCACAAAGTTAGAAATATGGCACATTAAGGTTGATCAAATATTGAACCTAATTAGGAATATCAGTTTGGGAGTTGTGAATTGATCCAACCATTCTGGAGGGCAAATTGGAACTAGGCCCAAAGGGCACTAAAAGACTGTCTGCCCTTTGATCCAGCCATAGCACTGCTGGGTTTGTACCCCAAAGAGATAATAAGGAAAAATACATGTACAAGAATATTCATAGCTGCACTCTTTGTGATGGCAAAAAATTGGAAAATGAGGGGATGCCCTTCAATTGGGGAATGGCTGAACAAATTGTGGTATATGTTGGTGATGGAATACTATTGTGCTAAAAGGAATAATAAAGTGGAGGAATTCCATGGAGACTGGAACAACATCGAGGAATTAATGCAGAGTGAAAGGAGCAGAACCAGGAGAACGTTGTACATGGAGACAGATACACTGTGGTGCAATCGAATGTAATGGACTTCTCCATCAGTGGCAATGCAATGTCCCTGAACAACTTGGAGGAATCTATGAGAAAAACCACTATCCACATTCAGAGGAAACACTATGGGACTAAAAACACCGAAGAAAAACAACTGCTTGGATACATGGGTCAAAGGGATATGGTTGGGGATGTAGACTCTAAATGATCATCCTAGTGCAAACAATAACATGGAAATAGATTCTGATCAAGGAAACAAGTAATACCCAATGAAATTGCGTGTCAGCTGCAGGAAGGGTTGGTGGAGTGTAGGGAGGGAAATAAAGTGATTATTGTAACCAAAAAAAAAATAATAAAATTTAAAAAAAGGAATACCAGTTTGAATCCCATTTCAAACACTTAGTAGTTGTGGAAACCTGGCCAAATCACTTAACATCTGAGCCTTAGTTTCCTCATGTGTAAAATGGAGATAATAATCATGGTGACCCTTACTTGAAAAGGTGGTTGTAATGTTCTGAGGAGAAGACATATATACAGTCTTTTATAACCTTAAAATAGTCTACAAACATCAATTATTATTATTGTGCATTGTAGTCATTTTTCAGTCACATCCTAACTTCATGACCCCTTTTGTTATTTTCTTGACAAGAATCCCAGAGTGGTTTGCCATTTCCTTCTCCAGCCCATTTTACTGATGAGGAAACTTAGATAAATAGGCTTAATTGACTTGTCCAGGGTCATACAACTACTAAGTGACTGAGATCAGGTTTGAACTTAGGTCTTCCTAACTCCAGACCCAGTGCTCTATCCACTGCTCCTCCTTGCTGCCCATTATTTTATGTAGTAGGTATCTACTGAATATTTAGTGAATCAGATTGAATAACAGTGTAGAATTTTATACTTACAAAGAGCTTTATATTATTTTCTCCTCATACTAATGTTGGATGAGAGAGAGATGTTACACATTATTATTCTTCCCATTTTCTAGATGAAAATATTGAGGATCTCAAATGGGAACTGATTTGCCCAAAGAGAAACAAAGTATTAAAGTCCAGGACCCCTTCCATTTTATGCCTCTTAGTATTTGTTCATTGCAACAATATTTTAAAAAAATAATGTTATGCTATGAGACCACAACTTAGCTTGGTGATGATGCCATGAATCCTTATTAACAAAGAACATAGTGACTGTCTTGTAGGGCTTTATTTTTACATGGGTTTCGACTCTTAAGAAGCTAAATTGACACAATCCAATTTATTGTATTTTCCAGTTGATACACAAAGGTAGTATTGAAGGCAGAGATGACATAGGACCTTGAAAGGCAATTGGAAGTCCTGTTTTATGCTGGTGATATTTCAATTGCTTTACTCTGGAGAAAGCCCCCAGGGACCTTGTCCAACTCTCTTATATTTCCTTTGTCTCCCTAGTTGAGAGCAGGGTTGTTGGATGAAATCAGGTTAGCCACTGGGAAAGGGTAGGCTTGGACCAGAGACCAAATGGCCTTTGGTAATGGGATAGAAATAAACAACCAGCTTGTTCTTGGACCAGATTAGTCCATCAGAAGGGCAAAAGAACTATCAGCACCAACACATACCTTATCGGAGCAGTTGAATTCTCCAACTTCCACCAGGACTTGGGAGGATTTAAATAGCGACACCACAACTCCCAGTCAAAGCCCTGTGCAGCGAGGGGATACTCTTCTATTTCAAAATTATCATATTTGATGTTGTCGAAGGATGGAGATATGATTCGCTTGCGGTTTTCTTTTATCCTGGTGAGCACAGGTTCTGCCCTGGGGGGAAGAAGGCAGAGAGATAGCTGCTGCTGCAGAGATAGACCAGGAAAAATTGGGGAAAGTTTCTGGAGTAACAATATCCTCCTCACCCTGGCAAGAGGATGGGTGGAATAGAATTGTACAACCATTATAAGGACAAGTTTAGGGAATCCCCTAGGAGCAACATAAAGGAATATTATAGAATTATAAGAGTTGGATGCATGCTGGAGGTCATCTAAGCCAAGATCCAGCCTAAGTATCAATCTCCTTTATGGTTATTTGGGCAATTTGTTCGAAGACCCTCAGCCCTAAGAGCAATTCATTCTACTTTAGGATAGTTCTAATTGTTAGGAAATTTATCCTCATATGGAACTAAAATTTACTTTGTATTAAGTAATAGTTAATTATTTTTATTTTTAATAAGTAAAAGTAATTAATAAACAAATAATTTAATAATTATATTGTAATATAATTATTACAACTCCACAACAATTTTATAATAATGAAATATCAATGAATAAAATAGTAATAAATAAATAAATAAAATAATTTAATTAAATTATGGATTACTATTTGGACCTAACACCCAAGCAGTTCTAAATCCACCTATCTATATTCATCATCTAGTCCACATCTTGCTATCTTGCCATGAGCATAGTATGAAAGAGTTTGTCAAATAATTTATGAATTTTCACATTTATTATATATGGCATTTCCCTACTTATTGGTTTAGTAACTTCTTCAAAAGAAGTACCGAAGTTAGTCTGGCAGGGCCAGTACTTAATGATCCATGTTTTCTGTTAGTGATCATTGCTTCCCTTTCTATATATTTATAACCATCCCTTTAATAGGAAAGTCAATCTCATGAGCCTATATCCTGTAGACTCTAAATTATTGCATTTTCTAAAATTAGAACAATATTTCCATTTTCCACTCATGTTTTAACATATTTTAAAATGTATATTTTTACAAATGTGATCCATCAAACAGATACAAAAATGTATTTACTTTCTATTTTAGAATTGATGCTAAGTATTGGTTCCAAGGCAGAAGAGAGATAAAGGCTAGGCAATGAGAATTAAGTGACTTGCTAGTAAATATCTGAGGAGAGGTTTGAACCAAGAACCTCTTGTCTTCAGGCCTGACTCTCTATCCACTAAGCCAATTAGGTGCCCCCCAAAATGTATTTTAATAATTTAACATTAATAATAAATTTAATAATATAATTTTTATTTAATAATAATTTCATAATTAAGTTCCCTTCATTCTGAGAAGTTCCCTAAAGCAAGATCCAAGATCATGATATTAGAATACCCTGGAATCCTTACTTCTTGTTAACCAAGGCCAACCAATCCAGCTCTGATTCTCTTTTGGTACCTTCTAAATAAAAATAAGAATTATAGTTCTCAAGAAGGGAAAAAAGAAAAAGGAAACTTTTGCTTTCATGGGAATGACTAAATTCTAGCTTTGATTTTGTACAAATTCATAATACATTATTGAGGGAAGAGAAGCACTTAATTCAAGGGGGACGGACTATTGTCATCCTGATAGAAGACACTGAGACTCAGAGAACTTTGAAATTTCTTTTTGTCAGCTATCACTGTGTGGTATATACAAAATCACCAAATCTTAGAGCTGGAAAGGAATGCAGAAGTCCTCTAGTCCTGCCCAAACCTGATTATGAATCTCCTCCACTACCTTCTTGACAGCTAACCATCCAAATTTCCCATTGGATATATTTAGTAGTGCCTTCTAAGGCAGTACATTCATTCAACAGTTCTCAATGTTAAGAAGTTCCTCCTTAAAATATGTTTTGCTGGATAATACATGTACCACTCAGATTGAATCACTTGTCAACTCTGGGAGTAGAGAGGGAAGAAGGGAAGGAGACAAAATGCATATAAATTTGGAAAACTTATGTGTAAATTTGTTATTAAAATAAAATACAGATTGTTGTTTAATCATTTCACAGTCTTGTCCAATTCTTCATCACCTCATTTTGGGTTTTCTTGGCAAAGATACTGCAGAGGTTTGCCATTTCCTTCTCTAGCTCATTTACAGATGAGGAAACTGAGGCAAAGAGGGTGAGGTGACTTGCTTAGAGTCACACAGCTAGTATGCATCAGTGAGACTGTATTTCAGTTCAAGAAAATGAGTCTTCTTGACTCCAAACTCAACACCCTATCCACTACACCACCTAGCTGATTTCACTAATGATTAGAGAAATGCAAACTAAAGCAACTCTGAAGTTCCACCTCACACTCATCATACTAGAAAAGATGACAAAAAAGTGGAAATGGAAAGTGTTGGAGAGACTGAGGGAAAGCAGGCACAATAATATACTGTTGGAGCTATGTATTGGTCCAATCATTCTGGGAATCAATTAGTAACTGTGCCCTAAAAGTTATGAAACTATGCATACCTTTTGATCCAGCAATTCCAAGAAATTCCTCCTTATACTGAACTTAAGAAGTGTTCCTTGGATTTCATAGGTTTATAGGACCATAGATTTAAAACTGGAAGGGAAATCATAGATCATATATATTCCAATCTCTCCATTTTACAGATATGAAAACTAGCCAAGAGAAGGAAGAAATGACTTGCCTAAGATCACACCTATCCTAAGAGAAAGAATGGAGATTCAAACCCAGGTGCCCTGCCTCCATTTCCATTTTATTTCCATTATGTTACAGCATCACTCCCATTTGGTCCCTTTTCTCCTTTTTTTGGGGGGGGGAGCTAAGAAGAGCAAGTCTAACCCCTCTTTTGTAGGCTATTTCTTCAAACATTTTAAGACATTAATCTGTTATGATTAGGCTATTCTCTCTTCCATATTACTTATCAACTCCACCTCCTTCAGTCTTGAAGATACAGGATGGGAAGGGCAATAAATAGCCTCAAAGAAGAATAAGATTTGAAGGCCCAATTTTGGCAGCTCCAAGATACCTATTGACTCCTGATGATTAATGTGTTTTTGAAAAGGGCCTCTCTGCTCATTAGCATTAAATTTCCTGTATAATTGTTTATTCAAATCAGCTTGAAATAATCCAATTCCCTCTCCTATCCTCACCATAAATTCAATGAAAATGGTTTGTAAATGACTGGAAATGCCAAGCAGGAACTTTAATAATAAAAAAAAAAAACCTGTTAGCTACTATCTTAATTTTCCTTGAGTTATGAGAAAACAAGTCCAGATTTGGCATGTAACACAGAAGGGACCTACTTAGGTTGCTATTTCTTTCTGTTTCTTGAATGATCCAATTGAAAAGGCGCTGGACTTGATCTTAGAAGTGGGTTCAGATTTAGGTTTCAAATATACTATGTGGTCTTGAATAAGTCATTTCCTTTGACCAACTCTCCGTTTCCTTATCCACAGAAAGGGCATACTAATGTTTTCACTACTCAAATTGTAAAAGTGTTGAAGAATTCACATCATAAATGAAGACCCTGCTTGGTGTTTCCAGGAGGCAGCTTGTAGTACCATGGACAGAAGACAGGGCCTGAAGTCAGGAAGAAAATGAGTTCAAATTGAACCTCAAATACTTCCTAAATATGCAACCCTGGGCAAGTCACTTAATCTCTTTCAGTTTATAAAATGGAAATGCTAATAACACCATCTCCCAGGATTGTTGTAGTATTTGTTTAAAATAAAAAAAGGAGTGGGGCTCAGTATACTGCTTGTCATATAGTAGGCACTATATAAATAGCCCTATATAAATATGAACTGCTATTATATTTATAAAAATGATAATAGTAATTGACTTTTCATATGGTACTTTAAGGTTTATAAAATACATTATATATGTTGTATCTTTAAAACCTAACCACAATCCTTTGAATTGAGTACTGTGGGCATGATTATTTCCATTTTATAGATAAGGAATCTGAAGTTCAGAGTGTGGAAGCAACTTTGTCCAAGGTCCCATAACAGGTAATTGGCTATGGCAGGAGTTGAACCTATGTTTTCTTGATTCCAAATATAGCATGCTAGCAACATTATCAATATTTTAGGATTATAGTTGTAAAGATTTAGAGCTGAAAGGGCCCTTGAGTCATTTGCAATCATACAATGCACTCATTTTATTGATAAGGAAACTAAGGCCCAGAGATTCAGTTATTTGCACATGGTCTTACTGTGTGTACATTCAGGTGTTTTCAGTTGTGTCTGTCTCTTCATGACCCCTCTTGAGGTTTTCTTGGCAAAGATACTAAAGTGGCTTGCTGTTTCCTCCTACAGCTCATTTTACACATAAGGAAACTGAGGCAAACAGCATTAAGTGACTTTCCCAGGGTCACACAGCTAATAAGTGTCTGAGACTGGATTAACTCAGGAAGATGTGTCTTCCTGACTCTAGACTTGGCACTGTCCATTGCATCACCTAGCTGCCCTTATTCCATAAATATTAATTTACCAAAATGGTATTTGAACCTAGGACCTCTGACTCAAAATTTAGTCCTCCTTCATCTGTATCATTGTATCTCCTATTAGCAATATTAGAGAAGTAAATACTTTCAGCTTGGAGAAATGTAGACATAGTAAGGAACCACAAATTCACAAGACCTGGTATTTATTAGAAATGTTTTCTATAAGGGCATAGCTCACTACCTAATAAAGTCTAGGTATCCTATCAACCCCAATAAATATAGTCCTAAAAATAGGATCTCTGCACAACCAGACATCTACACTCTCCATGGGCAATTGTGTCATCACTATTCAACCACTTTACTGGCCAGGATAAAGGACCATCTCCAACTCATGCTCCCTAGCATTGGAGGAAAAAGGTTGGGGCAGATCAGAATTCAAGCCAATGGTGCTTGCAAGATCCTTTCACAGAAATCCCCAGAGGGGTGATAGAAGTCTTGGCACCTACCAGCCAACATTGAACTCCACATGGGCATCAAAGAGAGCAACCACTGGAGCTGTGGCTGCTCGCCAGCCGCTTACACGGGAACGGATCAGCCCTTCTTGCTTGCTATGGCGGACGACTTTGATGAAGCCAGGCTTGTGGGTGTTCACTTTGTCCACATAGTCTTTCAGCTTCTCCTTGAGTTCTTCTGTTGCAAAGGAAATGGAATGTCATAAAGAGGAAGTGGTAAAGGAGAAGAATTCCCCCAAATATCCAACTGAACACAAAAGATCTCTGAGGGCTGAATACACACAGGAAACTGGATGTAAACTTCTCAGCCAGGATTACATAGGGATTCCTCCACATTTCATTGATGAGAAATAAGCTGATATATAAGTAACTGGTGGTGGGTTTCCCTGGGTAACTTCTCTAAAGAGGTCAATTGGCAGGAACAATTTATCCCCTTCTGTGCTCTTCTGACACTTTCAATGCTCTAATGATTTGGTGTAACACTAAAAAAAGTCTCATTTGCTTTCATAAAGACCTACTCTCATAATCTATGAAAATTGGATCTTATTTTGGGCCAAATCAGAGATCATCCAGGAAAACCTGGGCCCAAAGACTCAAGAAGTGGGTGGGTGGTGTCACCAGCTCCCCCCTTTTTAGGGGTATGGTGGTAAAAGAGACCCTGCTCTGGTGCATCTGATTACATCAGGCTATCCAGCCTCAAGTCACTCAGCTTATGAAAAAAATGATTTTGTTTTCCTTGATCACACCCCATCACACATATAGGAGAGGATGAGGAAAAGAAAGAGAATAATCAAGTATTTACTTAGCACTATGTGCTAGACATCTAGCTAATCTTTGGGAACACAAATAAAAGTAAACATGAGAGTCCATACACTCCAGGACTAGTACATAAAGGAAAGTATGAAAAGTGGAGAGGAGAAGAAGGATTCAGGAACACCTGAGCTTGCCAGTTTCTCACCATTTATCATCAATTGACTTGATAATGAAGTACAGGAAAATTTATCCTAATAACTTGAAACATGGTATAAATGTTTTATTATTATGCTTACAAAGTCAAATAGTTTTCAGTCTTATAGACAGTGACCACAAGAACAGTCCCCAGGCCTGTTTAATCATTAATTCATTCAAACATCTATTCAACAATAAACATTGACTAAGTGTCTACTGTATCTAGGATATTATTCTAGGTATTGAGATAGAGGGGGGAGAGAAATATAGAGGGAGGGTGGGAGAGAGACAGAGAGAGAGAGAAAGGAAGGGAGGGAGGGAGAGAATAAAAGAGAGAGGAGGGAGAGAGGGAGCGGGGAGAGAGAGAAAGAGAAATCAATGTGTCCTCTTGAGTCTTACAGTGTAGAAGTGGGATAAGATCCCCCATCACAATGTACAATGTTCCCTGCAAAGTCCAACATAGGTGTATAATAAAGTGTAAATGAGAGGTGTTCTGGGGACATTTTATCATTTCAGAAGTTTGTCATTTGCATATTTGCTTTTTTAAAAAGATTGAGGGTTTGGAGGGCAAGACCCAGAATAAATGGGGGAAAAGAAAATGAGAGAGAGGGATTGTACCTACAAGAAATGGCCCCAGGTGTGGAGTGACCCACCCAGAAAGTAGGCAGAGCTGATCAAGCCACATGGCCCAGGTCTTTTGGCCCATTAGTTCAGTTGGCATGGGGTAGAATAGGATGGTTATCAAACATAGGCTCAAGGTTCAACTCCCACATGGTCTACATTAGGTCACAGAGTGCCACACTCTGCCTTTCAGCCACAGACTGCCTCCCTGATTCTAGCCACTTTCTTCTCACATGTAGCAGAGGATTACCTAGAAGTCAGAGTATGGGTAGAGCAAATCAAACCCTTCTCCATTCCTAAAAATAACTCCCAGCACCTATCTGATTGACTGTAGGTAAAAATCACTACCTATCAAAAAGGAGGATGAGATTAAGGCTTTAATTTGGGTGGGGTGGCTTTGCCAGACCTCAATTAGTAACTTCGCTTGTTGATAGTATGTATTGCTAAAAACATGTTAGAACCAGTGCATATTTGGGCTAAAAGATACCTCAGAGATGAACCAGCCCAACCTCTACCTAAGGTATTAGTCTACAACATTCTTTAGGGGTAGCTGAGTGGTACAGTGGATATATCGAGCACCTAGCCTGGAATGAGGAAGACCAGAGTTCAAATTCAGCCCCTGACATTTATTAACTGCAGGACCTGGAGCAAATAACTTACTTTGTCTATAAAATGAGCTGGAGAAGGAAATGGCAAACCACTCTAATATCTCTGCCAACAAAACCCAAAATGGGGTCACAACGAATCATATATGACTGAACAACACATCATCCTTTGTTGTGCATAGTCTAAAGGGCATTAGGGGACAGCTGGGTGGCTCAGTAGATAGAGAACCAAGGCAGCTCCCTATGATGAGAGTTTCCAGACTCAAATCCGGCCTCAGACACGTTCTAGCTATGTGACTCTGGCAAATCACTGAACCTTCTATTGCCTGACCCTTATCTCTCTTCTGCCTTATAACTAATACAAGTATTGATTCTAGGAGGGAAGGTAAGGATTTAACAAAAATAAAGGACATTAGATAGTTGAACTGAATACATATTTACTGATTACCTAAAATATGTATCTACTTTGGGAAAGGCAGCAGCCAGGCTTAGCTAATAGTTAATAGAATATATGCAACTTGGTTACTTAGTGAAAAAAAAAAAAAGCACCAGGCCTGGAGAAGGGAAGACTTGGGTTCAAATATGGTCTCAGATAACTCCTAGCTGTATGACCCTGGGCAAGTCACTTAAGCCCCATTGCCTAGCCCTCATCACTCTCCTGCCTTAGAAATGATTTTTGTATCTTAGTATCTTTTTATCTTAGTATCATTTCTAACTCAAAAGGTGAAGGATTTTTTTTAAAGTTAAGTGTTGTGTTAGAGTCTAAAGGAGGGAGAGGAGCCCCAAAGGCTCAGACCAGGGGCCAAGGGTCCCTTAGTAGGAGCGAGAAATAAAAGACCAGAGATACTAGAATCTTTAAGGTCAGAAGGACTGCAGAGTTGATAACTACTGCCAGCAAAGTTTATTGAATAGGGGAAGAGTTTATAAAGGAAAAAAAACACAGGAATGAACGAGTGGGGAGAACATGAGTATATGGGGGGGTTCAGCAAATTCGTGGCTAAATGGGTACAAAATATATTCTTTCTAAAGATTGTTTTTCTGACTATGCCACTTCCTAAGATATTTAGTCCACTGGGATTGGGGAGATATTCATATTCCAATCTTCGTCCTTAGACCTAGAATATTATTACCAAAGTTTGGACTTTTGCCTAATTTCTTAGACCCCAAACTTGGTTTGTCTCTGTCAGTGTTGGACTTAGAATCAGGGAGATTCATTTCTCACCTCCATCACTTACTAGTTGTATGATCTTGGAACAAATCACTTAACCCCTATAGGCCTTGAGTAATTCTCTTGGGGTTTCCATTTGTAATGGTGAAGGGAATTTCCAATTTGAGAGCCACCATATTGATGAACTCAGAAGTCTTCCATATAGCCACAAAAGATATTGGGGGAAATGAATATTTAAAATAACACATTTCCCTGCCTCAGAGACACTCAGGTTCTACTGAGTAATGGAGGGTTGGAGTGGGTCAAGGAGGATATACTACGTACACTGCTAAGTATGATGCAAAGCAGTGAGTGATGGGGGCAAGAGAGAACTCCAAACAAAGTACTGTAGGAATACTTTGGAGATGAGAAAAAAAACCCAACATTCAGCTGAGATGCTCAGGGAAGACCATGTAAAGGAGGTGGCAGAGAACTAAGCCTTGAAGGAAGCTAAGGATTACACAAGGTGGAACTGGAGAGGGACATTGAGAATGGTCTCTACAATTACCTGGTGGTGGAAGATGGCTTTCTGAGTGAAGAGAATGACTAGTCATTCAGTTAGACTACAATGTAGAGTACAGCCATTGCTTGGGTACCTCGCTGAGGTGAACTCATTATCTTGAGGACATCTCCTTTCATCTAGAGAACCCTGTGATGTGATGGAAAGAGCATTGCCTCTAAATCTCACTTCAAACCCTTTCTCTAGTACTATTTTTTAAATTAAATCAGTGAACTTCCCTCCACCTTTGTTTCCCTCTCTACAAAATGAGGGGGTTGAACCAGAGAGCCTCTACAGTCCCTTGCATGTAAACTTATGCTTTTGGGGGCAGCAGATTGTTTACTAGATTTCCTTTATTCTGAACTGAAATCTGCCTTCTGGTAGCTTCTATCTATTGCTACTGGCTGCTTCAAAGACAATTCACATTCTGCATTATAGGAGTCATTCAGCTTGGCTGCTTCTGAAGTCACATTCTGTTAGGCAGAAATCTCTGCCTTGCTGATTATCTCAACCAATTTCAGGGCATCTGATTTCCTGACTCAAATGAAGAGGTGCTGATAAAACTCTGCCTATCTCTCGGGAGCCCACAAATCCCATTCTTCCCAAACTAACCGTAGTTCATCAGAACAGCCTGGCAGGAGTTACCTCCAAGGCACACATCCTTCAGAGGAAACTACTCAGGGCACAGACAGTCTTCCTCTAGCACAGCTGTGAGACCTGCCAATTCCCCCAAATAAAAGGCAAATTCCCCCTCCCCTCCAATGAGGTCATGGTAGAGAGAGGATGTCTGCAAACATGGCAGAGGCCAGAGGGACTCTGGAATACATTTGCTTCTTCTCCAGAACTGGCATCTCCGACCTTGTGCACAAAGGAAGTGATCCACAAATAGATGCCCAGCGGAGCCTTTGCTATTTCAAAAGCAGCTGTGTTGCTATATTTGCAAAACTGCCTGGCCCAGCCAGACCTGCTAGAGGGAACTGATTGAGGCCACTTAGCCTTTCCTTCATGCTCATATGCTAGTAACTCCCCACCACTGCATCTGGAGAAAGAAAGCTCAGCTCCAGAGGAAGGATATATGGACAGCATCAGTGACTGCAAAGGGCATCAGTGCACCTTAACAAAAGAGAGAGATTGGAAAGGAAAAGATGGAAAACTCTCCCAACCTGTAACATGTCTCTAGCACTCAAGCCCACAAAATGACATGGTTAACAGGCTATGGAAAGTGGCACAATTTGGGAGGCACCCCTGGGAAATTACTCAGAAAATTAAGCCACAGTGAGGCAGGTGTTGAGATGAGAGAGGTGAATGAATTGAAAGTCTCAAATCCTAAGTCCTATTACTTCTCTTCTTCTCCTCATTAATGCATAGAAGCAGCACTCTCCCTCTCTGCCCTTTACCTCCCCCCAAAAAACTTTTACAATAGACTTATGAAAAACAAAGAAAGGGGGAGAGGAAATGGGTAACAAATCAAGAAATGGTTTTGATGGTTTTGAGATGTTATTTAAAATTATCTGAGGAATCAAGAAAGATAAAAAAAGAGTTGTTTCATGATTATTTAGTATGCAAGATGAGTCAAATACAAAACCAAATTAAACTTTGAGATTTAAATGTAGGGGCAACCAAATGGCTCCATAGAGTGCCAGGCTTAGAAATGAGGGTTCAAATCTGGCCTCATACACTTTGCTAGCTGTTTGACTCTAGACAAGTCACTCAAACCCAATTTCATAGACTTTACCACACTTCTCTCTTGGACCAATACTTAGCACTGATTCTAAGACAGAGGATGAGGATTTTAAGGGGAAAAACCCTTAAATGTATAAAATCATCATTGCATCTGAACTGGAAGTGGCAATTGATTTGTGCCTATTCCCTGCTCAAAGAAAGTGGGAGGGAGTGGGGAGAGGGCATGAGAGAGGCATTTGTAGCAAGGTCATGGAAAGGAGAATGTCCAACCAAATTTGTTGAGACATGGAATCATTTAGTAGTTGATCTTGACATTAACCAGAG
This sequence comes from Monodelphis domestica, assembly GCF_027887165.1. Taxonomy (NCBI): domain Eukaryota; kingdom Metazoa; phylum Chordata; class Mammalia; order Didelphimorphia; family Didelphidae; genus Monodelphis; species Monodelphis domestica. Next base: position 60,884,638 of record NC_077232.1, on the reverse strand, counting down.
TGAGTGATTTGCTGTTTATTCTTGTAAAAAAAAAAGGACTTTCTGAAACAGCCTAAAACAGCATCACTTACTCCATAGGCTCAAAATTGTTTATAATTACTGGTCTCTAGTAGTGAAAATTAAAAATTAAAGATGCTGCAAATTCTTTATTATTTTTCTAAGAATAAATATTAACCAAAATAGCATCACCAGGTTCTCCCCAAAGTGATTTAACACTGAAAAGCTACTTCTACAAAGGACATATTTGAAAAGAATGTTAACCTTATGCAAATTTCCATGTACTGTATACGTAGGGGTCCAAACAAGACAAACTAACCTCTAGCCCAGTCAGAATTAATCCAACTTTCTATTTTTTGCTTTGAAAAGTTATTCAAGGAGCAGCTAGGTGGCACAGTGGATAGAGCCCCAATCCTGAAGTCTGGAGCACTTGGGATCGAATATGACCTCAGACACTTCCTATCTGTGCAACCTTTGTGCACAAGGTTGGAGATGCCAGTTCTGGAGAAGAAGCAAATGTATTCCAGAGCCCCTCTGGCCTCTGCCATGTTTGCATCCTCTCTCTACCCTTTGTTGCTCTTCTGTCTTAGAATTAATACCAAGATGGAAGGTAAGGGTTAATAAAAAAGTCATTCCACTGAGGCTCTCAATGAACTGAATGGTCCAACATTCTTATGGGTCCATTCTTTCATTGATTTTGCTTATTGTAAATTACAAGTAACATTTGCAAAACTTTTGGATTTCTTTTAAAGCATTTTAACAATAAAGTTTATTTTGAAAGGTCCTAAAGATTTTCCCCCAACTTGGACAGGTTCCATCAAGCTCCTGCAAATGGAGCCCTTTGGGACAAGTTTCTAAATATAAACTGTTGTATAAAGGCTGTATAAATAATCACAGCTCACATTTTCATAGCCATTTACAGATTAGAAAATGGTTTCCTTCCAAAAGCTCTGAGATGAAAGTGGTCCTCAAGAGCTCAAATGGACATATGATCTGATCAATGTTGTTTTTTCCTCCTCTGATACAAGTCTGCCCATCCTGCAAATGTTTTACAGGATCATAGATTTAGAGCTATAGGCAACTTTAGAGGACACCTAGTTCAGACTTCTCATTTTGCAGATAAGAATATTGAGGTTTAGAAAAGTGACATGTTGAAGGTCACACAGGTAGTAAATAGTAGAGTCAGGATTTGAACTTCAATCAGGTCTTCTGCTTCAGGAAATGATGCTTCATATCCATAATTTCCAAGTTCACCATAGGAGATCACCTAACATGTTGGAGATTTTCCTCATTTTCTCTTGATATCACAAAGATATCAATGGAGGGTATGAGTTGTCCTTTGATTGCTTTCCACTCTTTCCCATCAGCCCATCTTCTTTTTGGATGACAGATTTCTTGATATTTTCCCTGTGGTTACCCTCTGTCATTCCTTCTTTGTCATCTGTTTCAACTTTCTCACATCTCACACCTCCAAGACCCTCTGAGTAATACTCACTTTCAGTTCTTCTGAGACAAGTATTATTATCCCCACTTTTCCAATGAGGAATCTGAGGGTGAGAGATTATATAACTTGCCCACCAGTAAATGGCAGAATCAAAACTAAAGGCCAGGACTATTAGTTCTTCATTTAGTGCTCCAAATATTTTTCAAAGATATTTTATTTTTCCAATTACATGTAATACTTTTCAAGACATGTTTTCTGAAATTTTAAGATCAAAATTGTCTCCATCCCTCTCTTCCCTCCCCAAATGGAATTTTCATAGATTTATATTTCAAACATTTATGAAAAATAAAATATATAATCTTTAGCTTCATAAATTTTCCCCATTTAATTACTGCATCTTTAGAATAAAATATTAGCTTTGTCTAGTACATTAAGCAGTCTGCAATCACCAACCAAAATGACAACCATTTTTGCAAAAATACTGGGGAAAAAAATACTTTGCATCTCAGAGATAGTAAGCCATTTGATCTGTATTATGTATTATCAGGACATAATACTTTAAAAAAATTTTCAGTGCTGCATATAGTCAAATTCTTCTTGGTCATTTAAAGATGATTGTTTTAGCGTGTTGGTAAGCTACAGGAATCCCAATGGGCCACCATGTTTATCTAACATTGAATTTCCCCAAGGCAACAAAAGTCAAAGACAACATGTGCTCACTGAGGTGGGTCTCCATGGCCTTCTTTCCTAAACCCACTGATGCTCTGCTATTGACCATCTACAATGAGGGTTCTCTCCCTGTGATTGATTCTACATCACTCTCCCGCACCAGGACAGACAAGCCTCCTACCATTTCCCTCTCTGCACTACATCAGAATTGGATTGGCAGATGTAAAGAAATCTGTTTCAGCTGCTTGATGGTCCTAAGCCTTGTTAGGCCCTAAATACCTGAGGGGCTGGAACTTGGCTATCTGTCTGGCATATTTCAGTTACCATAATGCATGTCAACAGCTTCTCTTTTTTATTAAATGACAGTGTCAGAAACAAGCCTGCTTTGTGTGGCTGGGGGCCTCAGATCTGCCTTTGGAAAATTTGGTCAAAGGAGGCAAATCAGACAGTTAGACTGGCATCTCATCCATTTAATTAGAGCAAGTCAAAAATGGAGGCTTCCTATTCTTAAAACAGCTGAAACAACTTATGTCAAGGGACTTGGTTTGCCATGAGGGCACAAATCTGGGAAGACATGTCACAGTAATTTGTTACTCAAGAATATTTAGAGATTTACATCTCTGGAGAGGGAAGGACAGTATAGAGCCCACAGAGAGTAAAGGGTAAATCATAGGATCATAAAGTCACAGATTTGGAGTTAAAAGGGACTTTTGAGGTTATGAAGTCTTCTGTCTGGGGGAGGCTGCTCATGGGGAGGCTTAACTTTCCTCTGCCTCTCTGACTGCCTCTCCTCTGCCCCTATAGTCACCCTCACTCTAACCCCCAGTTCAGGGCTACCAGCAACTTTTTCAGGGATATTTCTTCTCATTTATCCTAGGACACCTCTGTGGATGTCCACAATGCAATGAAAGAGGGATACAACAAATATTAATTTATTGGATTAAAGTGATCCTCACAGACAACTAATAATTCAAGACAAAAAAACAAATTACAAAAATCTACTCAGGGGAGACATCTTCATTGCTATGTACCTAAAGGTGCTTGACTAAAGAATCAGGAAGGTACTCAAGTTCAGATCTCTCTTCTGGAATTCCTAGTTATCACTTAACCATTTCTGAGCCTTGGTTTCCCCCGTTAGACATCCTCTCAGAAAAAAAAAAAATATTTGGGTGCAAAGAATTCAGATTAAGGATAAAGTAGGAGTTACAATGATAGACCAAGAGGAATGCTGATACTATCAAGTATCAAGAGTCTGGCAGATGCTTCAGGTCTACACATACAACAGGTGAGAAGCTAGGGAAAGGGTGGAGCAACTTTTTTTCAGGGACCCAGAGAGGGAAGGATGCTGAAGGAAGAGACAAGGAAAGCATTGGACCCTGGTGACCACACTCTCTGGTTTTCCCTGGAATCACTGGTCTATCATTTCTCTTCAGACTGGCCCAAGAGCTCCTCCTTCTTAGTCTCCTTTGCTGGATCATCGATTCTATCTGGTCTCTTATCTGTGAGTGTCCTGCAGCACAGAGTTGTCCCTAGTCACTTTATCTTCAATGACTATACTCTTTTTCAGTAATCTCAAGAATTCCCATTGGTTGAATTGTCATCTCTATGCTTATAACTGTCAGAGCTATATATTTATCTCTAATCTCTTTTTAGTTCCAGTTCCTACATCACCATCTGTCTAATGGGCACTATAAAGTGGATGTTCCAGAGGATCTCAATCTCAAAATGTTCAAAATAGAAATTGTCTTTCTTCCTTTTCCAAATTCTCTATCTTTCTTCCAAACTCACACCTCTTCTAAATTCCCTATATTTTTTGACTGAAAGTATCACTTTCCTTCTAGGTACTTAGGTTTACAGCTTCATAGACATTCACCACTCTTCTTATGTGGCATGTTGGTGCAGTGGACAGTGTCCAGCCTAGAATCAGGAAGCCTCATCTCCCTGAGTTCAAATGTAGCTTCAGACACTTACATGCTGTGTGACTTTAGGCAAGTCACTTAACCCTGTTTGCCTCAGTTTCATCATCTATAAAATGAGCTGGAAAAGTAAATGGCTAACTACTCTAATATCTTTGCAAAGAAAGCCCTAAATTTGGGTCACAGAGTCAGGCACAACTGAAAAATGACTGAATAAAAACTTATCCTCTCTGTCCCCCCATTCCCAAACAGTAGCTAAATCTCCTACCATGGCATCTATTGCTGATTCTCCCCTATTCTCTACTCCAATGGTTACCATTCTAGTTTGGGATCTCATCACTTTCTTTCTGAACTCTTGAAATAACATCTTCATTGCTCTCCCTGCCTTGAGATTCTCCTTTTTCCAATACAGCCAGCCAACATTATTTTTTTTTTAATTTGGTCAATTTCAAACATTATTCCTTGGTTACAAAAATCATTTTCTATTCCTCCCTCCCCTTCCACCCCTCCCCTCCCATAGCCAATGCTCAATTCCACTGGGTATTGCATGTATCCTTGATCAGAACCCACTTCCATGTTGTTGGCATTTGCACTAGGATGTTCATTTAGAGTCTATATCCCCAATCATATCCCCTTCGACCCATGTAATCAAGCAGTTGTTTTCTTTGGTGTTTTCACTCACACAGTTTTTCCTCTGAATGTGGATAGTGTTTTTTTTCTCTTGTATCCCTCTGGATTCTTCAAGATCAATGCATTACCACTAATGGAGGAGTCCATTACATTCAATTGTACCACAGTGTATCAGTCTCTGTGTACAATGTTCTCCTGGTTCTGCTCCTTTCACTCTGCATCACTTCCTGGAGGTTATTCCAGTCCCCATGGAATTCCTCCACTTTATTATTCCTTTGAGCACAATAGTATTCCATCACCAACATATATCACAATTTGCTCATTCCCCAATTGAAGGGCATCCCCTCATTTTCCATTTTTTTTTGCCACCACAAAGAGCGCAACTATGAATATTTTTGTACATATCTTTTTCCTTATTATCTCTTTTTGGGGCATAAACCCAGCAGTGCTATGACTGGATCAAACAGCCAACATTAATTATTTACCATATACCACATATTGTGCTAAGTTCTTGGAGTATAAAGAAAGGGAAACAACACTAACCCCAACCACCACAATCTCCACTCTCAAGGAATTCACAATCTAATGGAAGACACAATATCTAAAAATTGCATGTATGATATACAGAAGGCAGTATAAAAGGAAGGGGAACCATCTTCCATCTGGCCCCTAAACTGATGATCCTAAACTCATGTATGATCATGTAACTCACTTGCTCAGTAAACTCCAAAAGCTCCTCATTATCCCTGGGATCAAATACCAACTCCTCTCTTTTAAAGCCCTTCACTACATGACTTCAATTTATCTTTCTAGGTTTTTGTATATAGCTTTATCTTCACAGATACTATTAGTCTTCAGTCTTTATTATTATATTTTATTATTATATTACTATAATATTATCACTATTTAGTCTGATGTTCTTTTGATAGTCATTTCTTTACTTATATCCATGCCTTTGTCCATGTTTTTCCCCACAAGTGGAATTCTCTCCCTCTTCATTTCCACCCGTAAGAATACCTAGTACCATTCAAAACTCTGTTTAAATGCTATCTACTTCCTATATGGGGTCTTTCCTGAGAACCCCAGCTGATATAATTTCCCTCTCTTCAAAATTACCTTATATTTAATATATATAAATTGTATATGTATATGTTATTTCTCCCTAGAGAATGTAAGCTTTGTGAGAACAGATCAGACTTTACGTTTGCATTTTTATCACTGGCATTTAAAAGGTTCTTAATAAAACCTTGTTAGTTGACTGACTTAAGGCTCAAGAAAGTAGGAGTCAGTAGGGACTGTGGATGGCCAGTTGGACTAGTAGAGTCAATAACTGGAAAGGTCAAGTGGGGTAGAAACAAGGAGAATTTGTTAAAAAGTAATTCTCAAGAATAGGTCTAAGACCTTAGGCAGAAATTTCTTGTTCTCTGTCAAGGGCTCATGCTCTGTCCAGATGTGGTTCTGCAATCAGTCTCAGGACAAGTTCTACAGGTGCTGGTTGATTCTCGATCACAGAAAAGGTCCTCTTATATATCATGTGACTATCAGACTAGCCTCCAGAAACATTAAACAATAACAATAGCAACAAAAATGTGACAATCAATTGTGGGGATCCTACTGAATCCAAAGATTCCTTCTTTAATGAGCAAAAGGAAAGCTGGACAGCACACAGGAACCCACTTTCAACATCTCTGACAACTTCTGACAAAAAACATGCTGAGCATGACAAAGCCTGTCATTCAGAGAAAACTGTACTTCTGCCTTGCTGTTTATTCCCTGGCTTCAGTCCCATAACAACATTTTGTCTTCATCTCATCTCCCTGATCTGAATTATCTTCTGTCATGGTCAAAGCATTTGGAAACCAAAAGATCTTTAAAAGCTCTTTAGTCTAATAGCCTTGTTTTCTGATGGTGAAAATAAAAGCCATAGGGATAAAGTAACTCCCCTTGTTCTACCCAGCAATTCAACAATTAGGTCCGATTCCCAAAGAAATAAGATGGGGGAGGAGGACCTATTTGTAGCAAAGCAATTATAGCAGCTCTTTTTGTGGTGGTAAAGAACTGGAAACCGAAGGGATGCCCACCGATTAGGGAATGGCTGTGAACAAGTTGTGGTAAATGATAGTAATGGAATACTATTGTACCATAGTGTCAAGTAGGTGACTCAGTGGATTGACAGTCAGGCTTAGAGATAAAGGAGGTCCTGGGTTCAAATAGGCCTCATATATTTTCTACTGATGATCCTGGGCAAGTCACTTAACCTCATTACCAATACTTAGTATCAATTCCAGGATGGAAGATGAGTTTAAAAATATATATATTATTGTACCATAAGAAATTGCAAACAAGATGATCACAAAAAAACCTGGAAAGACTTATGTGAACTGATGCAAAGTGAACAGGGCCAGGAGAACATTGTACATAGTAACAGGAATAATGTACAATAATCAAATGTGAATGACTTTATTATCAGCAATGCAAGGATCTAAGACAACACCAAGGGACTAATGTTGGAAAAGGGTATCCACTGTGAGTTTGAATTTAGACTGAAGCCTATTATTCTTTCACTTTGTTTCTTCCATGAATCTTTCTTTAGTGTAAGCTCTATAAATATCTTCTTTCACAGCATGATGAACATGAAAATATGTATTGTAGAAGAACATGTATAAACTAGATAATGTTAACTGTTGTCTTGGGGAGGGGAAGAGATAGGAGGACAGAGAAAACATGGGTTACAAAATGTCAGAAAATAATTATTTTAAATTGTATAGAATATTGCTGAACCATGAGAAATGATGAACAGGTTAATTTTGGAAAAAATCATGGAAAGACTTATATGAAATTTTGAAGAGTGAAATGAGCAGAACTAAGAAAACATTATACACAGCAATAGAAATATTGTTTGAAGAGTGACTTGTGTATGTCTACCTCCAGAGAAAGAACTGATAAGTAAAATAAGACATAGTTTTATATATACATATATCTTATATACATATATATACATTTATATATACATATATCAAATATTTTATATAAACATATACATGTATATATACATATATATGCCAAATGATGCCTTCTCTAAATGGGGGGGGGATGGAGGGAGTTCACTGATATTTTAGTGTAACAAGCAAATAAATAAAATGTTTAAAATTATATCAACATATAAAAATTTAAAAAGAACACATAACATGTCCTCACTCGGTTCAAATCCAGATGTCCTGATTCATGTAATACAGGTACCTCCATCAACACTTATGAAAGCAGCATAGTAGTACAAAGAGATTGCTTTCCTGGTTTACTTACTTCCCTTTGTATTAGATGACATGTCTCCCATGTTTATTTAAATTCCTCATTTTCACTGTTTCTAATAGGACAATATTTTATAATATCCCTATATCGCCTTTTGTGTACCAATGCCTTGTTCAAGCAGATATTTAAGTTAAACTGAATTGTTCATTTAAGTAAAAAAAGCACAAAATGAGTCTCTATTGAAATATATGGCTAATAAGTGAACACACTCTCATGCTGTATTAAGAGAGGCATGATGTCCAGAACTAGGGAGAGGACAGCGCCACGGCATGAGGTCCACATCTGACCACTTCTGAAGTCTCATATTCAGATCCAGGTATCATATCTTGGGAAACACACTGAAGCACTGGAGAATAACCAAAAGGCAGTAACCAAGATGGTGAGTGAGAAGCCATGAGAGGCTCAGTTCAAAGAACTTCAAGAAGAGAAGACCTTAGGAAGATATGATTGCTTTCTCTGATCCTTTGAAAGACTATCATGTAAATGTTCTAGTTGAATTCAGGAAGGAAAAAATAGAAATAATGTCAGCACATTTCAAAGGGATAAATTTAGGCTTAATGTAAGGAGGTGGCGGGGGAAATCTTTCTAATGATGAGAACTGTCTAAAAGCATCATGGGCTATCTCATTAGGTAGGGATTTCTCTCCCTTCTCCCTCTCACTACAGGACTTTAAGCAAAGGCTGGATGAACACCTGGGCATGTTTTTAAGGGATTTATTTTCAGGTACAAATTGAGCAACCCAACCCCTGAAATCCCTCCCAACTTAGAAATTCAATGACTCAGAAAATTGAGATGAATGATGTGTTTCACTCTCTTTCCTGAGCCTATGGTGGCGGGTCCACAGAGGTTATGGAATACATTACAAAGCTTCTCTCATATTTCCTCTTTGCCTGCTGTTTGAAAAGTAAGTAGACAAGTTGGATTGAAGTATCATCTTCATGAGTAAGACTGTTCAAGTGTTTGAGTTAAGCAGCTCATTGCCACAGGCACTTGGGGGAAATTAAGAGGGTTTTATTCTGGTAAATAATGCTTAAATTATAGACTCATGGTTTAAATTTGTCAGGTATTCGATGAAACATGAATGTAGGGAGCCATCATGCCCAAGGAAGAGAGTTGCTAGGTGATTTCTATTTCTCCTACTGAAAAAGATAAGAATATGTCCTTAAGGAATCAGAGCTGGAAGAGAGAGACCATCTAGTCCATCACCTTCATTTTACAGGTAAGGAAATGGAGGGCAGAAAACTTTAGGGCCTTGCATTAGATCCCATAGCCAGTAAGGAGAAGTAGCTAAGTAGCAAGTGAATAAAGTGCTAGGCTTGGGATAGGGAAGATTTAAATTCAAACCTTGCCTTAGATGCTTAATAACTGAAAGACCCTGAGAAAGTCACTCAGTCTCCTGCAGCCTCAGTTTCCTCACCTATAAAATGAGGGGATGATTCCCTTAAGTGTAAGAGGTGGGTCCTCTAACTCCCAACCCAACACTCTTAGATGATGGAGCAATGTGATATTAAGAGTCCTGGATGGGAAGTTGGAAGACATGGTTTCTAGTCATCTCTCTGCCTTATTACCATTGACCTTATTTATGTACATCATATCTCTATCTTGTACTTCAATTTTCTCATTTGTAAAATGAAGTTAATTTTTCTCTCGTGTGGTTACTCCGAGGATCAAATGAGATTATGAATATGAAGAGTCCGATAAGTATAATAGGAAAAATATGAGATATCATTATTAGTCAGGGTTCCTTATAGCTATAAATAAATCTTTTCTTTTCTTTGAGTTTGTTTTCCCACTTGTAGAATAAGGGGTTAGAGTCCAGCCAGATCAAGCAGCATCGTACTAACCATTACAGCCTGATGATAGTTTGTCCCTGCCACCAAAGCTAGCATATATACCAATTTAAGTGTCACTTTCATTAGAATGTAAGCTCCTTCACAGAGAGACTGAAGATAGAAGTGCTTGTCAATGCAAAACATTTCATAGTTGCTCTTTTTATAGTGGCAAAAATGGAAACAAAGGGACTACCTATCAATTAGGGAAAGGCTGAGCAAATTATTGTATTTATACATCATGGAATATTATTGATGTAAGAAATGATGAAATGGATGGTTTCAGGGAAATCTGGGAAGACATCTAAAGGGTTGTAGATTGAAGTGAGCGGAGTCAAATAAATCTATACTGTAACAACAGCAATGTTAAAATAAACAACTGTGAAATACTTAAGAACCCTGATCAATGCAGTGGCCAGTCATTATTCCACAGAACTGTTGATCAAGAATGCTACCCACTACCAGAGATGTTCAGTCCTTGAGTCATGTCTGACCCTTTGTGACCTCGTGGACCACAACATGCCAGGCTTTTCTATCTTCCACTGTCTCTATCAAAGTTCAGGTTTGTTGTTCCCATGATACTGTTTAACCCACTGCTGGAGACAAAGAGATAATGAACTCAAGATACAAAAAGAGACCCACATTTTTGGACATGGTCAATGTGGGAATTTGTTTTACTTGAATATGCATCATTTGACCCCCTTCTAATATTAGTGGCTTCTCTCTCTGGATTATCTCTGATTTATGCTTTGTATAGCTTGTTTGTATCCAGTTATCTGCCTTCTGTCTCTACCATTAGACTGAGTAAAAGATATATTGGGGGAAAAGGGAGCTTGTTTTGTATTCTCTGGATTTAGCACAATGTTGGCATATTGTAGGCATTTCATAAATGTTTGATGACTGACTATAATTATTACAAAGGTTTTCTTTTTCTTTGAGGGGAGTGAGAAAATAAGTGCTTGATAATTGAAAAATAAAATTCAATAAAATTTTAAAATGATGAGTCAGAGTATCATCTCTCCACTCAACTTTGAGGAGCAAAATTATTTAAAAATGTAAGCTCCTCAAAGGTAGGGCTGGGGTTTTTAAATCTTATTTTATTTTTATTTTTCTCTACTAACAGCATTCAGCACAGTACCTTGCATATAGTAGGCACTTAGAAACTGCTTGTAGATTCCTTGCTGATTGTGAGGATGGCCAGGTACAGTGAAATTCAAAGAGGGGGAGAGCCAGGGGTGTGAGATTTCCATGACTGTCACTGCTGATAAACATGCATTCACTCTTCCCATGGACAAAAGGGAGAGGCTTGAAGGATTCTGAAATCAACAAGTAGGTGGACCAACATATCCTTCAATCCAATCACCTGCTGAACATTAATTCTGAGGACCTTAATGTTTGAGGGATATTCATCACTTTCTCCCAGGGCCATTTCTTTCAGAAAAATTAAGAGATTATCCTCTCCTGACAGCTGATCTATGGGCGACATTTCCTTCCATCCATCCAAACTTTCAAGTTAATGAAGCAAAATTTAGTAAAAGAAGCCAAAGCTTTCCACCTTAGGAAAGGGAAAATTAGTGAGTGATCCAAGGTCACACAAATAGCAAGTGTCAGAAGCAGATTTAAACTTGTCAGTGCTCTAACACCAGAGTCAATGCTCTTCTCTAATTTCAAATCCAGGGTTCTTCTTACTTTTCCAGGTAGTAAAGACCCTACAATGCTAATGTAAGGAGCTTAATTTTATTGTTATTGGCATAGAGGAGCCCCTAAGTCTTTCTAGACAGATGAGGAAAATAATACAAATAATGACAATAATTAATATTTATATTGCACTTATTATGTGCCAGGCACTGTGCTCAGTGCTTTACAGTGATTATTTCATTTACTTTTCACAAAATCTTTTGAGGTAGGTGCTATTATTATTCTCATTTTGTTGTTCTTCTGTCCTTTTAGTCATGTCAACTCTCTGACTTCATTTGGAGTTTTCTTGACAAATATGCTAGAGTGGCTGCCATTTTCTTCTCCAGCTCATTTTATAGATGGGGACACTGAAGCAAGCAGGGTTAAGTGACTTGCCCAGGGTCACACAGCTAGTAAGTGGCTGAGGCTAGTTTTGAAGTCATGAAGATGAGTCTTCCTAACTGCAGGTCGGTACTCTATTTACTGAGCCACCTAGATGATTAATCTGAATTCTTCAGATGAGAAAACTGAGACAAACAGGGGTTAGGTGGCTTGGTTGAGATCACAAATGCAAATATGTGTTAGAAGTGGCACTTGAACTCAGGTCTTCTGAACTCTCTGTTCACTATACCTTATTACCAATAGGATACAAAGGGAGAGAAAAAATCAGTTCAAGAGTAATAGATATAATCAAAGGAATTTGTGTTGTGAACTGGAACTGGCCCTGGAAGGAACTAGAGTGGTTTTCCAGAGTGAGAAGGATGATTGACAAATAAATCTAGAGGGCCACAATAGGCACCCAAAGAGGAATGAAGTAACGAACATGGCCGACTGGTCACTTTCCTTAAAATGGAGGTTCTGAGAGGAATGGATTCATTAAAACAAGGGGCTACAGATGCAGAGTGTTCTTCCCAGGTATGAAGGCTGCTGGGGAATGATGGAAAAGGGAGTCTGGAGAGCAAGAACTTGAGCCTGGAGAGGAATAAGAGAATGAGTAAAAAGATATGAAGCGATAGCTGGTTAGGTTGTAAGAATGAGATAAAACTGATAGACATTGTGTGTCTTCCTCTGGCATCCTTATGTCAGGGAAAGCAAGAGAGGCACTTTGGTTCAGAAGGAAGGGTATAAATTCTGGAGTCAGAGAATTAAGGTTCATATCCTTCCTGTGACACTTAATATATGTATAATCGTAGGAAAAGTCACTTTTACCTCTACCTCAATTTCCTCACTTGTAAAAGTGAAGGGGTTTTACTAGAATGTCCCTGAGATCCTTTCCTTCCACATGGAAGGAAGGCTCCCAACACATTGGTTGGACTCCAAGCAATGAACATGAACAAGAGATATTCAAGATGGCAGGTGTGGACTTCCGGTTAAGATGGCGGCTTAGAGAAAGCTAAAGCTCAGATCTCCTGAAAACCCTTCCCGACCGATCTCAAACGATAAGCTCCTAAGGCGCCGAAATTCAAAACGATCAACAGCACAGACCCTGGGAACCCTCCTCCTGGACCTGGACCCGGTTCAAAAGGTACAGCTCCCCTCAAAAGCCAGAACCCGAGATCACTCGGACCTCAGGGGTAGGAGCCCAGAGTCTAAGGCTCCCGGAAGCCGCAGCCCAGCCACGCTCAGAGAGCAGAACCCTCAGGGCATTCTACAGTCCCGGTGAAAGTTACTGCCTGGGGCTTCCGCTGCAGAGAGCTGGTCGAAACAACAGCAACCCTCAGGGCGGGCAAGACAGCCTCACTGGCTGGATCCTGCTATCCAAGTCTCAGTGAAAGTCCTTGCCCTAGAGCTTGGGAAAGCTGCAGCCCATCCCCCCACAGGCTGACGAAACAGCCTCACGGCCAGCGATTCTGAAGGCAACTTCCGGAAAGCCAGCCGGGGGGAGAGTGTGGCCTCGTGGTCCCACCCTTCCATTCCAGTTCCAGTGAGGCATATTCAGTTTAACCCAGGGAAAGCTCATAGAACCATCTGCCCAGGACTAAAGCCTCTGAACACCAGACAGAGACAAGAAAAACTAATCCTCCACATTCAGAAATGGCAAACTCCACAGAACCACAGAAGCCCCAAAATACCAAGAAAAATAAGAAGAAAGGGGCGACTTTGGACACATTCTATGGAGCCAAAATACAAAATACAGAGCAGACAGAAGATAATATAAAAGAAAATGCTCCAAAACCTTCCAAAGGAAATGGAAACTCTCCACAAACCTATGAAGAATTTGAATCAGAAATGACCAAAAAGATGGAAGCCTTTTGGGAGGAAAAGTTGGAAATAATGCAAAAGAAATTCACACATCTACAAAACCAGTTTGACCAAACTGTAAAAGAAAACCAGGCTTTAAAGGCCAGAATCAGGCAGCTGGAAGACAACGATCGTGTAAAAGAGCAAGAATTAATAAAGCAAAGCCAAAATACCAAGAAATTAGAAGAGAACATAAAATATCTCACCGACAAGGTGATAGATCTGGAAAATAGGGGGAGAAGGGATAATTTAAGAATAATTGGACTCCCAGAAAAGCCAGAAATAAACACCAAACTGGACATGGTGATACAAGATATAATCAAAGAAAATTGCCCAGAGATTCTAGAACAAGGGGGCAATACAGCCACTGACAGAGCTCACAGAACACCTTCTACACTAAACCCCCAAAAGACAACTCCCAGGAATGTAATTGCCAAATTCCAAAGCTATCAAACAAAAGAAAAAATCCTACAGGAAGCCAGAAAAAGACAATTTAGATATAAAGGAATGCCAATCAGGGTCACCCAAGACCTTGCAAGTTCTACTCTGAATGATCGTAAGGCATGGAACATGATCTTCAGAAAGGCAAGAGAGCTGGGTCTCCAACCAAGAATCAGCTACCCAGCAAAACTGACTATATACTTCCAAGGGAAAGTATGGGCATTCAACAAAATAGAAGACTTCCAACTTTTTGCAAAGAAAAGACCAGAGCTCTGTGGAAAGTTTGATACCGAAAATCAAAGAGCAAGGAATACCTGAAAAGGTAAATATTAAGGAAAGGGGAAAATGTTATCTTCTTCTTTTACTCAAACTCTCTTCTATAAGGACTACATTTATATCAACCTATGTATACTAACATGTGGGGAAAATGTAATGTATAAATAGGGGGTAAAGAAAGACCAAATAGAATAATCATTCTCACACAAAGATTCACATGGGAAGGGGAGGGGAAGAAAACTCCTATAAGAAGGAGAGGAAGAGAGGGGGGGGGTTACTTAAACCTCAATCTCAGGGAAATCAGCTCTGAGAGGGAAAAACATCCAGATCCATTGGGATCTTGAATTCTATCTTACCCAACAAGGGTAAGGAGAAGGGAAAACCAAGGGGGGGAGGGGGAGAGGGAGAACAAAAAGGGAGGGAAAGAGAGGGGGAAGGGGGAGGGAACAAAAAGGGAGGGACTAAAAAGGGAAACATCAAGGGAGGGGACAAGGGGGACTGTTTCAAAGTAAATCACTGGACTAAAAGGTAGAGCCGAAGAAGAAAAGGTTAGAATTAGGGAAGGCAATCAAAATGCCAGGGAGTCCACAAATGACAATCATAACTTTGAACGTGAATGGGATGAACTCACCCATAAAACGTAGACGAATAGCAGAATGGATTAGAATCCAAAACCCTACCATATGTTGTCTTCAAGAAACACACATGAGGCGGGTTGACACCCACAAGGTCAGAATTAAAGGATGGAGTAAGACCTTCTGGGCTTCAACTGATAGAAAGAAGGCAGGAGTGGTAATCATGATATCTGATAAAGCCAATGCAAAAATAGACCTGATCAAAAGGGATAGGGAAGGTAATTATATTTTGTTAAAAGGGACTATAGACAATGAGGAAATATCATTAATCAATATGTATGCACCAAATAATATAGCACCCAAATTTCTAATGGAGAAACTAGGCGAATTGAAGGAAGAAATAGACAATAAAACCATACTAGTGGGAGACTTAAACCAACCATTATCAAATATAGATAAATCAAATCAAAAAATAAATAAGAAAGAGGTAAAAGAAGTGAATGAAATCTTAGAAAAATTAGAATTAATAGACATATGGAGAAAAATAAATAGGGATAAAAAGGAATACACCTTCTTCTCAGCACCACATGGCACATTCACAAAAATTGACCATACATTAGGTCACAGAAACATAGCACACAAATGCAGAAAAGCAGAAATAATGAATGCAGCCTTCTCAGATCACAAGGCAATAAAAATAATGATTAGTAAGGGTACATGGAAAACCAAATCTAAAACCAATTGGAAATTAAACAATATGATACTCCAAAACCGTTTAGTTAAAGAAGAAATCATAGAAACAATTAATAATTTCATCGAGGAAAATGACAATGGCGAAACATCCTTTCAAACCTTTTGGGATGCAGCCAAAGCGGTAATCAGAGGTAAATTCATATCCCTGAATGCTTATATTAACAAACAAGGGAGAGCAGAGATCAATCAATTGGAAATGCAAATGAAAAAACTGGAAAGCGACCAAATTAAAAACCCCCAGCAGAAAACCAAATTAGAAATCCTAAAAATTAAGGGAGAAATTAATAAAATCGAAAGTGATAGAACTATTGATTTAATAAATGAGACAAGAAGCTGGTACTTTGAAAAAACAAACAAAATAGACAAGGTACTGGTCAATCTAGTTAAAAAAAGGAAGGAAGAAAAGCAAATTCACAGCATTAAAGATGAAAAGGGGGACAGCACCTCCAATGAGGAGGAAATTAAGGCAATCATTAGAAATTACTTTGCCCAATTATATGGCAATAAATACACCAATTTAGGAGAAATGGATGAATATATACAAAAATACAAACTGCCTAGACTAACAGAAGAGGAAATAGAATTCCTAAATAATCCCATATCAGAAATTGAAATCCAACAAGCCATCAAAGAACTTCCTAAGAAAAAGTCCCCAGGGCCTGATGGATTCACCTGTGAATTCTATCAAACATTCAGAGAACAGTTAATCCCAATACTATACAAACTATTTGACATAATAAGCAAAGAGGGAGTTCTACCAAACTCCTTTTACGACACAAACATGGTACTGATTCCAAAACCAGGCAGGTCAAAAACAGAGAAAGAAAACTATAGGCCAATCTCCCTAATGAATATAGATGCAAAAATCTTAAATAGGATACTAGCAAAAAGACTCCAGCAAGTGATCAGAAGGATCATTCACCATGATCAAGTAGGATTCATACCAGGGATGCAGGGCTGGTTCAACATTAGGAAAACCATCCACATAATTGACCACATCAACAAGCAAACTAGCAAGAATCACATGATTATTTCAATAGATGCAGAAAAAGCCTTTGATAAAATACAACACCCATTCCTATTAAAAACACTAGAAAGCATAGGAATAGAAGGGTCATTCCTAAAAATAATAAACAGTATATATCTAAAACCAACAGCTAATATCATCTGCAATGGGGATAAACTAGACACATTCCCAATAAGATCAGGAGTGAAACAAGGATGCCCATTATCACCTCTACTATTTGACATTGTACTAGAAACACTAGCAGTAGCAATTAGAGAAGATAAAGGAATTGAAGGCATCAAAATAGGCAAGGAGGAGACCAAGTAATCACTCTTTGCGGATGACATGATGGTCTACTTAAAGAATCCTAGAGATTCAACCAAAAAGCTAATTGAAATAATCAACAACTTTAGCAAAGTTGCAGGATACAAAATAAACCCACATAAATCATCAGCTTTTCTATATATCTCCAACACAGCTCAGCAGCAAGAACTAGAAAGAGAAATCCCATTCAAAATCACCTTAGACAAAATAAAATACCTAGGAATCTACCTCCCAAGACAAACACAGGAACTATATGAACACAACTACAAAACACTCGCCACACAACTAAAACTAGACTTGAACAAATGGAAAAACATTAACTGCTCATGGATAGGATGAGCCAATATAATAAAAATGACCATCCTACCCAAACTTATTTATCTATTTAGTGCCATACCCATTGAACTACCAAAATACTTCTTCACTGATTTAGAAAAAACCATAACAAAGTTCATTTGGAAGAACAAAAGATCAAGGATATCCAGGGAAATAATGAAAAAAAACACATATGATGGGGGCCTTGCAGTCCCTGACCTAAAACTATATTACAAAGCAGCAGTCATCAAAACAATTTGGTACTGGCTAAGAAACAGAAAGGAAGATCAGTGGAATAGACTGGGGGAAAGCGACCTCAGCAAGACAGTATACGATAAACCCAAAGATCCCAGCTTTTGGGACAAAAATCCACTATTCGATAAAAACTGCTGGGAAAATTGGAAGACAGTGTGGGAGAGACTAGGAATAGATCAACACCTCACACCCTACACCAAGATAAATTCAAAATGGGTGAGTGACTTAAACATAAAGAAGGAAACCATAAGTAAATTGGGTAAACACAGAATAGTATACATGTCAGACCTTTGGGAGGGGAAAGGCTTTAAAACCAAGCAAGATATAGAAAGAATCACAAAATGTAAAATAAATAATTTTGACTACATCAAACTAAAAAGCTTTTGTACAAACAAAACCAATATAACTAAAATCAGAAGGGAAACAACAAATTGGGAAAAAATCTTCATAGAAACCTCTGACAAAGGTTTAATTACTCATATTTATAATGAGCTAAATCAATTGTACAAAAAATCAAGCCATTCTCCAATTGATAAATGGGCAAGGGAAATGGATAGGCAGTTCTCAGATAAAGAAATCAAAACTATTAACAAGCACATGAAGAAGTGTTCTACATCTCTTATAATCAGAGAGATGCAAATCAAAACAACTCTGAGGTATCACCTCACACCTAGCAGATTGGCTAACATAACAGCAAAGGAAAGTAATGAATGCTGGAGGGGATGTGGCAAAATAGGGACATTAATTCATTGCTGGTGGAGTTGTAAACTGATCCAACCACTCTGGAGGGCAATTTGGAACTATGCCCAAAGGGTGCTAAAAGAATATCTACCCTTTGACCCAGCCATAGCACTGCTGGGTCTGTACCCCAGAGAGATAATGGACACAAAGACTTGTACAAGAATATTCATAGCTGCGCTCTTTGTGGTGGCCCAAAACTGGAAAACGAGGGGATGCCCATCAATTGGGGAATGGCTGAACAAACTGTGGTATATGTTGGTGATGGAGTACTATTGTGCTAAAAGGAATAATAAAGTGGAGAAGTTCCATGGAGACTGGAACAACCTCCAGGAAGTGATGCAGAGCGAGAGGAGCAGAACCAGGAGAACATTGTACACAGAGACTAATACACTGTGGTATAATCGAACGTAATGGACTTCTCCATTAGGGGCGGTGTAATGTCCCTGAACAACTTTCAGGGATCCAGGAGAAAAAAACACCATTCATAAGCAAAGGATAAACTATGGGAGTGGAAACACCGAGAAAAAGCAACTGCCTGAATACAGAGGTTGAGGGGACATGACAGAGGATAGACTCTAAATGAACACTCTAATGCAAATACTATCAACAAAGCAATGGGTTCAAATCAAGAAAACATCTAATGCCCAGTGGACTTACGCGTCGGCTATGGGGGGTGGGGGGGGAGGAAAAGAAAATGATCTATGTCTTTAACGAATAATGCTTGGAAATGATCAAATAAAATATATTTAAAAAAAATAAAAATAAATTAAAAAAAGATGGCAGGTGTGGATAATTTTTTACCTGCATCCTATGCTGATGAGATTACAGATTTATCTGAGTATCCATTAGTGCTTATTACATTGTCTAGCACATAGTAGGAGCCTTTTTATGTTGGATTAGGGCCATGTGGTACGAATTTTATTTGAATGGATTTGGAATAGGGAGACCAGTTAGGAGCCTATTAAAATAGTCCAGGTGAGAACCTAAGCAGCACTCAACATTGAGATCTCAGGATGTTGAATCATCTTAGTCACTCTTAGGGGATGGTTGAATGAAACAGAAATCTGTCAGATTTTCCCTCTTCTTGACAGGCTAATTGTGCCTATTTTCTGACCCAGTTCAAAATGGGCAGAATCTATTCTTGATAATAGAGTCTACTCTCTAAACAGACCACAACCCAAAACTCATTTCAAAATGGCACAAGTCCATTTTATTTCCATTAAGAGGACTGAGGCACAGGTGAGGTCATTTAGCCTCTGTGAGGTTAGGCTGACCAGCAGCAGAATTGCTCAGTGATGGCATGAGACCATTCAGGGGAATGCTATTAGGAAAATGTCATGCTGCTAGTTGATTTCCAAGCTCAAAGAAATAGTGAACGTCACAAGCACAGTTACTACCCTGGAATCCTAGAAGCACAAAATCTAGATGTTGGAAAGGGCCTCAGAGGATATCATCCCCACCCCTCCCAGCATTCCTCATAAGTCAGCATACAGTCTGAGTTCAAAATTTTAGGAAAGTTTTTTTTTATATAAACCTGAATGAGCATATTAATCAGTCTGCACCTTCTACCCTTTGCTCTTACAGAACAAACCAAATTCATATTCCATTTAACAACTCTTTCGATATTTGAACCTAGCTCTCATATTTCTCCTCCCTTCTCCCTCTATCTTCTCTTCTCCAGGCTATATAGTCCTAGTTCCTTCAACTGATTTCCATATGGTAGTGGATCTTGCCCTTGCTGAAGATTCATTAGAACTGGATGATTCTGTATCTTTTGATGCTATGGAGATGGGCTGATCTGATTCCTCTAAAGTCCTTTCCATCTCTGATTCTGTGGGTAAATATCCTAACAAGGAAATAGTTTCACCCATCCTGGGAAGCTAGTCTTTCCACTATGTGAGACTGTCAATGACATACATTTTCAAAGTGCTTCCAATTTGGCTGCCAGAGTCATTTTGGACCTGTTACATTAAATATCTTATCTTTAACCAGCACTAGCCCTCAAAAAATCATCAAGCAAGTGAACTTTGTGCCCCTACCTCCCACTTCTGAACTCTCCCCTACTTTCTGATAGCTGCCCTCCAGTTCCCTCCTTTCTTCTCACCTCTCCAGGCTCTAAGGTCCTCTTTCTGTCTTCCTATCAAAACCATCCTTAGATAAAAGATGGTAGATTTATTCAGGCTAAAGTGTCAAGGGCTGATAACAGATTAAAGGGGTAACTCTCCCAAGGGATGTGCATTTAAATAGCTACTCAAAAGCACCTAACCCAAAAGCCTGTAGTTCCCATTTCTGGCTGGAGATGGCAGATTGAGAAACAAGAACTTCTCTAGCTGAAATCACATGGAATTTTCTACCTCTTACTCAGTGTTACCTTAAGATTGCCATTCACTGGAGGGAATGAGATCCTTGAGTCTCAGAAGGAAAGATATGGAAATACAATGGATAATGTAGCAAACCCAAAGTCTCCTGTAGAGCCTTGGCCCCAGAAGAGATAAACCTGAAGCCTAGTCTTTCCAGACTTCCATTCATTATAACATTCCAGATTCAATATCCTAAATCAAGAGCCTAGCACCTGTTGGTTCTTGTTTGTTAATTGGCTAAATGGTGACAATACTTGACATCATATAATCCTTACAATAACTAGCAAAGTCCTTTAAATGTTATCTGTTTTTTATACACATGACACCCCAGGGAGGGTAAGTGCTATTTATTATTATACTCATTTCATAGAAAAGGAAATATGAAGCTAAGAGAGTTAAAGTAGCTTGCTTAGGGTTACAAAGCTATTAAATGCCTGCGATAGGATTTGGATTCAGATCTTCTAGAACCCATGTCCGTCATGCCAGCAAGCTGCCTTGATTCCTTACCTTGAACAACTCTGTGAGATAAGTGCTATAAACATTTCTTTTTTTATAGATGACATAATTGAGGTTGTGCTTTGGAGAGAAAAAAATTAAGAGAAAAAATTTCCCTGAGAAACTTAAGGAGTTAATTCTCATCTTTGAGAAAGATCGAAAAAAATCACTTTTTTTTTAACCCTGACCTTCTGTCTTAGTATCAATTCTAAGACAGAATAGTGGCAAGGACTAGGCAGCTGAGGTTAAATAACTTGACCAGGGTCATACAGTTAGGTAGTATATGAGGTCAGATTAGATTTTTTAAAAAATATACACATCCATTTATTTTTAATGACTTAAAATATAATGACTTTAATGCTTTTTTTTCCACTCCAAAGTACAATTTAATAATGATTAATTTAGAATTATACCTACAGTCACTAAACTATACCCACCCTTTGACCCAGTGATTCCATTATTAGGCCTATATATCAGAGAGATCAAAGAAAGTAGAAAAGACAAAATTATTTAAAGTAGCTTTCTTTTGTTATAAGATGAAAAGGGATAATTATGAATTGGAGAGTGCCTGAATAAATTATGGTACATATGGTATTAGAATATTATCTCAAGGGATAACTATATAACATAGTGGATATATCTAGTTCTGATAGAGATTGAGGTCCCTCACTAATATAGTTTAAATACATATTTCCTCCTTAAGTTCCTTTAGTTTTTCCTTTAAGAATCTGGATGCTATCTATGTCTTTAATGAATAATGCTTGGAAATGATCAAATAAAATATAATAAAAAAAATAAAAGAATCTGGATGCTATATCATTTGGTGCACATCTGTTAAGTAGTGATATTTCTTCATTATTTATACTGTCTTTAATCATCATCCTTATCTCTTTTAATCAAATCTATTTTTACTTTAGTTTTGTCTAAAATCATTATCACTATTCTTACCTTCTTTATTTCAGTTGAATCCCAGTAAGTTCTGCTCTACCCTCTTACCTTTATTCTGTACATGTTTAATTGCCTCAAGTGTGTTACTTGTAGACAAGATATGGTAGGGTTTTGTTTTTTTATCCATTCTGCTATTCACTTCCTTTTTAGGGGTGAGTTCATCCCATCCACATTCACATTTATGATTACTGTCTGTGTATTCCCCTCCATTTTGACTTCCTCCTTTAATCCTACCTTTCCTCTTGTCCTTCTTACCCTCCCCTCCAGCTTTTCATTCTTAGTCAGTCTCCCCCCTTTCCCCTCCCTAATGTTACTCTCTCCCCTTCCTGCCCACTCACCTTCTTATTATTCCCCTCTTACTATAGTGCCTTTTAAACAATCCCTCAACTCTCCCTCCCTTATATTTCTCCCCTCCCCATTACCATATTTATTATTTATTGTTTTATGGGGTGCTCAGGGAGGAGGAGTATCTCTAGTATGGAGGGCTTGTCATGCCCTCCTAGGGCAGCTCTCCAACCTCTGACCCCTACCTGACACCCAGCTCTCACTTGTGGCTCCCAGTAGCTGCTAGCATGCGGCAGCAGCCACACCCCGGGCAATGGCTTCGACAGGCCAGCTAAACCTTGTGAGGGTAGCCATTGGGTCGTCAACCCCTGGTGAACCAGGGCTTTGCTCACCCAGCATGTGAAGACTGCTTCAGCGGAACAGATGGAAGAAACCAACAAGAAGGTTCAACAGCTGAGATGGCGATGCAGCAAAGCACTGTGGAGTGCTTAGGGCGTGAAGGAGCACAAAGGACAACACGGCCATCCAATGCAGCTGAGGAAGTCTCCAGGTGTAACGACTTTTCGTGCCACTGGACCCAGGCTTCCAATGCCAAGAGAGTGGGACTGTCTCTGTGCATCGACTTTTCCACTTAAATCTCCTTCACGCACAAGTGTCTTTGTGCACACTCATCTATCCTAACCCCATCCACCCTCTTCAAGACCTGCAGTGATAGGGGAGTGGCGACGCAACAGGTGGAGGTGACCACTGGCAGTTGTAGTCATGATCCTGCACGTAGGCGGCCCATGGACCAGTCAGTGGTCGCTCGACCCTGTAGGGCAGCAGGGATGTTCAGCAGCATCCTGGGCAACTGAGCAGCCCTCTCTACAACAGCACTGCTCACCCTAATCAAGGGAGGGGACTAGAAAAGGTGTCCCAAACATTGTCTGCCCTACAAACACCCAGTCAGCACACCGCGACTGGCGGGTCATACAAACGACGTCAAAGTCTTTGCCGCTGCGCGTGAATGCCGACATCAGGCCGCAACCACACTTCCCATAACAACTGGCATTCCATGCCCCATGTGCCACAAACTTTGTGCCTCAGTCTTTGTACTTCAAAGCCATATGAGGGTACACCACAGATGAAAACGCAGAAAGACAATTGTCATTCTCGGTTACAGAGAGACTACTACTGCTACTACTACTACTATTACTACTACTTTTCTACAGGGCATGAAACAATTCTCTGCCCCGATGGATCTGTCTGTTCTTCCCTCTCTGAGCCAGTCCCAATGACTATAATATTTAAGTATTACCTGTCACCAGCCTCTTCCTCCCTTCCATTGTATTGGTCTTCTCCTGCTCCGGCCTCCATGCACTTCTTTATCAAATATATTTTATTGCATTTCACCTCTTTCCCTTTTTCTCTTAGTAATATTCTCCTTTTTACCCCTAGTTTTTTTTATATATCATTCTATATAGTTTACCACTGTTCCCTCTGAGTATACTCCTTCCAGCTACAGTGATGATAACAAATTTTAAATTACTGATGTCATCTTTTCATATAGGAATACAAGTAATTTAACTTTATTAAGTCCCTTAATTTTTTTTCTTTCTTAATTATCTTTTGGTTATTCTCTTGAATTCTGTATTTGAGCGTCAAATTTTTGGTTTAAGTCTGGTCTCTTCTTAAGGAGTTTTAAATGATCATGCTTTCCCCTGTAATAATATAATCAGTTTTTCTGGGTAATTGATTCTTGGGTGTGGACCCAGTTCCTTTGCTTTCCAGAATATCATATTCCATGCCTTCATTGTGGATGTAGCCAGCTCTTGTGTAATCCTGACTGTGGCTCCATGCTATCTGAATTGTTTCTTTCTAGTAGCTTGTAGTATCTTCTCCTTGATCTGGAAATTCTTGAACTTTGCTATACCATTCCAGGGTATTGTCATTTGGGGATTTAATGCAGGAGGTAATCTGTAGATTCTTTCAATCTCTATTTTACCTTCTCATTCAAGAATATCAGGGCATTTTTCTTGGATAACTTCCTATAGAATGATGTCCAGGATTTTTCTTTGGCCATGATTTTTAGGTAGTGCAATAATTCTTAAATTATCTCTCCTGGACTTGTTTTCCATATCAATTGTTTTTATCAATGAAGTGTTTCACATTTTCTTCAATTTTTTCATTCTTTTGATTTTGTTCTACAGATTCTTGCTGCCTTGTGAAGTCATTTGTTTATAATTGTTCATTTCTAATTTTTAAAGACTTAATTTCACCCCTGACTCTTTTGATCTTCCTTTTCCTTTTGATCTATTTTTCTTTGTAAGTTACTATTTTTATCTTTTACTTTCTTTGCCTCATTTTCAAGCTGGTCAATTCTGGTTTAAAAAAAACAGCACTATTTTATTGTTTTAGTTCATGCCTCTGTTTCCAAATGACCTATTTTCTTTTTTAAGTTCTTTGCCCAATTTTCTTCAACCTCTATTATTTGTTCTTTGAATTCTTTTTTGAGCTCTTCCAGAGCCTGAGTCCAAATTGCTGGAGTTTATAAGGTTTTGCTTGCTGTTATTTGGTCCTCCTTTTTTCCATTTGTTATTTGTTCATTACCCAAATAGAAGCTGTCAATTATAACTTCTTTTTCCTTCTTCTGCTGTTCACTCATAATTTTTCCTTCTTTCCCTTTCCTTATGGGCTGTATTCTTGCTCCTCTCTTTGTTTGCTGGATCTGTGATTTTGAACTTTTCTGCCCTGAAGGGGCTTCTTCTCTGCTCTATTGACAAACTGGATTATATAGATTGATCTGACCTGTTGTATTAATATACCCCAAGGTCAAATCTTTTCCAACTTCCAGGAGAGGCTGATGGTGAAGGTGAAGGTGAAGGTGTGGAGGCTCTCTTCTTTGGTCCTCTCAGCTAGCCGCCTTCCTGCCAGCCACCTGGTCAGAGTCCTGAGCTTTCTATGGTGGTACCAAGGTACTCCATCAGTGTTGCAGCCTTCACCCGGGAATCCCACAGTCAGCCTGAGTCCTACCACAGATCTCAGAGCAGTAGGTGGGGGAAAGGTGTTGGATCTTTTCCTTATACCTGAGAATTCAACTTTATCTGTTGTATCTGTCAGATTGAATCAAGTAGGAGGGTCCTGTGGCTCTATCTTGTTGTTCAGTTTGGCTTTCTGTCTATTTTGAAGTGCTTGTTTTTACTTTTGGTGTGGAAGGAAAGTCACAGAAGTTTCAGCTTTTGCTGCTTCTAAGCCACCATTTTGACTCCTCCCTGTGAGTTTTAGATTTACTCAACCCCGCTTAGTCTAACAAAACAGGAATGTCTACACCCCTACTTAAGGATTACATGTTGAGAAGGATGGCCTATGATGGACATGTGCTAGCAAATGACAAATCAGAAACAACTGACAGATTCCCTGGGCTGTCCTAAGTCAAGCTTAAGCTACCATTGGTACATGTGAGACCCAGGAAGTGATGTAAAAATGGTCTATATGTTTCACATCACTTCCTCTCTCACTCTGGGGCTCTCTTTTTGCAGAGACTTGGCTGGTGGCAACATGCTGGGAGTCTTGGCATCTTGGCGTGGCTGCAGCTATTGTCCTGCTTTGGCAGTGAGCGTCCTTAATTCAATACTGGGAGAAGCTTAGTAGCCTAGTTCAGGTGAGACATCTTCACTGAGCTCTCTCAGAGTTTAGACTGATTCCTTTTTCCTTTACCTTCCAAAACACTATCCTCTTAGGAAGCCTCTAATCTTCTGAGGTGGCCTCATAGAGGAGGTCTTTGAACTCCCCTGGCACAGGCTAGGCCAGAGAAATCCTATACCTTTTTCCCTCTCTCTTCTTCTTAATTCCTTCCCTCTGTATTAATTAAACCATCCTAAAATTCCAAACTGACTTGAGTATTTTTATTTTGGATTTGAATTAAATCCCTGATGACCAATTAAATTTATATTCAGTCTCAACCCTAAATTTACCCTTACACCCCTGAGGACAGATTTGAACCTAGGATCTCCTAACTCCAGGTCTGGCACCCTATCCACTGGGCTACCTAGTTATCCCAAAAATATATTCTTGGAAAATTGAGTTTAACTTAAGCTATGGGAAAAGCATTATAAAGATAATTTGCTTGATAATCCCAAGGGAACTGAATGGTACAATCAAGATCCCCATTTTACAGATGAGACTCAGAATTATGAAATACCTTGCTTTGGGATCCACAGTTTGGAAATAAAGATCAGAGGAGGAAGTTGAACTCAAGACTTTCTTACTCTAACTGTAGTAGTAACAATGTAGTAGTAACTATGCCAATGCCATCTTTAAAGTAATGGCAAATTGTGTATTGAGATAGGGCTCTCTTGAAGCTTAGTTCTACCTAAATGAAATCTGAGGAGACATGATATTTTTCTCTCCTTTCAAACATTCAACTACAGGAAATTAAATTAAATTCTACTCTCAAGATTGCCTCTGTTCTTTACACTGAAGAAGTGGTGGAGCCATAGTCGTGAACATGCTAAAAGACTTGAGTTCAAATTATGCCTCATGCACACAGCCACTCAGCCTTAATATCTTCATCCATGAAATAGGGATACTCATACCACCTATCATAATGTTGCAGAAAGGCTCAAATATCAAGCACTTAAAAAATTTTAAAGCACCATGTGTTGGTTATTATTATTGTATTTTGAGCCAAATCATAGTGATTATATTTGAAACCACAAAATCAAATGGTGTTTAGAAGTATTTATCTTGTCCAGTCAGATCTTTTGTTCATGTCACCCCTTACAAAGAGCAAAATTTGATTACTTGCACGTGCTATTTTGCTGAGTGGGAAACCTTAGACAAGATAGGGTCCTTGACTATCAGAATTGCCCTTGTTGTCAGGCGCCAACTCTCAGTGAGATGCCTTGAGCAGAATGGTCAGATGACATCCCCTCCATCTGGCCTACCCAAATCCAGTGCACACTGCTGGAGTGGTGAAAGAGGATTGTGTATGCCATCTGGAGATCCACTGTGGGCCTGAAGGGCTGAGTTCTGAGGCCCCCTAAATATTCATACAAAATGATGTATGGCAATTATTCCTTCAGTCCAGGAATGTTTTGCTGCATACTGCTAAGCTGAGGGAGGGGTACTGGCATTCACCAGCCATAAAGGAAGCATCTGCCCTTCCTGGCTCATTGACCTTGCTTCAGTCTCTCGTCCCTAAAGTTGGAAACATGCTGCACCTGGAGGCAGAAGACCAGGAATTTTAGTCCAACAGTCACTATCTGCTAATTGAAGAACTTAAGTATGCTATTTAACTTCTCTGTGACTCTGTTTTCCCATTTGTAAAATGGTAGTGATTGGACCCAACTTAACCTCAAGGAATTTTATTAGAAGTGATCAAGAGAACATTATCTAAAGCAGCAGAAATATTGTGTAAAGAATGACTTGTGTAGGTCCACTGCCAGAGAAAGAAGTGATGAATAGAAATAAATAAGTCATAAGTTTAAATATACACTTATATCTTTTTTGTCAAATGATGCCTTCTCTGATGAAGAGAGGAAAGGAAGGGAGAGAGTTAACTGGATATTTTAATGTAACAATCAAATAAATTAATTAATTTTAAAAAGTGACTTGGTGCATATAGTTAGGCATAGGAACAATAGCTATGACTTACTGGCCTAGCAACTCCCCAGCAAACTCTCTCTAGCAAAGCAGCCTGGCACCTTCTCTGCCCCTTGGTCTTACAAAGTTGCCTGGGGGCACTGAGAGCTTAAGTCACATAGCCAGTATGTGTCATTAGCTAAACCTAAATCGAGGTCTTCCTGACTCCAAGGCCAACTCTATCTAGTGTTCCATCCAATGGAAATTCTGTGGAAATATTAACAATTATCCATGATAATTTCCCTTCCCTAGAATCCCTCCTTAAATTCCCAGTCTGGCATCTAGAGTCCATGGTGTAGACTCCTCTACTTCTGCATTTGGGGTATTCTAGTCCTAGATCTCTGGTGTCCAGGGTGAATAAAATGGACAGACATGCCTGGCAGATGGCATACTGGTGTCACTCTATGCTCTGCCTATGAAGCAGTTAGTCAGCATTGCCACTGGGAGTGTGCCTGGCCATTTCAAGCCAGACCTGGACTTCCATAGGCAGGGAGCACTAGTAGCCTTTGGGCTAAATTTGGCAGGATGCTCGAGGTGGCTCACTATAAGTATAAGGCTCTTTGGGGTACATCAGTTCAGATCTTTAATGTGGTAGTGAGTGATAAGTCAGTCTCTGTAGCCAACAGCTGTCACCATAATCACAGATTACCAATTAGAACTTGCTGCTGGGGTGTGGGTGGGGGGTGGAGCAGCCTGGTAGCTCAGTGGATTGAGAGCCAGACCTAGAGACAGGAGGTCCTAGGTCCAAATCTGGCCTTAGACACTTCCAGCTGTGTGACCCTGGGCAAGTCACTTAACCCCCATTGCTTAGTCCTTACCACTCTTCTGTCTTGGAACCAATACACAATATCGATTCCAAGATGGAAGGTAAGGGTTTAAAAAAAAAAGAACTTGCTGCTGGCTCCTCTATAGGGACATTCCTCCCTTCACTTTCAATAAAAATATATGAAGGGAAGAGAGCCTGAAATGCATGATCAGAACACTTACCAGCCAGAGTGGTTGCCACAAGAAAAATGGGTATTAAGCCTATGAAGATGTGAGGGGCTAACAGCACCTTGGCACATAACTTGCCAGTAAAGAATATGTCTCCTTTCCTCCTTCTCATTGTTCTCCAAAAGGAAGATGGATTTTTTCCCCTAGCACATAGCTAGCTTTCCCTGCCAGTGTGGGTAGGGTAAGAATCTTGAAAAGAAAATTCCCAAGATCCATCCTAAGCCTTGGTGACCTTGACCCTAGTTCTACCATAGCTATTCTCAGGACAATGAACCAATGAAACAAATTAACTTCAAAATGGAGCAATGAAAAAATTCTCTATTGAGAGTCATGTTGGCAGGGCTCAGATCGTGTCTCTATCACTAACTGTATGATGTTGGGGAAAATCAACATTTCTAGCCTTTCATTTTTTCAAATTAAAAAAGAGCTGGACTAGATGGTTTCTAAGGCCCCTTCATGTTTTCACATAATGGGTCTTAAGAAATAGCTGACAAATTGAAGGGAGTAATTGGAGGGGAGGGCGTGTGAGTGCTGGGCTTATAGTAAAAAGACCTGAGTTTGAATCCATCTCAGACACTTACTAATACTATGTGTAATCCTAGGCAAATCATCTAGCCTCTTTCAACCTCAGTTTCCTCATTTGTGAAATAGAGATGATAAGGTATGATCCACTATCTCATATTTATTTTCTATATATTTGTTTATGTATATGTTGAAAGGAAATATCTCATACAACAGAATCAGGGAGACCAGTGAGTTAGACTTCATGATCTCACCAAAATACACCCAGCTGGCTCAGAAATACTAAGGCACAAATAACAAAGGCTGTTGAACTCAGTGCTTTGTTCGTTACTATTCAGAAACAGTAGTCATCTCCTCAAAGTCAGCTGCATGATCTATTGGAGGCTGTCAGATGATTTGTGTAACAGAAAAGAGATTCAGGATGAGTGATATTATCAAAGACCTGGTAATTGAACGTCATGGGGCTGAGGGGAGCATGTAACTTTATTTGGCCATTGAACTAAATAAATAAGCCTTTGAGGAAGACGAAAGTGGAGAAATGTGTCTGAACAAACTTGCCCTGGTTTACAAGACAAAAGAAGAAGATGTCAAATTTGGAATTCCCCAAAGCCAGGGTTGAGGGGAAGAAAAGCAGAACATGAAAGCTTGGCTAGTGGAGGGAAGAAAGGGTTAGCAATGTGATGGAAATAGGGCTACCATCTTAGATACTGAGCTTTGAATGAATGAGCTTGCATGAATAATGAAAGAATAAATGAGTGAATAAAAATGTTTATTAAGCCTTGCTATGTGCCAGCCAAGCACTGAACCAAGCACTGGGGATACAAATTAAAAAGAACAAAGACTTTCCTTGCCCTTAAGGAGCATACATTTTAATGAGGAAGATAGCAAAAAAGGGAAATATTGGCCTGGGGAGGGCACTGCGCTTCAAAAACTTAATAGGATGGTGAGTCCCATCAAGATTTCAACACTATTGCTCTCAATTAGCCCTTATATAATGAGTTTTGAGATTCAGACTGGCAGGGCCTTAGATGTGTTAAAATGTCTTAGCATATCCCTTGTCCAAAGCAGTCCACAAAATGCTTTGTTCTGTTTCTTGACAATTTGTCTCAACAATGACCTATTCTCAGCACCCCTGTCCAGCTTTACCATCATTCTGAGCCCAACTCCCCATAGTTCCTAGTTTCCTTTTCATTTGTCCGACTTACCACCACCACCCCTTTTCACCCCATCTGTTCTTTTCATACCATCAAAATCAATTGTCTTCTCTGGGCATCATCTTTATTGATGTATTATCCCCAACTGTGGAGTCTGGTTATACTCAGTTCCACTGAATTTCTTCATATAGATGAAGGAGGGCTATTTGTCAGGGATGTACAGGAATTCAGAGGAGCTAGAGAAAGATTCCGACAGAAGGTATAATTTTAGATGAGATTTAAAGGAAGCCATGGAGGTCAATAGTTGGAGTAGAGGAGGAAGAACATTTCAGGAATGAGGGACAACCAGAGAAAATGTGTGGAGCTGAGAGAGGGAATGTCTTATTCAAGGAATATCTAGGAGACTGGTGTCTCTGGATCAGAGTACATGATAGGGAGTAAGGTACAAGAAGGCTGGAAGAGTAGGAAGGTTCTAAATTATGAAGGACTTTGAATATTAAACAGAGCATCTTGTATTTGCTCCTGTAGGTAACAGAAAGCCACTGGCTATTATTGAGTATGGGGGAGATAGGATAGGACCTGTATTGTAGGAAAATCTCTTTAGAGATGGATTAAAGTGAGGAGAGACTTTAGGCAGGCAGAAGCCCACCAACTACTGCAATAATTGAGGCATGAGGTGATGAGGACTTGCGCTGGAATGGTGGCATTGTCAGAGGAGAGAGGTGGACATATTTGAGACATGTTGTGAAGGTAAAATGCAATCTTTTCCCAATCCAGATCCATGAACTTCTTAAAATATGTCCATGGATCCCCTGAGAGTGTGGATCCAAGGTTATTACCCCTCCAGTATAGTCATTTAATTATGCATTAATTAAATAGCCTCTGAGGTCCTTTCTTATACTAATACCTTGATTCTGTGATTTCTAGCAAGTCACTTCATTTCTCTGTGACTCAGGTTTCTCATCTGTAAAATGGAGATCATGTTTGTCCCATCCATGTTAAAGGGTTTAGAAAATGTTATTTCCTTTTTTTTAAGTCACCTTCATTTCCTATTATGCCCTTCCCTCATCCCCTACTCAGTGAGTCATTCCTTGAAGCCACTGTATATACTATGTGCTACTGCTTATTATACTAATTTTGACATATAATAGCTGGAATCTCAGGGTTAATTGAGGGTGGACCTACACATGAAAATGGTGAAGAGTTGAATGTAAAAAAGATAGAAATCCCATATTCATTTCCTGCAATGATGGTCAAGTCAAGTGAGCACTGCTTGTCTTTAGCAGGGCCAATGGCTCAGAGATCATCTAATCATAAGCTTAAATGTGGGCTTTTGAGTAAAAATTATAGAGGGTTCCACCCCTGCCTCAGCTTTGTTCTACCCAATAATCCACTGTTTAACATAACTTCCTCTTTTATCGGGGGACATCAGAAAGATCCCAACAGAACCTGTTTGTTAGTAGAAATAACTTTGGGAGATCAGAACCATCTCTACCTCATCAAATAACCATATTTTATACTTAGCTGTGTACATGTATTTGTATTGTTTTAATATATCTAGTGTAATCAATTTGTGGGCAAAGACTATTTCATATTTGTAGCCTTGGTGCATGATGCAAAGTAAGTTCTTAAAAAATATTCATTAAACAAGTGAATGAATGAGTCTGATTCCTAATTCTCCAATGTTTCTTTTTTCTAACCTTTCCTCCTTTTGCCTTCTCTCTATCATCTCCCTCTCTCCTTTCTTTTTTCCTTCTTCATTGCCATTTTAACAGATGGACAGAATTAGAGTATATATAGATGCCAATATATATAGAAACACACACACACACACACCATACACTTCCATGTATACTCCTTGAGACTAGGGGTTTGGGTTTTCCATAGTTCATCACTGTATCTGCACAAAAAGTGACATGTAGGAACTGCTAAATAAATATTTGTAATTCAACTGAAAGTGAAATAGTCCTTGCCCTCACAAAGCTTATAATCCCTTGGAGGGATATAAGGAAGTTTAGGATAGACACACAAAAAATACACAGTGAATGGGGGTGGGAGGATTAGGTAAGTCCTCTTAGAAGAAACTTGAGCTGAGCCTTAATGGAGTTGTGGATTCCAAGAGATGGAATTGGAGATGGCATGGGGGCAAAGTCCTGAAGTCATGTATAGACAATGATGACAATGGCAAAGAGCCCAGTTTGTCTGAAATATATTGTTGAGTCATTTTTTTCAGTTGTGTCCAATTCTCTGTAAACCCACTTGAGTTTTTCTTGGCTGAGATATTGGAATAGCCTGCCATTTTCTTCTCCAGCTCATTTTATAGATGATGAGGAAACTGAAGCAAACAGGGACACATAGTAAGAGTCTAAAGGCAGATTTGAACTCACGAAGTTAAGTCTTCCTGACTTTGAGGCTGCCACTCTACTATGCCACCTAATTACCCTATCTGAAATGTTGAGTAACAATTCAACTTGACAGCCAATTATGAAGGGCTTTAAATGTCATATAGAGAAATCTGTATTTTATCCTAAAGAGAGCCACTGAAGTTTAAACAAGAAAGGGACATAGTCTACTGCCTAACTAATCAATATAGATAATCTGATAGTTGACCAGCAGGTTATTGGTGGGTTACACTATGCCAATATCACATATATTTTAGTAAAGTGAAAAAATCTGACCAAATATTTGTTTCTTAAATAGACCCAGTGAGCCTTTTCCTCTGATGATTGTTTCCTCCATGTCTTGTTCATATCTAGTTGTTTGGATATTTTCCACCATCTTTAGAACACAAACTCCTTGAGGGCAAGGACTGTTTTTTGCCTTTCTTTGCATCCCAACAGCTTAGCAGAGAGCCTGGCACAGAGTAGGTGCTTAATAAAAGTTTCCTGACTTACTAAAGGCAATCTAAATCATGCCATTTATAAAGTGTCTCTTCTAATGGGTTGCAAGGGGTCCAGAAGACATGGGAGCAGACTTGCTACTGGGCAGTCCAGCTTGACCTGTTCTGAACCTCTTCCATCCCTAGAGAGCTGTATCTGTATATGGTTCTGCAAAGTCCCACCTCTGCCTGATTAGGATTCCAAGATTCTCATCACTTTCTCCAGGGGCCATTTGATCCTAGGAGGTGATTTTAATCAGGGATTTGATCATCTTAACAGACTATGCTGTTCAAGCTCATTCCTCTTTGAGTCCCTTAGGCCCCTTTACAGCATTATGCTGTGATTTTTAGGTTTATACAATTTGGTGCTTAATGCACCTTATACTAGCCCAGGACAATTTAAATAATGCACTAAAGCATTATCCACTTTATGTTACGGATGCTTCCCTGGCATCCTTGCCCCTGAGGCACCACTGTTGCTGTAGTCACTGCTGCCACCACCATGATTTCTGCATGTGATCATGGATAGAGCATTCTGTTTGGAGTAAGGAAGACCTGGGTCCAAATTCTGCCTTAGATACTTATGAACAATAGGACTCATGCAAGTCACTCAAATTCTTAAATTTTGGTATTCTAATTTCCAAAATGGCAGCTATAGAGCTACCCTAAAGGGATGTTTTGAGTACTATAATATACGAGAAGTATTGGATAACAATGGAAGTACTTTCTAAGTACAATATCTTATTATCAATGAGAATGGGGCTCTATTAAAGTTATGGGAGGAAGAGGAATAGGAATGATACAGTTAGTCCACTCTGGCTGGCCAGGGCAGATGGCCGGGTGGCCTCTGAGTATTCAGATACAGTTCTCAGGAGGAGCACCAAGGTGAAGTTACTGGCTGGGGGCAAAATTTCTGGCAATTCTGCTGCTTTCTGGAAGCAGAGGGAAGGGAATAGTAGAAAGCACAGCCCTGGGGATGCTTAATTTCTGAAGGTCAGCATCTATCTGAATGGAGGATATCAAAATCCAGAGAGGCCAAACCTGAGCCATCACCAGGAGGGAAAACATGCTCCTTAAATTGTAAATCAAGGTGAAAGGCATTTATGAAAAGCCTTGCATTGATTACTTGGGATGTCTGAGCCTAGAGCCAATCAAGAACTTAGAAGGTACCAGTCATCAGCAACAGCTTTTACCTTGGACACAATGAGATCCATGCCCACCAGAAATGCATAAACTCCCCTGATAATAGTTCTTGTCTATCTGTCTCTAGAGCAGCGGTTCTCAACCTCTCAGTTTGTAGCAATGAGAATACATAATGCATATCAGGTATTTACATTCCAAATCATAACTGTAGCAAAATTACAGTTTTGAAGTAGCCACCAAAGTAATTTTTTGATTTGGGGTCACAGCAACATATCATGGCAACATATAAAGGTTGAGAACCACTGCTCTAGAGTGTCAAGGGACACTTCTAGCAGATGAACTCAACTGAGTCTTCCTGTCAGTCTGAACCATGTTTCCCTCTTTTTGGTAAACCAGGCTATTCAGTCCTTTCAATCATTTCTTTGTGACTCCATTTGGCATCTACTTAGCAAAGATACTGGAGTTCTTTGCTATTTCCTTCTCCAGTTCCTTTTATGGATGAGGAAACTGAGGCAAACAGGATCAAGTGACTTACCTACAGTCACAATACTAGTAAATGTTTAAGGAAGATTTGAACTCAAGTCTTCCAGTCTCCAGGCCCAGTTTTCTATCTACTTTGTCATCTAGCTTCCCTCAACAGCAATACTGTGCTAAGTATCTTTTTTCTTTACAGTTTCTCAATTGATCCTCACAACAACTGTGCAAGGGAAATTCTATTGTAACTCTCATGTTAATATTGTCCCAGTTAAGAATATTGAAGCCCAGAGAAGTTAACTAATAATAATAGCTAGCATTTATATAGTTCTAGATATGTGTTAGGTATAATACAAAGTGCTTGACAACTATGATCTCTTTTAATCGTCTCAATAACTCTGGGGACAGAGTTCTATTATTATCATTATTCCCATTTTACAGATGAGGAAACTGAGGCAGACAGGGGTTAAGTGATTTGTCTAATGCCATGAAGCTCGTGTCTAAGTCCAAATTTGGATTTAAATCTTTTTGACTAGGCTCAGAACTCTATATAATAAGCTACCCATCTGCCTCTTTTTTGAATTATTATACATGTAGCATAATATTAATATAAGAGGATAATGTATATTATTTATTATAAATATGAAATATATTATAATATGCTAAATATAAATATTTTAAATGTAAAATATAATAAATATGGATTAAATTATTATAAATATGCTTTTCCAAGAGAAACAAATTCTCACATGAGTTTTGTTTTGTCCAAAAATCTGTCTCATTTCTTATTTTTCCCTTCCCTTCCACTCCTTCCCCTTTCCCAAGAAGGCAGGTAATATGATACCTATTCATCCTGTTGTGAAACAAGATAATATTATTTATACTAGAAAGAAATTCATGAGAGAAGCAAAGTAAAGAATGGTATGCTTCAATCTGCATTGAGATTCCATTTATTCCTCCTATGGCAGTATATATCTTCTTTAGTCATGTCCCCCAGATGCCTCCTAAAGGGATCCCAGAGGCCCTCTAGTCTGACCTCTTTTTTATATAGATGTGGAAACCAAGACAGAGAGAAGCAAAGTGACTTTCTCAAAATCACAAAGGTAGTAAATAGTAGTGTCAGGATTTGAACCCAAGTCCAAAGGGTTGACCAGTCTCCTCACTGGTAAGCTCCATAGCAATGAAATCACAGGTCATAACAAGAAATACTTAAGGTTCAAATGAGATCATGTAACCTTTAAGTAACCTTTAATTTTACAAAACATTTTGCCATCTCTTTGTTGGGTAGGTAGTACAAGTGTTATTAACCCTATTTCACAGATTGAATCATGGTCCAGAAAGTTAAAACTGGTCAGGTTCACAACAGCTAGAAAATGCTAGATCTGAGACTCAAACTCAGAACTTCTGCCTGTGTCCAGAGTTTTTTCCACTGTGTCCTTGTGTGGGATCTCAACCAATCTTCCAAGATCAACGTGTCTTTGTGAACTCAGAGTTTAAGTCCTTGAAGTGAAGGGTTTTCATGGGAGTCAGGGATGGGAGACTATATTGTCAACATTACTCAACAAAGTGGCTCCTGGGAAAAGATTAGCCAACTCCAATGGAAGGTCTTTGCCTTTATATATGATCTTGATTATCTTGACCTTAGGACAGAGCAGTACTCCTCAGGAATGCTTGGGAAATTACTTAGTTCAATCTTTGCACTTTTTTTTTTTTAATTTTTGGAAATCAAGTAATGCCTGAAAATGCATATAAACTTGCAGATGGTCAGACCATGGAAAGAGGAACCTGTGGCTTAGCCACAGCTTTTGGAAGACCATAAGGTATAGCAGAGAGCTGCATTTGTAGTCAGATGACATGGTGCACATCTTGACATGGTCCTTTGCTATCTGTTTGATCTTCACTAAATTGCTTAGCCCCTTTAAAGCCTTACTTTCCTCATCTGAAAAAATGAGGAGCTAGATTTGGATGTGCTCTAAGTCCCTTTCCAATTGGAAAGCCATGATCTTTCAGTAATAGGGAAAAGGTCCTTCCTCTCTTTTGAAGCAAATATCTTTAGTTGTGGTTGCCATTGAAGGGAGAGAGGACAGGACAGGAAGGTAAGATCTGGTTTTGAAAGTGATTCTGCAGAGCATGCAAAAAAAAAAAAATCAGCTATACAAGAATATGTCATTTAAAGCCAATTTAATTCCTTTTCATTGTCCGGACAGAAAATCTCTCCAGACTGCCTGATTCCATCAGCAGGGTCTGCACTCTAGCCCTTTAATTCCTCTCCAAAGCAGCAGGGTCACATCATACTCCTATGCAAAAATGTTGCCTTCATTATCAATCTCTCTCTCCCCTATCCAAAACATACATAATATTTTTGCATCTTCCTTCTTGGCATTGAATTTAGCATATGAATGATGAGCCCTGATCCAATTTCATACCTACAGTCCCATCAGATTCTCTCAGAAAGTCAAAGATTGGGAATTGATAGGCATACTTGCTTGAGGCTTTTTGCCTTCCAAATTCTACTTATTCCCCCCAACCCTTGACCAGAAGACAGGAGAGAGAAATGCTCAATAAAGGCGAGGCAGCTAAATGGTGGATAATACCTTCGACCTTGGAACTAGAGAGATCTGAATCCATATCCTGCCCCATTCACTTACTAGTTTGTTGCCCCTGAACGAGTCTCTTAACTTGCATGGCTTAATTTTTCTCCATTTATAAAATGGGATCACCTATCTCTCATGGTTGATTTGAACCTCAAATGGGATGATACAGTTCATATCTCATGATATATCTCATTTGTTTTATTAAACTTTTGCAAATGCTAATATACTATAGGTGATTAATATAGGCTCAGTAATTGTCTAGCCAGGTTATATAGGTCGTCCATCCAGATTTGCAAAATTGCAGTAGTCTTTACATTATCTGGTCCCTCCTGTGGATGCTTCATTAGCTTGTTCCTCATAAATACATTCAAACAAAGGATGCTTGCTCTCAATGAGATCTAATCCCACTCAGAGATGAGTTACCCTAATAAGTTTTTCTGCTGTCCTTTGTGGAAAATCTGACCCCATCCAGAACATTGAGTCCACTTAG
This sequence comes from Monodelphis domestica, assembly GCF_027887165.1. NCBI lineage: Eukaryota > Metazoa > Chordata > Mammalia > Didelphimorphia > Didelphidae > Monodelphis > Monodelphis domestica. The sequence continues at coordinate 60,846,282 of NC_077232.1, read as the reverse complement.
GAAGAATGAGGAGGAGCTGTAGGTGATCTGGAGAAAGGTGGCCAGGATGGTCAGGGAACTGGGAACGATGTTTCAGAAGGATCAGCCGAAAGAACTTAGGCTGACTGACCTGAAGGGAAGAGGAACAAGTCATGGACATCACTTAGCTCAAAGGCAGTTGTGGTGATTTATTTCCTTTAATCATTGGGAATTACAAAGAGACAGATTTCAGACTGATAAAATAAAGAAATTCCTACCTTATCTGGAGGAGGAACAAATTGTCTGGTGGGAAGAAGAGTTCCCTATCTTTGGAAGAATTGAAGCAGAGCCTATAGTAGAGAGGATTCATGCTTCAGGTAGGAGTTGCTCCACTAAAAAGCTAGGTAGTTTAGTAAATAGAATGGAAGTCTGGAATACATGAGTTCAAATCCTGCTTTAGATACTTACTATTTGTGTGAATATGAGAAAGTCACTTAACTTGTGCCTTAGTTCCCCCACTGGTAAAATGAGGATAATAATAGCACCTACCTCACAGAGTTGCTATGAGGATCAAATGAGGCAATATATACAAGAAGACTTTGTCAAATGCCAACAGGTTTTTAATGGCTTTGTGATATTCAGAATTGCCTTGGAACATCAATCTGATAAGGTGGTGGCATGCCTCAGAGATGACTTTGCAGTGTTCCTGACCATAAGGAAAGGTCAGACTGCTCTGAACAGTGCCCCCGTTTTCTTCTCTCTTATCAGAGTCCCAACCTGGTTTATATTTCAAATGGTTGTCAATATATCTATCGTACTGGGCAGAAGTTTTCCCACATTGTTCAGTCACAGAAAACCCCTTCCCTTTTTCCTTAAAATACTACAAAGTTGTCATCTCCTTCCCAGCTTGGGTCTGTGAGTCTTCTCTTGGCCAATGGAAATAAATAAACATCTTTGCTGCAGAGTTGTTTACCTGACTAGTTTATTAGAGTAACATAATTGTTGCTTGTTTGGTTCTAAGGTTGGAACCTTTTAGAAATCTCAGGATTCTGTATATCTTCTAGCTAGCTACTCATTCACCAGACTTGATATCAAACACCTACTGGTTTTTTCCAAAAATTAAACTGAGTCTCTAAGAAAGAGTGTCTTTGAGGCTAACTGGTTAGAACACTAGACTTGAATGCAAAAGATGTGACTTCAGTCCTTTAATACTAGCTATATGACCTTCATGAGCCTTAGTTTATTCATATGTAAAATGGAGATAATAATATTTATGCTCTTGTCCTCTCAGGGTTACTATGAGTCTGAAAGAAAATAATGGAAATATTGCAATCTGTAACCAAAAAGTATTTTGTAGCATATTGGTCTGATTGCAGATGCCCCCAAATATAGTCTACAGCCCTAGAATAAGATCTCTTTCAAAGAAAAACAATAGTCACACTCTGAAAAATATTTGCACAAAATTACTGCATAAAAATGTATCCACTTCAAAAGTGGGATTTTGTTGAACATTTTTTTCCTATTCAAATGGAGATTGTTTACACATTTCTCTCAACACTACTTTTTGTCATCATCCCTTTCATTGCTGTTATTTTCTCCCTGTTCTTTCCCAAACATGGCATTTTTATCATCATCCACTCAAATAAAAAAGCAGCAGTTCTTAAAGGCTCAGAGATATTCGGGAGACAATCCTTCCCCTGAAGTTAAAATCCAGTTGCATAGATAATCTGTACACTCCTGCCTCCTGCAAGTGCCTGACTTTCTGACAAAAACTGATTAGAGGACTACCTCTCATACCCAGAGTACTAGAATAAACTGCACTCCCATTTTTCATCAGCCAGAATGAATAAGGACACAGATGGAAGAAGGAAGGGAGTAGGAGTGCGGACTATTTTTTCACAACCATATGATAAGTGTAAACTGGATACAGATTTATCAGCATTGATTCAAAAGAATTTACCAGGAACCCCCATAGGTATTCCCAAAGGAGACCAGAAAAGCTCTGAACATGGGCTGCCTCATGGGAAACAACTCTTCATGGGAAACTTTTCAGATGATAAAACTCTAACTAGGTGTCAGAACTCGAGTTTGTTTCTTTAAAAATTATTCTCACAGGGGCAGCTGGGTTGCTCAGTGGATTGAGAGCCAGGCCTAGAGAGAGGAGGTCTTAGGTTCAAATCTGGCCTCAGACACTTCTCAGTTGTGTGACCCTGGGCAAGTCATTTAATCCCCATTGCCTAGCCTTTACCTCTCTTCTGTCTTAGAACCAATACACAGTACTGATTCCAAGATGGAAGGTAAGGGTTTAAAAAAAATTATTATCACAAATTGTTTTTCTATTTCTTTGTAGAGTTAAGGTAGACTATGAGTATGGAACACTGCATGTACTTTTGAACTTTTCCATGTGGTGGTTAGTTTTTATGAAAAGGTTTCTTTCCCCTTTCTTTTTTTATTTTGTTATGAGACATGGCTCTCTGGGATGGAGGATGGAGAAGATAGAGTAGATAATGGGGTATATGAAAAAGGCTTCAATAAAAATGTATCTTAAAATACAAATAATCATTTTCTTAATATGTATGATTGCCAGCTGCCACTTGATGTTTTTCACTCTCCCAAAGCACTTATTTTGTCTCTTTGCTCATTATATTCTTATGAAATACCTGGGACTTATATAGGGTTAATATCTTCATCAACAGCTCATTAATAAAGAAACTAAGGTCCAATGAAAGGAATTGTTTTGCCCAAGTTCCCTAGTGAGTTAGTGTGGCAGAGTCAGGACCAGTATCTAAGTTTCTTCTCAACCCATGAGAGCATTAGTAATCTCCCCTGGCAAAAGGCATTCCAATGGATCCAGGAGACCCCTTTGTTAACATATGGCCGTCTTTATCAGTTGTTCTATGATATATAGCTGCCTATTTGGATTTAAGATTCTATTTTGTGTTTCCTGGGGCTCTTCTGTCCTTCCATTAGTCATTAGGTCCAGAGTTATCTTTAGAGGACAGTAGAAGAGTAGGATGGGCAAAACTATGTTCTACAAGGATTAATTGAATGGACTAAGGGCATTTACCCTCAATAAGAGACTTGGGGAGTTGGGCGTGATAGCTGTCTCCAGGTACTGAAGTGAAGTGAAAGAAGGATTCAACTTATTCAGCTTGACTCCCAGAGAGTAAGAGTATGGGTCAAGGAAAAGGGGGTTATAGAGAGGTTGATTTGGGCTTACCACAAGGCAAAATGTAATAATTAGAATTGTTCCAAAAGGGAATGAGTTTCTTTAGAACATGACTTTTCCATTACCAGAGGTCTTTGAGTGGAGGCTGGATTGATAATTTGTCATGGATCTTAAAGTGGGGATTCCTGGATAAGAATGAATTGAACAAGATGAAATATCTGGAGTCAGTTAGGTGGCTCAGTGGATACATTGCCAGATCTGGAGTCAGGAGGTTCAAAATCTTGGTTCAAATCTGGCCTCCAACACTTTCTAGCTATGTGACTCTAGGCAAATCATTTAACCCCATTTATTTAACTCTTGTCTTTCTTAGAGTTGTTACTTGGACAGAAAGTAGGAGTTTGTTTGTTTTTACTTTTGAAAACATTTTTATTTTAATAACAAATTTCTACAGGAGTTTTCCAAATTTATATAATCCAAATTGTCTCCTTTCCTTCTTTTTCTTCCCCCTCCCCTCCCAGAGCTGTCAAGCAATTCAATCTGGGTTATACATGTATCATCATGCAAAACATGTTTCCAAATTATTCATTTTTATAAGTGAATAATCTCATAAGACCAAAATCCTAAAATATAAGCTCAAATAAATCAACAAGTGATAAATCATATGCTTTTCATCTGCATTCTTACTCCAACAGTTCTTTCTCTGGATGTAGATAGCATTCTTTGTCATAAATCCCTCAGAATTGTTTTGGACTGAATTATTGTTAGTAGCAAAGCTTATCACATTTGATTGTTCCACAATACTGCTGTTACTATGGACAATATTTTCTTGGTTCTGCTTATTTCACTCTGCATTAGTTCATATAGCTCTTTAGAAAGAGTTTCCAGCTCTTTCTGAAATCATCCTACTCATCATTTCTTATTGTACAATAATAGTATTCCATCACCATTATGTACTATATTTTGTTCAGCCATTCCCCAACTGAGACATCCCTTTAGTTTCTGATTCTTTGCCATCCCAAAGAGAGTAGCTATAAATATTTTTGTATAAACAGGTCCTATCCCATTTTTAAAAATCTCTTTGGGATACAGATCTAGTAGTGGTATTACTGGATCAAAGTGTATGCATTCTTTTATAGCCCTTTGGGTAGAATTCCAGTTGCCCTCCAGAATGATTGGATCAGCTCACAACTCCACCAACAATGCATTAGTGTCCCAATTTTGCCACATCCCCTTCAACATTTATCATATTCCTTGAATGTCATACTGGTCATATGATAGGCATGATATGGTACCTCAGAGTGATTTAGAACGTTTTTATTATTGATAGCTTTGATTTCTTTATCTAGAAACTGCCTATTCATAGTCTTTGGCCATTTGTCAATTTGGGAATGACTTGGATTCTTATATTTTTACTTAGTTCTTTATATATTTGAGAAATGAGACCTTTAACAGAGAAATTTGTTATTAATTTTTCCCCAGTTTGTTGCTTCCCTTCTAACATTATTTGTACAAAACCTTTTAATATAATATAATCAAAATTATTCATGCTACATTTTGAAATGTTCTCTATCTCTTGTTTGGTTATAAATTCTTCCCTTCTCCATAGATCTGAAGAGTAAACTATTCTATGTTCCCTTAATTTACTCATAATATCACTCTATGTTTAAATCATATAGCCACTTTGACTTTATCTTGGTATAGAGTATGAGATATTGATCTAAACCTAATTTTTGCCATATTGTTTTCCAATTTTCCCAGAAGTTTGTGTCAAAAAGTGAGTCCTTATCCCCAAAGTTGGGATCTTTGAGTTTATCAAACACTAGATTGCTGAGGTCACCCCTAATCGATTCCACTGATCCAACCTTCTATTTCTTAGTTAGTAGCAGATCATTTGATGGTTATTGTTTTATATTATAGTTTAAGTTCTGTTACTGCTAGGCCACTATCCTTCACATTTTTTTTCATCATTTCCTTTGATATTCTTGACTTTCTGATCTTACAGATGAATTTTGTTATTATTTTTTCTAGTTCTATAAAAGTTTTTGGTAGCTTGATAGTTATGGCACTGAATAAATAAGTTAATTTAGGTAGAATTGTAATTTTTATTATATTAGCTCAGCCTACCCATGAGCAATTAATGTTTTTCCAATTGTTTGCACCTAACTTTACTTGTGTGAAAAGCTTTTTGTAGAGTGGCAACTGGGTAGCTCAGTGGATTAAGAGCCAGGCCTACAGATGGGAGGTCCTATGTTCAAATCTGGCCTCAGACACTTCCCAGCTATGCGATCGTGGGCAAGTCACTTGACCCCCATTGCCTAACCCTTACAGAAGATAAGGGTTTAAAAAAATAAATTAAAAAAAAGTTTTTGTAATTGTGTTCATATAATTCCTGTGTTTATCTTGGCAAATAGATTCCTAGGAATTCTATACTATCGAGTGATTTTAAATGTAGTTTCTCAAGAAGTAGCAGTTTTGAAAAAGAAAAAAAAAACCAAGATGTGATTCCTTCCCAATCTGAGATTCTGTGATTCTAAGAAGAGTTATGGCTCAGTCACTTTCTAGATATGTCTTTGGGCAAGTCTTTACTCTCTTAATTTCCTCATCTATTAAATGCTGAGATTGACACTTCTACTACCAATTCTAGATAGACAGATCAATCAACTGATAGAAAGAGCATGTATTAAGTGCTCACAATGTGTCAGGTATTGTGTTAAGCTCTGGAAATTACAAATATAAGCAAAAGAAAGACATCCTACCTTTGAAGAGCTCCCATTGGAATGAGAAAGACCACATGGAAGAGAACTAAATCATGGCTTACAGAGGTGTGAATATGGATGAGTTCAGAGAAGAATGGGGACAAGAGTGACTTTTCTTCTTTTTCTAATTATTAATAATAGCCAGAATTTGATAGACCATTAAAGTTTCATTGCACTGTACTATGTATTATCTTATGTGATTCTTTCAACAACCCTGTTAGCTAGGTACTATTATTACACTGATTTTGCAAAAGAGGATTATGATGCTGGGAAAGATCAAGTAACTTTCCCAAGGTCAAACAGTTAACAAGTATCTGAAGTAGAATTAGAAACCAGGTCTTCCTTAATTTAAGTTCAGGACTCATCTTGCCATTTCTCTACCTAGCAGCCTTTATTATTATCAGTACCAATACTGTTACTTTATATTATCATTGTTGTTGTAGCTGATGTTCTGTTTTCCATATAACTGTTCAGAGAGATGTCTATCATATTCCTGTGGGAAGCTTGTGAGGGACAAAGGTGAGTATAAGCTCATTTTTAACTTTGTGCCTTTTCCAACTTCTCTGGCAGCATTTATTAGACTGAATATGAGCAAATGTGAGGTTACACTCTGCAGGGAAACTGAGGGCAGACCTGATTCAAGTCTGCATCAAGGGCTCCCATAAGGGGAAACTTGCAAGCTTGATTCTAGAGATTTAAGGGAACCAACATCAGGAGAAGAGACAAAATTACCTCCTCACATTCTCTCAAAAAACCTGATGATGGTAGCCAGGGAAAGGGCTCACCGCACAAACCTTTGATCATTGGTTGAAACCTTGGGAATACTTCTTTATCCCATTTCAGGCAGCAAATTTAATGTCAGGATACCTTAACAGAGAAAGGATAGTGCTAGTCCTTCTGCATTCTGCCCTGGTCAGACCACATCTAGAATATCATGAATGAATGAATGAATGAGTGAATGAAATAGCATTTATTAAATGCTTACTATGCTTTAGGCATAGGCATTGCAATAAGTAGAGATGACACAAATGCAAAAGAGGGATATTCTTTGCCCTCAATGAGCTTATATTCTCATATGGGAGAAATAGGATATAAAGGAGTATGGTAGGTAGAGAAAAGGTGAGAGTCCAGAGACGGTGCAATGCAACCAAAAAGCAATTGAATGACCCTTTTATTCAGGAAGAAAGGTGTCAGTGATTCAGTTTTTCTCAGAATAAGAGATGCAAAGTGGAGCAAGAAATAGTGTTGGGGGAGATACCTGCTACAACATGGACCAAAGATGGTATGACCAGTTGACTAGGATTGGCTGGATAGATAAAGGGAGCTTCCAACAATCAACACTTCCCCAGAACAGGATATGAAAATCAAGTTAGGAGAATGACCAGAAGTGACAACAGTGGCAAGGTGGCAAGTCCAGAAATTAGCCTACCATGTTAGCTTCTTGGAATCAGATATTAGGAGGGATGCTAACAAAATGGTATGTAATCAGGACAGTAAGAGAAACTAGAGACTATTATAAAAACATTACTTAAAGAAATAAGAGATGCTTGGCCTGGAGAGGAGAAAGCTCAAGGGGCAATTAAAAGTTATTTTCAAATATCTGAATACTGTCATATGAAAGAAGGATTTGACCACTTCTTTTTGACTTCCAGGGTGGACCCATGGGTAGAAGGCAAAGAGAACCTGATTTTGACTCAATACAAAGTGTGTGAGGGAAATTGTTGAGAGGAGTTGGGTCATGAGGATAGAATGGCAGCTTTGGTGCCCTTGCAGTCAGTTCAAAAAAAAGGCAACAATAGAGAAAGGAGATAAGAGATCACAAGACAGGAGGGCAGGCTAGATGTCTCCTGGACTGCCTCCCTAGGCAGCCCAGACAAAATAGAAAGCCATGGTTGTCTCCAGAGTTATGATGTGTAAGAGTCAGTGGATTGAAAAAAAGATCAACTGAAGCAAGAGCAGATTTTTGTCATCTTCTCTTGGTGTTTGGTGCTGGCTTGACATTAATATTAGTGTGGCTAGGGGGCCCACATGGTGGCTACAGAATAGTAAGTCAAATGGAGCATCAAGGAAAGTAATTTATATCTCTCTCTTCTTTTTTTCCCATCCTTTCCCATTATTCCTTCCTGATTAACAAAATTATTAAATTTATGACCAGTTTCATAATTTTCCCTCCTATAAGAGGAAAACAAACTTTTAAAACCATCAGAAATATCAAATAATAGAATACACTTTTTTTTACATCCTTACCTTCTGTCTTAGAGTCAATACTGTACATTGGTTCCAAGGCAGAAGAGTTGTAATGGTTAGGGAATGGGAGTTAAGTGAGTTGCCCAGGATCACACAGCTAGGGAGTATTTGAGGCCAGATTTGAACCTAGGACCTCCTGGCTCTCAATCCATTGAACCACCTAGCAGCCCCCAAATGTACTCTTTCAAAAGAGAGTGACTTCCTCATCACTGGAAGTATTCAAAGAGAAGTTAAATGAATTTTTGTTGAAAGTCTTCATATAAGAAATTTCTCCTTCAGATAGTAGATATAGTATATGTCCTTTGAACTTCCTACAAACTATCAGAGCCCAGAATTTTAGGATAATTGGACAATTTTATTCTTGACCCATTTGCTCTGTGATTGAGTTATCCAGTAATTCTATGCAGCTAATTAAGTACTGCTTGATACCTTCATATTGGATAGACTTGCTTTTTCAAGAGCACTCTCCATCAGGCAGAAGCAAGTTCTGATTAGTTTCTCTTCTGATTTTACTGGGATGACCTTAGGTCTTTAGACTCACTCAAGAGTCTGACTTTAAACTCACGAAATGAAGAATTGATTAGCCACATGGTTTCTTGACTCTTCTTGTCCTAAGTTGTGACTTTGTGGATGTCAGGAAGTGGTGGAAACCTCTCTAATTATGTAGGAAACAGCTGATCTAGAAACTAAGCTCTTGACCTCAAACTCTGGAAGCTTAAAGGCACATTCAAGGCAGGGCTGATATGAACATCTAATGGGATCACATGGGTAAAGAGCTCTCCAAATGTCACCTACTGTTCTTAATCTTCCTCTAGTAGCTGAGTGTGTGACCTTGGATTCTCAAAGTTGAGATCATCAGGCCACAAGTACTGACAGATCCTCCCAAACTGAAGATACTCCAAGCCAAGGCCAAACTCAAGTCTGTATGTCTGTCATTTTAGGAATTCATATAGGCTTGTCACAAGAGTCATGAAGCAATTTATTTTAGAGTAGAATATAAAATTCTTAAAGGCAAAGTAGGTCCTAAGCTGCATTGGTAAAGGTAGTTCCCTATTCTAATGAAAACATAGGTCAAAAAAAAATATCTATCCCCTTAGACTTTAGAATAGTACCTGGCACATAGTAAGCACTTGCATTTTTTATTCATTCATTTTTTCATTCAAGCATGCATTCATTCATTCATTTATTCATTCATTCTATTGAGCCCTCAGTCCACAAAAAGCCCATGTATTTTTCAGATAAGTAGCTATGTAATTTTTTACATTCATTTAAAAATTTTTGAGTTCCAAATTCTCTCCCTCTCTCCAATCCCTCCTCCATTCACTGAGAAGGCGAGCAATGTTATACTCATTATGCATGTGAAGTCATGCAAAAGATTTCTAAATTAGCCTTGTTGCAAAAATAAACAAATAAACAAGAAAATGAAGTGAAAAAATGCTTCAATTTGTACTCAAGGTTTATCATGAATTGCTATTTAATCATACCTCCCCAACCTGGACTTATGTAATCGAATCCAACTAAAAGACTCGCTATTCTTCCCTGTTCAGTTTCATTATATTTTCTTTAGCTGACTATTCTAACTTACTCTCAACCAACTATATCACCTGCTCTTCTGAAGATCACCTGGCATGGTAAAGTTAAGGATGCTGAGGTCTTTTCTCATCCATTCATACTCTACTGCACAGAGCACAACTCCAATGGGCTGCCCATGTAGTTTAAATGCTAAACATATATTTGCCTAGAAGACTATTTTATGGAGACCTCACACAAGGCAAGTGCTAACATGGAGGTCAGAAGTGATACAAGGATACTCTCAAGGTCCCTCTGAAAGACTTTGGTATTGATTGTGAGAAAGGGGAAATGCTGGCACAGGATCATCTACTCTGGGATACAGGCTATTCATGCTCAGCTTCTGACAGAGCCTTTGTAGCTCATATTGGTCTAATCACCACAGTTGGACACAACATACACTGATCCAGACATAGTGATGTCATTTTGATTCCCTTTGAGTATGAAGGACAATAACGACCTTACCTTCTTACCTAAATCTCATTTGCCAGATGATTAAGGATATGTCTTCACCCAAGCTTTAGAAAAAAAGGCAAACAGCCTAAGGCCAAACATACATTCCTGAGTATCCCATTAAAGATCTCCTGGGTTCAGAGGTATGACCAATTCTGAATCTACCTACCTGGGCAATAAAAGCTAACCCACATTTCTCCATCTCGCCAACAAGAGTAGATCATAATCTTTGCCAGATGCTTTGCTAAAACTGATATGAACTTTATCTATAACATTCCCTTTAGCTATCACTCAAGAGTGACCCTAGAAAAGAAGTTCACATAGCGAGACTATTTTTTTTTATTAATTCATTAATTAATTAAGAGTATTTTCCCATGGTTACATGATTCATATTCTTTCCCTTCCCTCTTCCCTTCCCCCTCCCTGAGCTGACAAACAATTCCACTTGGTTATACATTTATCATTGTTCAAAAGCGATTTCCATATTATTAATATTTTTAATAGAGTGATCATTTAAAATCAAAATCTCTAATCATATACCCATTGAGCCATGTGATTGATCATATGGTAGGACTTATTTTTGATGAATCAATTTTGCCCCTTTGTCATTATCCTCATTTTACAGATGAGGAAACAAGTTCAGAAGCTAAGAATTTTGTAGGAGCTCTTGTGAAATTTTGTGAAAACATTTTTCAAAAGTTAATATCAATATTTAAAATGTCTGGGATTCCTACTCCTGAAATGTTCGATTTTATCTAACACTACAGATCTCTCCTTGTTGGGCATTTGCACTGTCAAGTTGTGGGAGTTACTTTGTTGATCATTGTGAATTATATGGACCAGTCTTTGGGGGAATGGATAAGCAGGATTTCCAGGCACTCAATACTTCATTTTTCAATCAACAAACTCAACAACTAACAGTTGACCCATATATGTATGTTTTTCTAATTTAATACTCTTCAAAATATCTAAGGGAAGACAAAGCAAGAATTTTATCTCTAGAGTTATTTGTCACTGGGTTGAGTGGTGCTTTTGATTTTAAATTAACCTTTGTCTTTTTTTTTTTCTAGGAGTACAAAGAAGATGGACTCTAAATGGAATTTAGGTAGGAAGTCACTATTGGGATGGCCTAAAAGACCTCAATGCAGGTGGGCCTTGTACAATGACTCCCAAAAGTCCTGCAGAGAAGGGAGACAAGTTTGTTGGCCTCGGGCTTCCCTTAAGTATATCAGAGAATTCAAGTTACTGCATTAGGAGTGTAGATTTCTTGGTTAGATTCTAATTCTCAACACAATTCACAGAATCTCCAAGTCAGAGGTCTTCATCTATTTGGTGGCTCCATGGTGCCTAGTCCAACATACCTATCAAGTGGACTTCCAGATTTTGCCATAGCATCACCAATGATGGTGATATCATTATTTCAAAAGGTGACTAACTCTATTTTCATATTATTCTAATCACTCAGTCATTTTTTCCCTTTCATCAGGACTGAATCTGCTTCCCTGCATCTTTCTACCATTGTTTCCATATTTGCCAACTGGAGCTAAGCAAAATAAGTCTAATATCTTTTGTCCATTACAGGTCTTCAATATACTTCCTAAAATTATGTGCCCCAAATCATCTCTAGTTCTGTCCATGTTGTCATCATCATGGTTGGCAATTTTGCTATTCTGACTATGGGAATGAGGGCCTAACAGAATCTTGCCCTACACCACCTACTCCTGTTGGCATCCTAAATGACATTGTTTTTAATAACCAAATTTTCTGTTTCCCCATAAAAAAATCCAAATGTTTTTCTTCTAAAGTTAGAAGGGAAGAAACAATTCATTTCCAAGTAGCTATGTCTTTTCTTCTCAAGAACTATCCTAAATTTCTGGCAAGTGGGTGGCTGCTGGGACTGTAAAGAAAATATAAAGAAGAGTTTGTACTCTATTGTTCATTTGAGAAGTATGAAGAAGTTGCACAGTAAAGCTTAATGGAAATATAGAGTGGCTGGCCATTGGCCAGCTCAAGTATCAGTCATATGCCCACTGCCCATTCTTCCTACTGAATCTGTTTATTTGTAAAAAAGCATGCTCAAGATTGGGGGGGGGGTGCTAATGTTTTATAGCTACTGCTCTTACTATTCCATTTCAATAAATGCTTTCAGCTAATTATGTCAACTGGCTGAATATTAAAGGTAAATGCACCAATGGGGGCTCCTATAGTTTTAGAAGTATGGCCTGAAACAATACCTTGAACCTGGGAAAGTTGTGCTTGAACCTGTGAGTTTGAGCTGGAGAGTGTATAGGAACATTTTGGAATATCCTCATTTCCCAAGGATGGCTGATTGGTGAGGAATAGTATTCCAACCCTGGCAACAAGCAGAGCATGTGCTCAGTTGTATAAACATCTTTAAGCTTCCTAAGTCTTGGTTGTAATTCGATTAGCTATATGGGATTCTTTCAGCTCCATAAAGCACAAGGCTGTTTGCACATTCTTTTTTCCCTGTGTTTTTTTTTCCTTTCTTTCTATTTTTCCAATTATTCTAGCTGCATGCAAATATGTTGGTATTTTTACTGCCTGGAATGCCTATCTCCAGTGTAAGATGGCATCTTTGGAAACATTAAACAATGATTAGGCAGGCACTGGGCCAGAGGACTGGGTGGCTTCCGGGGAAAGGAGCCGCCCAGCAGCTGGCAGTAAGCAATCTTGAGAGAACCGATAACACTTAGTAATTGCATCAAGATTTTCTCTGCTGACAAATGGAAATAACAATGATTCATGTGGTGTTATTACTCATCATTCATTGGCATTTTAAAGAGGGCTCTGGATTAAAGTGATGGGCCCACTTATGGAAAGCACACCTGTGTGTACAACAAATGGACATGTATACATACATTTATGTACATATATACACCTAGCCCAGGCTTTTAAAAAATGAGGAATGTCTCTCATGTAAGGGGAAGCCCTGAGGTGTTTTAGACTATACTTTTGAAACCTAGCTTTTGGTATGAGGAAAAACTTAGGACTGAAATACTCATCTGAAATTCTGTTGCCTCTCCAGGGACCCAAATAGTGCCACCAGCTGGTGAAACAGCTCTTCCTTTCTGTTCCTACCTCCTTCATATCTCTGCCCTTTGCTGCTTATCAGTAAATACCCACAGGGCCAAATAAAGTGGGATTGGGAGAGAAAGGAAGAGTTGAGAAGAAAGGTGAAATTCGAATTGGTCCCTTGCAGGCATTAAGAATCATAGATTGTAGGAATCAGAAGAGATCACAGGATAATCTTTGCCTTTGTTTAATCACTTTTCAGGCCATATTTAAATTCAGGAAGGCTGAGTCTTCAGGATTCCAGACTTCACATTCTATCCACTGTACCACCTAGCTCTTTCAATCAATAAATCAATATTCATTAAGTTCCTAAGAGACCTACACTGCCAAGTGCAATGGATAACCAAGTAAAAGAAAAACATGGTCCTTGTCCTCAAAGAGCTTACATTCAAAGCTATTTACATAATCATAACAAATGCAAATTTTAGATTTAGATGGAATCATTCCATCTAAGCCATCCAGAGAAAACAGAATCAATAGGTATCTCATCTAATTCATGTGTGAAAAGAGAATCTCCATCAGTTGAAAAATAGTCACCCAAGTCTATTTTTGAAGATCTACAGAAAGGGATAATTTAAAACCTTCTCAGGCTAGTGAAAAATATTATTTTTGCATAGCTCTAATTGTTAGGAAGGTTTTTTTTTTTTTTTATACAACCTACAATCTCCTTTCTGCAATTTCAACTCCTTGCTTAGTTTTTTCTGTCTTGTTACTTATGGTTTAATAGTTTTCAGTCATATCTTAGCAAAGATAATGGAATGGTTTGCCATTTCCTTTCCCAGCACATTTTGCAGATAAGGAAACTGAGGCAAACAGGGTTAGGTGACTTGCCTAAAGTCACACAGCTAGTAAGTGTCAGAGACCAGATTTGAACTCAGTTCTTCCAGACCCTTGAAGTAAGGTAAACTAAGTCATTGATCAGAAATATCTGTTTTTCCCTGGGAAAGTAGATTTCAGAAATGAGCTTTCCTGTGAATGTCAGTCAGCTCAGGATAGTTAGAATCCATGAGAAAATAACTCCCTTAGTGCTGGCAGCTAGGATAAGATACAAGGAATGTCTTGTACCCCATGCTACTGACCAATTTAACTTCTAGATGATAAGGCTGCTTGCTCCATCAAGGTTATGTCTCATAATGAACATTGTTTGCTTTGTATCTTGCACCCTATAAAAACTGCATTGTAACTTCAGTTCGGCACAACTTTCACTAGGAAGGTTGCCCTGGCAAGTTAGGTATGTATTATTAATAAATAATATTGGTTCCATTAATTGAATTTTTGGGTGTCTGGACTCACTTTATGAAGTGCCTCCACTTCACTCTTGGCCCAGAGTTCTATCCATTATGCCATGTAGCCACTCCCTAAGGGATAACAAAACAAATTTAATCCCTCTTCCCCCTAGCAGCCATTCAGATCTTGAAGGCTCCAGTCGCATCTATCCTAAGTCATCTTTTCTCTTTCCAAACAATCTCAGTTCCTTCAAGTGATCCTCAAATGGCACAGACTCTAGGGCATTCATCACTCTAGTTATTTGTTTCTGGAGACCCTCAGCCTTCTCAACCTCCTTTCGACACAGACTGTCCAGAACTAAATGTGACCTATAAGGTCATTAAGTTCCTAAGAGACCTACACTGCCAAGTGCAGTGGATAACCAAGTAAAAGAAAAACATGGTCCTTGTCCTCAAAGAGCTTACATTCAAAGCTATTTACATAATCATAACAAATGCAAATTTTAGATTTAGATGGAATCATTCCTATATGGTCACACCTATAAGGTCACATTTAGTTCTGGACAGTCTGTGTCCAGTCTGTGACAGGGTGTGATGAGGTCAGAAGAGAGCAGTTAAGTTTCACATTTTACAGGTTAGGGACTCTGAGGGTCAAATGGGAAAATACCCAAAGTGTAAAGTTTAAGATAGGGATGTCCCCATCTGAGGTTGGAGAAATATTTTCAGATTAAATGCTGCTTAAAATCTCATTTTGGGGGGCAACTAATGGATAGAGCACTAGCTTGGAGTCAGAAGGAACTAAGTTCAAATCTGACCTCATATATTTCTTAAATGTTTGGGCAAGTCACTTAATCCCATATGTTAGCTTTTGTTCTTCTGCCTTAGAGATGAATAGGATAGAAAGTAAGGGTTAAAAAAAAATTGCTCCACACATCTGGGAAAATAGGGAGATGATAGAATCCTAGAGTTGGAAGAGACCCAGTGGCAGAGCCCCCTACTAGGGGCAGGAAGTGAAGGGGCTGACAGTCAGCTATATAGTCTCAAGACCCAGGACCTTCTCCACTGGATACATGTGAGATATTACCAGTGATTACAGTGATACATAACTCGCTACAGAAGAGCCTTCTAATCATGCCCGGGAAAAGCAGAACCACAAGAACAATCTACTTGGGCAACAAAGAAAAGGAAAAAGCCACTAAAAGGAAACCACACCCTTGAACAAATGAAAAGTCAATAATGGTTGTGGATAAGAGAGAGTGAGACATGACTGACTACCCTCAGGAGAGTGGTGGGGGCTTCTAGGCAGAATGTTACATATATTACCTGATGTGGTCACTGCATTCATTGGGCATTGTTACTAGTTTTTCTTTGCTGCAGGGGGATATTCATCTGGAGGGAGAAAGTAACCTTCTCCTGCCCCCAAATAATTGTTTCATAAAAACATCAGGCAAAGACAAAGTTTCATAGTAAAGAGAGAACTGGCTTCCAAGTAAAGAAAACCAGGATCCAAGTCCCACCTTTCCTACTTACTGGCTGTGTTTCCCAAGATGAGCCTTTTAACCTTCTAGGGTCTTCTCAGACAACTCTAAAGATATAAGCTACAGGAGAGTTGTTGATCTGCATCAGTAGCAGCAGTTCCCTTATCTATTGTGCCTCCTAACAATGAAATCATAGTCTCAGACCAAACAAAACTAGTAATACTAAAAACAGGCATTGATAAAATATTTTTAAAAATAAAAATGACAAGAGTCATAAAATATTCTAAAGTTATAAAGCACTTCCATATTTATGATCTCATTTTCATATCAGGGCTAACCAACTATTAGGGAGGTAATACAAATAGTATTAATCCCATTTAATAGAAAAAAGAAGCTGAGTTTGTGAGAGGGTAAGTATTTGTCCAAGATCACATAGTTAGTTGGCCCAATGATGACTCAAACCTAAGCCTATTGGAACCTAGATTTAATGTTGCTAAATTTAATGTTAATATCATCAACTTTAGTCCAAATTTAGCAAATTGAGAACAGGGTTCTCAATGCCAATAGCATGATGTGAATTTAAAAACTATTCCACCCTAATCAGACCATTCTTTAGAAGATCTGATTAAGTTATTTCCTGATCAATAACAATAGAGATACTTGGAATAACAGAATCAGTTCTTGGAAACTACATTTCTCCTCCCTTCTTAGTTTAACAAGATTAGGAAGGTCTGCATTAACTCAAGATTTAATTATCTGAGAAAATGGCCTTCAACAGACATGTGCAAAAAAAAGGACAGATCTCTGAGCTGTCCTAAGTCAAGCTTGAGCCACCATTGACACATGTGAGACGCAGGAAGTGAGGTAGAGAATAGCCTCTGGAATTCTCCTGACTTCCTGTGGAGAGGGCTAGAGTTCAGTTTGATCCTGGAGCTTGAGCTTGGAGGAGCCACATAGACAGCTTTCCTTCAGACTCTCTATCTCTCTCTCTCTCTCTCTCTCTCTCTCTCTCTCTCTCTCTCTCTCTCTCTCTCTCTCTCTCTCTCTCTCCTCTCTCTATCCCTCTAATATTTTCTTCCTCCTTTTGTAATTAAATCACCATAAAAATTTGGCAGCTGACTTGGGTATTTTATTATTAGGGATTTCACTTGGAGACCATTTTAAATTTAGATTTTTTTTCAGTCTCAACCATAATATTCACACTTTACAATGACTAGGGACAAGCCAGGTACTAAGTTATACCTAATCCTCCCAGTGCTTATGCAAGATGGAAAATTGGACAGTCAGTGACTGTTGGTCACTGTTGTCATGGACTGTTGGTCCATGACCAACCAAGTTTTAGAATGGACGTGTTGGTGCACAAAAAGATCCCTTCAAAAGCATTATGAGAAACAAAGGTTATTCTTTTTACATTCTCTTCAATGTACATCATTGCAGATCTTCTAGGTGATTTTGAAGAAACATTGAAACCCATCTCTAGCTGAGGAAACTGGCCTACTGGGAGTCATTAAAAGTCAAGTTAATAAAAACCAAGAATCTCTAAGTTGCTCTGTAGTTGTTCTGATGAATGAGAAAAAGGATGCCGACAGAGGTTGAGCCCCACTGTGGCACTTATCCTAAACACATCTTCCTAGCTTGGGATGTGAACATCCATGTCTGAAGCAACCTTCTGGTCCATTATTGTCCTGTGATCTTTGCTACTCTTTACAGCATGGTAAAGTTCAAATATCAGGGTTGACATTCCATATCTGTTTTAGGCAAATTTAACTTCCCCTCTCTAAACCTCAGTCTTCTTATCTGCAAGGTGGGTCATCATGACATAAAGGATTGAGATCTGACATTAGAGATGGGGAGATATAAACTCAAACATCCAATATATACTGATTGTGTGATCCAAGCCCTTTAGTGCTCTTAGGCATCTTTCCTAGCCTACAAGTTATAGAGTAGTCTTCAGTGGATCTGAATTGGTAGAGGGAATTTCCTTAATAGGAGTTCCCAATATCAATAAAACCAAAGGTAAAGAAAAAATGTGGATAATAATTCTGTTACCTACCTTCCATAGGGTTGTTCCAAAGATAAAACGTGCTAATGGATCTTATATGCTTTATAACCCCAAAGTGACAGAGAAATGTGAGTTTTACTTATATTTTTGAACACTGAAGGGTGCAAAGCAGATCTTTTATGTTGAACTCCTTTCCTCCAAGATAATGAAAAACATAGATCTTGCAGAGGAAGCATTAATATGAGTTTTTCCTTCCTATGCTCCAATCACACTCACATAGCTTCTCAGTTTCCTCATCTGTAGAAATAAGAGTTAAATAAGGAAATGGCAAACCAGTCTAATATCTTTGCCAAGAAAAACCCAAATGTGGTCACAAAGAGTTGGACTGAACCACAACAAAGAACAGTAGAGTTTATTTAAGTCCTATGAGGGTTGCATTTGGGGGGAAAAGTGATATAGTGATATCAAAATTAAATAGAAACAGATCCCTGCTGGTAACATAAATTGACTTAGAAAACCACAAATTGGCATTGTCTCTATGGTATTGTAGTTATATTTATTTTGTTAGACATTTTCCAATTCCATTTTAAACTGTTTCTGAGACAGTACGGGGTTTTCTAAGGGCATGTGTAGTAAACCTGATACCTCTAATCAGTGGAAAAGAGAACTACTATCAGTCAAGAAGACCTGGGTTCAAATCCTGCCTCTAAAACCTGTTGCCTCTGTGTACCTACAAAAGTCCTTTAGATTGTCAGTACTTTAGGTAAGGCTAAGTTTCAGAGAAGTTGCTGCTAACCTGCACTATAGCAGAGGGAGTTTTGTCACCCAGAAGTTCCCTCTACAATGAAATTATAGCTTCATTTCTAACCTTGGTCCTCCTTTTCTGCTTCAGATCACATGTTTATACTCACACAACTGGCCAAAAGATGTAGAATATACAAGATCCTATTGTATTTACCATTTGTTGACTATCTGAAGCATTCAATCCTAAGGCAAAAATATCAACTTAATGACTCTTCTCTAGTAATATAGTCTCCAAATATATATTAAGATCATATGATATTCTTCGATCTACCCAACAAAAATTAAATTTCTTCAGTGATTCTCTGATTACTCTTATCCATCATGAAACAGAGCAAGGACATTTGCATGTTAGCCAAAGTTTTTTGCCATTGTCATGGCGGGCATCTAAGGTAAAGTACAAATCAAAGAAGAATTTCCTCTTTGGTTATGAAGTATTCACCATGACCCAGTTTACAGAAGACACGGTGCTGATTGCAGCAAAGCCAGCAAAACTTCTTAAATGAGGAAAATTCATAATCCCTCCCAAAGAGTGCAGCCTAATTTTCTATGTGGACAAAATCAAGAAGCTGAAGAATGACTGCTTCCACGCTCTGACATGCAGTTGGATGGAACTGATCTATCAGTTAACATACCTTGGACAGATACACTGCTCAGAGATATAACTTGGGGCCCAGACCTCGGGGAGAGGAGAGAGACTGTGAGCTACAACTACACTTGGGAAAATGTATAGTAACTTTCTTTTTAAAAACAATTTATTTACTTTTATTTTGAACTCCACAAACATCCAATAAAATGGTTATTTCCATATGTGTAGTAGAGCAGAAAAAGAGGGTTATATAGGAAACTATAGGGCTCTACTCTGTCTGGTTTGCTTTTCTTGCAAAATACATATTCATTTCCATTTGTAGCTTTGGAAGCAGTCCTGTTTGTACAGTATTCATAATGACAACACGCTTTTCTTTAGAATATAGAATTATAGAGTTAGAGTCAGAGGAGACTTCAGAATCCATCTAGTCCAACATCCTCATTTTGAAGATGAGGAAATTGAAGCCAAGGATGTTATGTGATTTGCCCAAGAGAGTAAGGAACAGAGATACAATTTGAACTCAGATCCTCTTTAGTATTTTATTAATTTTCCATCTTCTGGGCTCTAGTCATCTTTTTAAATGTCATTATTCTTCCAGTGATGCAATTTGACTATGAGTCGTGGAACACTAAAAATCTCTAAGGAATCAAGATTGTTGGTTATCCAAAGGAAAGTATGGAGGCATGTTGGGAAGAGGGATGGGAGTGGAGACTGCAGGAAATGACCAGTCATTAATTACATGGTAGAAACAACCTAAGATGGGTTTCCAAAGAGAGATAACTTGAAAATGAGGCATACCAGGGATGGGGCAAGCCATAGATTGTTTAGCATGATACAGTGAAAAGAACACTGGTTCTGGAGCAAAAAATACCTGGTTCAAATCTCACCTCTAATATTAACCACCTGTACGACTTTTGAAAAGTCACCCAAACTCTCTGCCTCATTTTTCTCATCTGTAAAATTAGAGATCAGATTAAATGATTTCTGTGGTCTCAGAGCTCTAGATCTATGAGACAAACCAAAGGTTATGATCTACACCAAGAAATGCCCACATTGATGAGATCTCTGGGCCAAGAAAATACATCTATCCTACAGCAAGCTATGGTCTTGATCTGATGTTTCTCAACTTAAGGAAAATCTATTGGTCATACCCTGTCCCACTGAGTCTTGAAAGATGGATAGTTCAGAAAAGGGACTGACTGTTCTTACTATCTCCCAAATGTCATGGAATCCTAAACTGGGTACCTGGTATTCATTACACATGACCACACAAGGCATGAAGAAAGGAAGGAGCTCATTTAGGAAATGCCTGCTACATTGATGTTTGCTGGCAGGTAAGGCACAAGAAAGATTTTGAGGAACCAGAAAAAGGACCAAAGGATGAACCTAGATTGTTCCATCAGTTCTGAAAACTTAGTTTTCCTTTGGAAAAGAAGAGGATAGCAGAAAGACTTGCTTCAAGGAGGCAGTAAAGGTGAAACAATAAAAGTAAATCACTTCCCTTCTTTTTTGCTATATTCAGATAGATACTGATTCAATCAAGGGAATAAGTTTGGGTTCAGAGGAAAATTAGCCAACAAGGCATCCCTTGTTGGGACAGCTAGGTGGTATAAAAGATATAGCATTAGGCTTTAAATCAGTAAAACTCATTTTTCTGAATTCAAATCTAGTCTCTGACACTTATTAGCTGTGTGACTGAGCAAGACATTTAATCCCTTTTGCCTCAGTTCCTCATCTGCAAAATGAGTTGGAGAAGGAAATGACAAACCACTCCAGTATCTTTGCCAACAAAACCCCAAATGGGGTCATGAAAAGTTGGACACAATTGAAATGACTCAACAATGACAAATAAGCTTCTCTGATAATGATAAATAACAATGATAAATGTTCACATTTATGTAACAATAAGAATTTACCAAAGAGAAAGAAGTTTGGCAAAGCTGAGCACTCCAGAACCTGGAAGATCTGGGTTCAAAATATTCTTCTAGTACATCATGGCTATGTGTCCTTCAATAAATTACCTAACATCTGGTGCTCTAGAAAACTCTCTGACCCTTAAGGATGCAAAAAAGTTGGTATTGCCTTTTGCTAGAGAAAGTTTCTTACAGTGAAATCATTGGTTCATTCCCTATCCCAAACAGTTTATCCTTTATTAAGCTTTAGAAAGCATCTCCTGACAATAACCCCATGATATTGCTGAGGGTCAGAGATTTCGTTTAGATGGCCTACCTAAAAAAACCCAATAACATATAGCTTATAAAGGCAAAGCTGAGAAATATTGGTTTAAAAGGGAAGAGGGAGAAAAGGAAATGACTTCTAATTGGGTAATTGCTTAAATGTCATAGCATTTCAAAGAGTACAGGGATGACAGTGTTCTTAGGACATTTTGGACCTTGAGTCAACCTCTTTAGATGTAATCAATCCATCTAAAGAGAAATTTCAGTCAGCCTCCTTTCTGGGTCTTATGTCTAAAATTTTGGGGGATTTTTTAAATATAGCCAACCAGCAAAGTGTTCCCCTTTAGGGGTGATGGAAAGCAACCTTTCTGATTACCCTCACCATCACTGGTCAGACTTGAAGCTTCCTCATCCATATGAATAAAAAGAAATGGCTTCCCACTCTATTCCAGCATTCTAATGGGCCTGGTTTGGGGTGCCATATGCATTCCACCTACTTGTTTTCATTATTATTTCTAAGTTGTCTGGAGTAAATTCATTAACCTTCTAAACATTACAGTATAGAAAGATGTCTGGTGGTCAAAATGGTGGATTTGGAGTCCTGGCCCTATGTGAAACTCACTTGCCCCCTCAAAGTTACAGAATAGGCACTGACTTGCAATGATAGATGGATTTTCCTTACCTGGAACTTGAGTTCTACATACGAATGAAATTACTCCCCAGATTTTTTTTTTGTCTTGATTTTAGAAAAAAATAAATATCTCAAAGAGAAAATTCACTTCCTTTTTGGGTCTTTATGCAGTACTTTCTTCATAGTGTTTATAAAGTGTTTGTTGACTTATTTTTGTTAGAGGGGTGGGGGAACATGGTGGTGGAATGGCGCATATATTGTATGATATAATGTTGGTTGGTTTTGCTGAAGTCTTTTTCTTTGTTGCAAGTGAAAGCTCAGCCCCAGGGAGGTGTGTCAAGGGGTGGGGAGATGGCTGTATCTGGAAATAACTGTGATCTAAAAACAAAAGGCATTAGTAAAACTAAAAATAACATTTAAAAAATCTACCTCAAGCAATGTTCTGCAGCTGCAAACCCCATTCATATTTGATATGTAGGAGGGATAATTGCTATCCCAGGTCAGCCACCCTCATGGGAACCTTAGCAATGTTAGGGGCCAGAGACTAGAAAAGGCTCTAACTAATATCACAAGGAAATATCCATATTTCCGCTTCCCCCCCCCCCAAGTTCCAATCACTTGGAGTATCAGGTGCTAACAAATATTTGGGTCCACCACACTCTAATGCCCTAACACTACTAGCCAGTCATAGATTCAGTCATTTGAGCTTCTCTGTTTTTTCCCAAAGCCAAGATGCCTCCATTTTTTTCCATGGGCCTCAGGGGCCTTGGCCAACAAGACCATTGGTACCGAAATCCTAGCAGATTAAAAAGAAAAACAAGTATAATAAATAGGGGTGCCTTTTTTATTGCTAGCCTTGATGGATGATTGGTCTTTCCCTCATTTAATATATAACAACTCATGTTTACACAACACTTTGTGATTATGAAACCCTTTCTATATTTTATCTTATTTGATACTGACAGCAACCCTGTGTCAAGGTAAGCATCACAGATATTCTAAGTGGTCTGATCCTCAACTGGAAAAATAATAATAATATAAATAAGGACTGGACCTATGATGAAGTTAGTATAGGAACTTCTAAGTGAGGAAATTCCTTCCATGTCTCAAAGACATTGCAAGTGGTATGATTCCCATTTTGCAAAATAATAATAATAATAATAATAATAATAGAAATAAAGACTAGACCCAGGATTTAATCTAGGGAATTCCCAGGTGAGAAAACTCCTTCTACCAATGAATTTTTAGTATCTTCTCTGGAATTCATCAGCCCTGAAAGTTTCCGAGAGCATTGGCTAGTTTGTGTCAGAGGTAGGACTTAACCTGAGATCTTCCTGGCTTTAAGACTAGCTCTCTATCCCCTAGATCTTGCTGTCTCTATTAATATTTGCAACAATAATAGTAATAATTGCTCACATTTTGTGTCATTTGGAGTTTTACAATATAGTTTGTAAAATTTTGAACTCACAATAATCTTTTGTTAGGATTATTATAATGATTACTAATATGATACCCATTTTTACAGATGTAGAAATGAAGGCATAGAGATGTTAAATGATTTTCCCAAGATCTCACAAAAATAGTTCGCATATGAGGTGGAGTTTTAGTTGGATCTTCCTGACTGTAAGCCCAATCTGTCTACTAGGCCATGCCATGTCCAAGGTCCCACAACTAGATGATGTAGGAAGTGGATCTTGAACCCAGGTCTTTGGATTCCAAGGTCAGAACTCTTCCTCCTGCCCCATTAGAAGCACCAGATGAAAGTCAGTCCATGTTGGCTGCCCTTCAGAAAGTACCAAAGATTATCCCCACTCCCATCACTGAGTAATAATCAAGCAAAAACAAAAGTAGAGTTGTCTATTTGGGTCAAACTAAATATATGTCGATTATGTGAAGCTTTCAAGCTTTTAACCTTCAGCAAAACACAAATAGCCCATTTAAACCCTGAGTTTTACCAGTAAATGCATCATATTGGGGATTAGCTCATGGAAACCAATGGAGGCTCTAAAGATAGCAGAGGCCCAGTTACAGAGTGCACCCAAGAAGGAGCATCTTCCCTTACAAAGGAAACCCTGTTCAAGGGGCATCCATGCAGACAGAGGCAGGATTTTTCACTGGGTTTTACCCTCACAGTTTCAAAGTGTTTGCTTTAGAGAAATGTGGCTCTGGTTGTTGACCCAGGCCTGCAATTCCTGTTAGCCCTGAGTGTTTTTTTTTTTGGGTGCAGACTCACATTAAAAAACACTTTTTGTTGAAGTAATTAAAGTCAGAGCTTTCAAAGGCACCATTCACGGTTGCAGATGAAACATCTCTCGTTCTGATTAGAACTGTATGTATTCCAAACTGCCTAAGAACTAATATATAGGCAGAATTCTGACCTCAAATCAGCACAGTGGCATTAGGAAAGCATAGAATCAGTGGGTAGGGAAGTGGCTCATAGACATCCCAGACTCAGTTTGAAAGGCCATGTGTCTGAACAGGTATTTTCCTCAGGAGTGGGACAGAAGAGATTACAGCAAGATTAAAAGAGGTCTTCAAAAGTTGATCTGGAAACCTGCAGGTATACATTGATATTTGACAGATGCATCACTCAGTGTACACAGATGGGCCAGCCATAAAACAGGCTTCTCTTAGTTAACAGAACTCACTTCCTAGAGACAGGACACCCCAGAGCCACACTTGGTTATGTATTTAGTCAGAAAAGTCTTGTTAGCCTCAATGGCCAACATGCCAATTAATGTGAGAAGCTCAAAATAGTCGCCATTGATCTCCTAAGGCCCAGAGACATGTACAAATGAGTAGGGTACCCATCAGGAAATCAGGGATTTCTTGCTCTTTTGTGGGCATAGAAGGTAAGGGCTGTGTACTCTGTATCAGTGTTGGACATACCAACACAGAGGGAAATATACACATGGACACATGGACACATGGACACACAGACACTCAGGATCAACCCAAATGTCCCAAGTGACAGGGGCTCCTTTAGGAGCAAAGATCTCTGGGGTCTGAGACCTATTCACAATCCAGTATGCTCTTCACCCAGAAAGATACTGCTCTTTAAGGACCCTCTAAGGAAAGTAAGAAGGGGCTAATAGGAATCACCAGCAATAAGAAATTCCTTATCTTAGTTGATGTAATGGTTGCCTCACTGGTGGTGAGAGAAGGACTTGATTTGGGGGTATGACTACCATTGCCACTTCAAGGATGGCTTTCTAAAAGTTTTCTTGGATGCAAACATGTCAGAGGCCCCCAGGCATCTGTACTGATGCAGTCAGGCAGCAAGTGTGAAAGTTCCAAGTCATTGAAACTTTGGAAAGAGGTCTCAGTGGAGAAAAAAGTCTGAGGCAGTGAAATTTTCAGAGAAAGGTCAATTAGAAGATTTCCCTGGCTTACATGAGTTCCCAGAAAAGGAACATGGCTCCAGAAGGTGAAGTCAATGACATACCAAGCATGCCATAGGTTATTTCCATTTGTTCCATTTGTGTTTCAGTAAAACTAGCATGCTTGCCATTGTCCTGCTATAGCTCATCTTTATATCTTTGCAAAGCATGGCCCCTTCCTCATTCATCATAAAATCAGGAAAACTGGACCAATAACAATTCTAGGAGCTGAGAGAGGATACCCCAAGGAAAGGCAGCTTCAGAGAGTATGATATCTTCAGGATTCCACAAGGGTCCTCACTTCCTGACCCAGAAGAGAGTCATATACCTCAATGGAACTTCATGAGGATTAGAAGGGAGAAAAGGAATTCTGTCCAGTCTAGAGTTGTGAGTTCCTCCTGTGCCATATATACCTGCTAAATTCAAGTTCACTTTCCTCTGGATCTCATATGAACATGTGGAGAAGTGTGTCTCAGCCTTTTTTGGGGTGGGGATGTGTTCTATTTATCTATCTATCTATCTATCTGTCTGTCTGTCTGTCTGTCTGTCTGTCTGTCTGTCTGTCTATCTATCTATCTATCTATCTATCTATCCTTCTATCTATCTATCTATCTATCTATCTATCTATCTATCTATCTATCTATCTATCTATCTATCTATCCATCCATCCATCCATCCATCCATCCATCTATCTATCTATCTATCTATCTATCTATCTATCTATCTATCTATCTACACCATCTCAGTAAATGTTCCCTTTTAAAAAGCTAATTAACTCTAGCTGGCTAATTGATATCAGCTGAATAATGAATGGAGTATATACTGGTGGGGACTCATGAGAGAATATGAGAAAACACCCAACCCCTTAGGCTTACCCCAGAACTCCTAGGGAAGGGAAGAAGTATTTAGTTTTCCACTGGGGAGTTAGACTCAAGAAATACCCTTAGAGGAAATGTTATACAAACACACACACACACACACACACACACACACACACACTTTTTTATTTGTCTATGTGCATATTCTGCTCTCCCTCCCCCCCCCCCCTCAGAAGGCAATCTTCCAAAGACAGGAGATTATTGTTCACTGTTGTCTTTTTATCTCCATTGTCTAGGACAATGCACCACTGACATACTGACTTTTACAAAAATGTGTGTTGAATGAATGAGTTTTCTCAAAGGCAGCAGCATAGAATTTGCGATATATATCTTAAAGTAAGAAGGAACATACCATTACTGCTATTATCATCCACCAGAATGATTTCCTTGAGCAGATGAGGAGGAGTCCGGTCAATGGCAGAGTGAATGGATCTCAGGATCACAGAGAGAGCCTCATTAACAAAGATAAAAACAATGCTGACCTCTGGGAGGCTGTCAGGAAAGGAGAGATTTCGGCACCTGAAAACAGAAAACAGCCAGAGCCTTAGTTCTGTGAGGCAGCCAACCCAGTCTACAATATCCCTCCACCCTTGCTATCCTGTAAAAGAGGTACCTCCCAAAAGCTAGACACACCATCACTTTTCACTGTACCATATAGCGTTGCTACTACTGCTGCTGCTGCTGCTTGACCCTCCAAACTGGACCATCAGAAACCATGCCAGGGAGGAGCTAGATCTAAGCCATTCAGCTCTTCTTTGCTATCTAGCACTATGCATTCTCATATTCACTCCAAATACTTTCTTTACTAACACAGAACACAATTCTTTACTCTCTCCATATCTTCCTCTTAAAACTATGATCAATCAACACTACTAACATTGCCTCTGGAAAAAACATGTTATTGGATTGCCCTATTGCTCCCCTTGTTATCTCTGTGAGCCCCCCAAATAAAATACCCTTCCTTGGCCATCACTCTCCGATATGTGTCTCTCCATGGTAGAAATATAAGTCCTTGAGCTTATGAGATAATATTTATGAAAAGCATTTAGCACAGTGTCTGCACTTAGTAGGTACTAGAGTCTCTCCTTTTCTTCCCCTTCTTGAGGGTGGGGGGCTATCTTGCTTTTGTACTCATATCCTCAGTATTTATCACACTGGTTAGCTCATAACAAGTTAGCTCATTTATTTATGATCTTTCAAGATCCTGTGACCCTCTGCTCTTCACTAGAAAATCCAACAAACTCAAAATAGAAAGCACTCCACAGCCTATTCAAATCATCTAAGTGAATAACCTGGGACCTCAAACAGGCTTCTTATAGCAAATCCTTCCAACACCAATGGGATATAGGATCCCCCCAGTGAAATCCATTGGCTTCTATAAAATGGTAACCAAGCCTCATTGGGTTCAGGAAGGGTCTTCAGATTAAGTACAGTATCAAAAACTACATATGTAAAGCAATCAGCCTCAGAGAACCATCCAAATCCTTCAGAGTTCCTGGCCCAGTTCCATTTACCATCTAGGGATGAGCTGTCAAATACAAGGCCACATTCAGCTATGGACAAGAAATTAGAGTTGGAATCACAGGAGTATCAATGTTAGAGAAGGAAAGGTCCTGTACAGAGGCAGAAATGGAAGCCCAGACTGGGGAAAGGACTTGTTCAAAAGTCCATAGCTAATTATTGGCAGAGCTAGGATTAGAACCCATGACTCAACTCCCAAGTGAGGGCTTTTTCCATTATTGTATACTGCCTAGAGATCATCTTACCTAAGTTGCTCATTTTACAGATAGGGGAATTGAAGCCAGCAGGAGGAGGCTGTTTTAGATGGAGGTTTTCTAGTGAAGTGACCTCAAAGATCAAAGATGTTCAATACTTTTTAAAATTTAAAATTTTAATTTTTTTAAGTTCATTTATTTAATTAATTAATTTGGAATATTTTCCCATGGTTACATGATTCATGTTTTTTCCCTCCCCTCCTCTCTCCCTGCTCCCAGAGCTAACAAGCAATTCCACTGGATTTTACATGTGTCATGTTCAATACTTTTTCTCAATGATTGATAAAGATATAGCTGGCATATTTATCATATTTTCAGGTGACATAGAGATAAATGGATGGGATGGCTAATATGTTGAATGACAGAATCTGGACCAAAACCATTTCCTCAAGATGTCCCAAATGCAATAAAATGCATAAAGTTCACAAGTATTATAATAAGATTTTTTAAAAGCAACCTTACAAATACAGGATTTAATAAGGTATGGCTAGACTAAAGTTCCTATGAAAATGAGGTTTTTATTTAGCTAGATACTCAATCATGTAGCATTCAAGACAAAATAAAGCACCAAAAGTTAGTTCAGTCTTCTGTTACTTTAAATTAAAGGAAAGAGAGTATCTAGAATGGTATGGGAGGGAAGCAATAATCCCATTGTGACCTGTCCTGTCCAGGTCACACCTGAAGCACCAATGTTTAGATTTGGGTGCCCCATTGTAAGAAATATATTGATAGCTTTGTTCATGAGATGGAGCATATTTGGAGGAAGGTAGCCAGATTTGTAAAGCCTCAAAGTTATGCAATATAAAGAACTAGGGATCCCTACCCTGGAGAAAAGAAGTGAAGTGTCTACCACCATCTAAGTTTCAAGGAGGTTAACAAAGGCAGAAACAGTACAAGGGGTGCTCTATCTGGCAACCAGGCAAACAAGCATACTTCTCCATAGATTCTATGAAGGATGGTCTGATAAGCAATAGTGAAAAAAGTTTCTCAGCTGACAAGGGTTAAGGTGAGTTGAGGGAACAAGCTGTATGATGCAGACTGGATTTAGAATTCACATGTATCTGTGAATTTCTTGTGTGTGACCAAATTACATTCATGCTTATTGTTGACTTCAACTTTTCATCTGTCAAAGGACACCGAACTCTTGTAGCCTGGAAGCTAGGTTTTGCCCATCAGTCACCCTCCTCTGAAATGGTGTGAATTTCCTTCTGTCTCTGACACTATCTCCAGCCTTTGACTTATTCCAGCTAATCAGCTGACCCATCCACTGCCTGGTACGAG
The DNA here is from genome assembly GCF_027887165.1 of Monodelphis domestica. Classification (NCBI taxonomy): domain Eukaryota; kingdom Metazoa; phylum Chordata; class Mammalia; order Didelphimorphia; family Didelphidae; genus Monodelphis; species Monodelphis domestica. The sequence continues at coordinate 60,816,819 of NC_077232.1, read as the reverse complement.
GCCATATTTTCCATACTCTAGATCTCAATCTGTACCGAAATTCTTCTGTTGTCTTTTCCTCTCTGCTCATAAAGAGAGTGTGGGCTCAAGTCACACTGTAAATCCTTACTTTGATTCCTATCAAGCCAGAGTCCTTTCCTGATCCCCGGCTAGGTCCTACTGAGGGACAACAGGTTCTCTACCTGCTCTGGTAAGCATCCCAATAGGACTGGAATGTCACCTTGCCATAGACATCAGATAACATTATGATTAAGAACTCAAGGGCATGGCAGTCATTGTGCATGACTACAACAATATCAAGATGCCTTTAAGTGAGAGTGAGTGATGGGGTGTGGGCCCCACAATAGTTCTCTTGCCAAAATAAGGACCTTCTTGAGCTTATTGTCCAATTAAATTATTCTTTGACCAGTGGTCTCAAAAATTCTACTCTGAGCATACCCAGGCAACTATTTGAATGTACATAACAGAAGAGATAGACCAGTGGGTAGCATCCTTCCTGGAAGGTCACCTTGCTCATAAGACATACCTGGAAGCTTTTTATATGCTCAATTATTTTAATTTGTGCCTATGTCAGAAGTCAGTAGACCCTGAAAGTCAAAAGTCTTCAGTCCCTGTACTTAGAATTCAGGCAAAAGTCCCCATTCCACAAAAGGGACAAAACTCTGTTGAACTGTCTTACTCCAAAAAGAGAATACTGCTATGGTGAAATTAACAATAATGTAATGATTTTATTTGTGGGAAAAGTGCCCAAGGGACCCTCCTGGTCCCTCATAAGGAGGGTAACCAGTACAGTTCCTTTTAGAGGAATCTCCTCAAGACCAGTATGTGCTTAAATAGGTGTGATTAAAAAACTGAAATCCCTGTCTCTATGGTTACCAGAAATTTACAGAAACTTCTCTTATTCTATTTCCAGCAATTCTCCTCTCTCACCAAAGGTGAAGGTACTGAGTCTTCTTTAAAATAAGATTTTTAGGGGAAAGGTAGCAGATAAGGATAGGATAGAGAACCATCTCTCTGACCTCCTATAAGTTCGAAAGAATAATATGCTTCCTGTTCAACCTTAGATTTGAAGGATGAATAATGAATGTGGAAAGAGAATAAAGGAATAGAGAGGAAGGAGACTTGGCTTAATCTTCTAGTTAAATGTTTATAACCCCGAACCTAAATAGGATATATAGTAAATACTATAGAAGTCAAGTTCTGTAAAGGGTCAGAGTGATGGGCTTAGAGGCAAGAAGATCTAAAGTTTGAAATTTTTTCTAAGAAGTTTATTAGCTGTATGATCCTGAGCAAGTCACTTAAATTCTCTGTATTTTAGCTTCTTCATTTATATAATGATGGTGCAGGACTCAATGGGCCTTCAAGTACTTTTCAGTTCCAAATATATGATGAAAAGAAAATATGAAAGCATCTCCAGTACTGGTGGGGAATAGGAAGGTGACACAGTTAACATTTTGTGAAGATTTTTCCTAAGGCTTTTTTCAGTATATTTATCATGGTGTGTTGAATGATTTAAGAGGTTTGGGATCATAAGACATTCCCAATAGAAACTATTTAATTATTTCTAGGAACACTGGGATTTCTTCCATTTTCAGGCATGGCAGCTGAATATTACAAGGTCTTCTCACTGCTGGTTCTCTTACAAAAAGGCTAATTCTTACTGAATGAAAAGCACAGATTTTGATTAATTTAATTTCAACATGACTTGAAAGACCAATCAGAATGAGGTTCAAAATAATGAACACTTGGGTACAAGTCAAGTATTCTTGTCATTAAACTTTGGGCAGCTAGATGGCACAATGGATGGCATGCTGGTCTTGGAGTCAGGAATACTGAGTTCCATTCTGGCCTCAGACAGATACTGGTTGTGCAACCATGGGCAAGTCATTTCCTCATCTGTAAAATGAGCTGAGAAAGCAATGGCAAACTACTTCAGTATCTTGTCAAGAAAACTTCAAATGGCAAAGAGTCCAAAATGACTGAACAAAAACTTTTCTGTTGTTAAATAATGCTTAGAGTCTCTCTATCTTCTTCTTTTTCTTCTTTTTCTCCTCCTCCTTCTTTCTTCTCCTCTCCTCCTCTTTCTCTCTCTTTCTTTTTCTCTCTGCCTGTCTGTCTCTTCTCTCTCTTTGTCTATGTCTCTCTCACTCACTCTCCCTCATTTCCTGCTTTCCCCCCTCCCTTATATGCATTAGGACTCTAGTATATTTTCAGGTACTTATGAGAGTTAAGAAATAAATTCCTCTTAACTCTGGTAATAATCTGCTTTTTCTCCACCTGCCAGGGAGAGCCTACATTTAGTTTATATTTTTGCTGAGATTCTTAGGAAAAGTTATTCTTGGCTTGGCACCGGTTCACCCCATATTAGAAGTATTTAAACAGTTCTGTCTAAAGAGTAACTCCACTAATATAGTTCTTATTTTGTGAACAGGTGTCTCTTAACCTCCAATAATTTTGTGCCAAGGATTTGTCGGATCCAAATCTTTTCCTGCTCTTTTTCTAAATATGTTAAATCACATTAAATACAACAGAACAGCTACAAAAAGAAGTTAAGTAGGGTAACGAGTCTGAATTTCAAATTTTTGCCATTTGACCCACATTGTTCTTTTTAAAACAAAATTTTACTTTTAATTAAAACATTTTCCATAGAAGATTAACACTTTTTCCTCTTATGAGTAAAGCCTTTCTCTATTATTTTCTCTATTATCCTGCTTTCAGTGCAATCACATGGTCCTTTTAGTGCCAAAGTTTTCACCTTAAGGTTTCTCCCAGGAGTTTCTGAGCAGGGCTCAGTTCTCTCTAGTGGCCATATTATCTTCCCATCTTTGACTCCACAGTGAAGATCAGAGACATTTATAGCTCTACTGCCTTTTTCCATCCATCAGTCTTTCTGCATCCAATTCATAATCCCCAGAACAGGGAGAAAGTAGGGCACACATAGTACCTAATAAGTAGTCAGAAGTGACAGGACAAGAGAGGTAAAGCTATGTAGGACTCATGAAAAAAGAATGAGATAATGGCAGCTAAGTAGCATAGGGAATAGAGTGCCAGGTTTGAAGTTGGGAGGAAGGACCTGGGTTCAAATTTGGCTTCAGACACTTCCTAGCTGTGTGACCCTGGGAAAATCACTTAATACCAATTGCCTAGTCCTTTCCACTCTTCTGTCTTAGAATTGATGCTAAGATAGATGGTAAGAGTAAAAAAAAAAGGCTGCATTATAGAAAGATGCTGAGAACCTTGACCATCACATGTATCCATCTTCCCCCCACTTTGTGAAAAGTAATTAATTAGTAAATATTTATTAGGAATAAGCTTTGTACTAGATATTGCACTAAGCTCTGAAAACCAACTAAACATGTCTCTATCCAAATACTGACAGTCCCTGCCCAGTGCTAGGAAGACACCCATTATTAAGGAGATGGGAACAGCAAGTTTATGGCTTTCATCAATCAAATGGTGAAACTCTTAATTAGGAAAGCAGGAGGACTAGGCATTGGAGAATCAAGTTGGCTCCCAACCTGAGTCCAAAGAGGATCCACAAACAAATTGATGAGCTAGAATATTTTCAGTTCTTATAATGTCATATTATTCCTTCCTTCAGCTCCCCCACCATAATCAGTTAATATCTAAGGATGGTATTCTGGGAAATATTTGCTGCTTGACTAATGCTTTCAGATTCCTATCACAGGATCATAGATTTAGAGTGATAAGGAATCTTACAGGTCCAAATCCTCCCCTTCTCTTTCAACATTTTAATATTTGTTTCAAAGTCAAGGTTTTGGTTAAATGAGGTATGTGGAGAATGATCATGACTTGATAAAGGAGAGGATGCTGGTCTTGGGGAGAAAAGGTTTGACAAGCATTACACAGTACATTGGTCACTTAGTAAGTGCCTGTTGAACTTTGTGTAAAACCTTCTAATCTTTTAATGTATGAAGTAACTCACTAGGTGGCAAAGTGGATAGAGTGCTGGGTTTAGAATCAGGAAGATCTCAATTTAAATTCAGCCTCAAACACTTACTGACTACTCTGTGGTCCTGAGCAAGTCACTTAACCACTGTTTGCCTCAATTTTCTCAAATGTAAAATTGAAACAATAAAGCCCCTACTCCCCACTATTGGTGTAAGGATCAAATGAGATAAAATTTGTAAAATGCTTAAAATTGTTCCTGGCACATAGTAAATCCTTAATAAAGGTTCCTTCCTTCCTTCCTTCCTTCTTTTCTTCCTTCCTTCCTTCCTTCCTTCCTTCCTTCCTTCTTTCCTCCCTTCCTCCCTCCCTCCCTCCTTCCCTCCCTTTCCTTCCCTCCTTCCCTCCTTCCTTCCTTCTTTCCTTCCTTTTTTCCTTCCTTCTCTTACTCCCTCTCTTCCTTTCTTCCTCCCTCTCTCTCTTTTTCCTTTACTCTCTCCCTTCCCCTTTCCTTCCTTCCAGGCCATCCAGTTCAGAAGTGTCAAACATACAGTTCTTAGGCTAGAATATCAGCCAAACCAGTTTAAAATGTGGTTCCTATCTGATTTTAATGTGTCATTGTATTCATAAAAATGAATACATAAACATGTATGTTTTTCTAAATCAATATTCAGCCTGCAGGGATATGGATATATAGTTTAGTGGCCCCCATTTTCATTTGTGCTTAATACCCCTGGTCTACTCCCAACTCCTTAACTTTACAGATGAGAAAATGGTGGTCCTGGGAGGTTGTGATCCCAATTCCTATTTCAGATGAAAAAATTGAGGCCAAAAAAAGGTTAAATGACTTTGAATTATAGATTTTAAACTTTGAGGTGAGGAAACTGAGACACATTCTCACTCCAAATCGAGTTCTGTCCATTTTGCCACCAGTTATTTTTATAGATTTGATCACTGGATGATCTAACACTAAATTTACATTTCATTAAGTCCCTTTTATGTGTAAGGCACATATCTCCTTTACCAACATTCTCCTTCTTGGCATTGAAGCAGATACTAAAATGCTGGGAAAGAAAGAGAAACAACGTGTCCTTTCTTCCTTCTGTCAAGAGGTGGACAGACTTGGTTATTGCATTCCAATTCATAACCACAGCCACAGCTCATGGGAATTCCAGCATTCCAGTTCTCCAACTTTGGTTACACTCAGCATAATCTTCCTCAAAGCCTCAAAGAATCCTACATCTTCTGTTTATAAAAACAAAAAATCTTTAAGGCCTCTCCTCTAAGTTACAGACTCTTAGAGATGGAACCCCTAATCTACTTAGGCCATTGGTGTCCAACTAAAATAGCAACCAGGGCCATATACATAAGGATCCCTGTAGCTTGCATAATGACTTAGAAAATTACATATTAACAATATCTATTTCCATTGCATTTCATCTGTTTTGTTAAGCATTTCACAATTACATTTTAATCTGGCTCAAGTCACATTCAGAGTGTTGACAACTTGAGTGCTGTTGTCCACAATGCAGCCTACTAGCTGGTATTTGACATCTCTGATCTAGGCCATCTGAGCAAGAATGCCCTCAATAATATATTGCCAGGTAGTCATAAAGCCTTAGCCTGAAGACTGACTAATGGTGGGTGAAGACCTCTACCTACCCTCTGAGGCAGCCCATTTCAGAATCGCTCTAATTGTTATTAAGGTTTTTAAGACATCAAACTAAAATCCATCTAAGCATCTTCTGTTCGTGACTTCTGGTTTGGCCCTCTGGGATTAAACGAAATAGTTCCTTCAAATAACTGAAGCTCTCCACACTTCACCTTCAGTCTTCTTGTCTCTAGGCTGAACATGCTGAGTTTCCTCAACCAGTCCTCATGAGGCATGAATTCAAGGCCCTTCACTTTCCCAATTACCTTCCTTTGGACTCTTTCCAGTTGATCAATGTCCTGTCAAAATGTGGCACCCATTGGGATAGCTGGGTAGCACAGTGGATAGAATGTCACACTTGGAGTTGGGAGGACCTAGGTTCAAATTTGGCCCCTCACATTTCCTAGCTATGTGACCCTGGGCAAGTCCCTTAACCCCAATTGACTAGCCCTTACTACTCTTCTGTCTTAGATTGACACTTAGATGGAAGGTAAAAGATTTTTTTTTAAATGTGGTACCCAAGACTGAACACAACCCACCAGTAGTGATCTAACCAAGGCAGAATACAGGGCAAAAGCTATCTCTCTGCCTTCCTCACTTGAAGACTGAGGCAAAAGTGGAAAAGTGGAAACAACAGAAGTATAATTAGCACTTGGCTCTTTAAGCTTCTTTCAAAGCCAAACTGTAAAAGATTGATTTCTTCCCCGTTTCAAGAAGAGACACATTCTCCTGTAAAAATTAAGCCATAAAAGTTCCCTTTTTACTTTTACTCTTGTTCAAAGTCTAACCATTTTCCACTAGAGATAAAAACAGACATTTCTGAGCAGGGAATAATATGGCTGTCTAATAAGCTGGGAATTGATAGTCATGATAAACTCAGCTTTATTGATCTCTATGCACATGAGGAGATGGAGGCGGAGGCTGTGGGGGAATGGAGGGAGGCAGAGCTGTAGTGCTGAGTAAGTCTCCCAGCAAGACTTCCCCCCTGGGATGGTTCCAAGTAGTTTATAAAATACATTTATATAAGGAGCAGTTGCCCTATCACACTGAGGAAGTAAACTCCATGCTATTTCTATTAGGAAATAGAGGCCGTTGGTCAAATAGGATAATGGGCCAGGGCAAAAGCCAAATCTCATTTGATTCAGACTAAAAGCTCCATCTCAGACATAATCCATTGCATCTCTCTCTCTCTCTCTCTCTCTCTCTCTGCAACTGTGGTTTTCTTGTCAGGGGCTAGAGACAGGTAGCAGTCGCGTAATTGTTGTTTGCTGGGGGATTAGGAAAAGAGGATTTCAAAAATGGGGGCTGGGAAGAAAACTGGACAGGAGTCAGTGAAAATGGGCCAAGTACCAAGCCAAGAGACATTGTGGAGAGTCAGAGAGAGTAGCATCTTTTACAAAGGGGAATTGGGTCAATGCCAGCCAGGAACACCATTGTTTCTAGAAGCAGGAAGGGGTTAGTGTTTGGAGGCTGAGACCCATGAATTAAAAAGAGAGCTCATTTGTTTGGTCGGTTTTTAAGATAGAATGTCTTATGAACTTTGGGGGATAATCGTTGTGTCAAGTTGAATTCTGACCTTTAGGATAGCATGGAAGTGTCATACCTGTTCTGTATTGCCTTGGTTGAGCCAGTCAACCTATATTCCCCTCATGGCAGCTAGGATAGATCACTGACCTGAGAGTCAGGATGACCTGAGTCCAAATTCAGCCTCAGACATTCACCATCTGTGTGATGATGGGCAAGTCACTGAACTTCTGCCCATCTCATTTGTCTCTGCTGTAAAATGGGGATAATAATAGCATCTACCTCATAGGGCTGTTGTGAGGATCAGAGGAGATAATATTTGATAAAATAATGAGGCAAATATTTGTAAAGCACTTAGCATACTGCCTGGTTCATAAGAAGGGCTTACTAAATATTCATTCCATTCCTCACTCTCCCTTCATGGCTCTTCTTCTGGTTTTCCAGATTTTACCATCTTTCCTCAACCACCATCTCATTTTGCAAACACCCTTGGTGCCCTGAGTCTCCTCATCCTGAAAACTTCATCTTCCCTTGTAGCTTTCTCCCCCAGAACATCATGGAGCCCTCTATTGGTTTCCTCCCATTGGTGAGTTTCTTTCAAGGCCTCCATTTTGAAGAGATACCCAGACCAAACAACCTTCATTCCCCTCCTGACTCTGCTGGGGAGTTTCTGGATTTTGTATTTCAACACAACACTCCTGTATGGGTACCTTATCCTTCCCTCCCTGTGTGGGTACCTTTTCCTTCCCTCCCTGTATGGGTCCCTTTTCCTTCCCTCCCTGAATGGGTACCTTATCCTTCCCTCCCTGTATGGGTACCTTATCCTTCCCTCCCTGAATGGGTACCTTATCCTTCCCTCCCTGTATGGGTACCTTATCCTTCCCTCCCTGTATGGGTACCTTATCCTTCCCTCCCTGTATGGGTACCTTTTCCTTCCCTCCTTGTATGGGTACCTTATCCTTCCCTCCCTGTATGGGTCCCTTTTCCTTCCCTCCCTGTATGGGTACCTTATCCTTCCCTCCCTGAATGGGTACCTTATCCTTCCCTCCCTGTGTGGGTACCTTATCCTTCCCTCCCTGTATGGGTACCTTATCCTTCCCTCCCTGAATGGGTACCTTATCCTTCCCTCCCTGTGTGGGTACCTTATCCTTCCCTCCCTGTATGGGTACCTTATCCTTCCCTCCCTGTATGGGTACCTTTTCCTTCCCTCCTTGTATGGGTACCTTATCCTTCCCTCCCTGTATGGGTCCCTTTTCCTTCCCTCCCTGTATGGGTACCTTATCCTTCCCTCCCTGTATGGGTACCTTATCCTTCCCTCCCTGAATGGGTACCTTATCCTTCCCTCCCTGTGTGGGTTCCTTTTCCTTCCCTCCCTGTATGGGTACCTTTTCCTTCCCTCCCTGTATGGGTACCTTTTCCTTCCCTCCCTGAATGGGTACCTTATCCTTCCCTCCCTGAATGGGTACCTTATCCTTCCCTCCCTGTGTGGGTACCTTTTCCTTCCCTCCCTGTATGGGTACCTTTTCCTTCCCTCCCTGTATGGGTACCTTTTCCTTCCCTCCCTGAATGGGTACCTTATCCTTCCCTCCCTGAATGGGTACCTTTTCCTTCCCTCCCTGAATGGGTACCTTTTCCTTCCCTCCCTGAATGGGTACCTTATCCTTCCCTCCCTGTATGGGTACCTTATCCTTCCCTCCCTGAATGGGTACCTTATCCTTCCCTCCCTGTATGGGTACCTTATCCTTCCCTCCCTGAATGGGTACCTTTTCCTTCCCTCCCTGTATGGGTACCTTTTCCTTCCCTCCCTGTATGGGTACCTTTTCCTTCCCTCCCTGAATGGGTACCTTATCCTTCCCTCCCTGAATGGGTACCTTATCCTTCCCTCCCTGTGTGGGTACCTTTTCCTTCCCTCCCTGTATGGGTACCTTTTCCTTCCCTCCCTGAATGGGTACCTTTTCCTTCCCTCCCTGAATGGGTACCTTATCCTTCCCTCCCTGAATGGGTACCTTTTCCTTCCCTCCCTGAATGGGTACCTTTTCCTTCCCTCCCTGAATGGGTACCTTATCCTTCCCTCCCTGTATGGGTACCTTTTCCTTCCCTCCCTGTATGGGTACCTTTTCCTTCCCTCCCTGAATGGGTACCTTATCCTTCCCTCCCTGTATGGGTACCTTTTCCTTCCCTCCCTGTATGGGTACCTTTTCCTTCCCTCCCTGAATGGGTACCTTATCCTTCCCTCCCTGTATGGGTACCTTATCCTTCCCTCCTTGAATGGGTACCTTATCCTTCCCTCCCTGTATGGGTACCTTATCCTTCCCTCCCTGTATGGATACCTTATCTTTCACCTTCAGGATTTGCAGTTTTCATTTGAGTGTTATCATCTACCATGAGAAAGTCAGTGCACCAAGGGCAAGGACTGTATTTCTTTTTACTTTTCATTTGTATCCCCAGGGATCAGCACAGTGCCAAGTATATAGTTAAAAGCTTAGTAAATGCCTTGTTTAAGGTAGATTCTAAGAAATTAGTTAACTAAAGGACTAAGATAGGTAGAACACTAAGAATCTAACTTTTAATCAGAAGGTTTCCTCAATTGGCTGAGCGACAGCCTGAAACTGGTAGAATGGATCAATGAGTTTGCTCCAACATGATCCTAGAAATGAATTTCCCAGTCAGTAAAGGGGGGTTCTACGAAAGAAGACATCTTTCTTATTTGGAAGGAAGCAGGAAGCAGACAACCAAGAATGTAACTCCTGGCTCAAGGAAAATCTTGGCCAGACTAGACCAGGGACTGTCAGAATTTATAGGTGCTCCTCTACCCAGGAATAAGGGTTTTTTTTTAATGTATTTCCAGTAGCAACTGGGCGACTCAGTGGATAGAGATCCAGGTCTAGAGCCAAGAGATTCTGGGTTCAGATTTGACCTTAGACACTTTCCAGCTATATGACCCTGGGCAAATCAATTAATCTCAATTATTTAGCCTTTACCACTCTTTTGCCTTGGAATGGATACTTAGTATTGATTTTAAGTTAAAAGGTAAGGTTCAAGATATGTATGTTCAAGATATTCATATATATATATTTCTACTTACCATATGTACACACACACACACGCACACATACATACACATGTATATTTCTGGGGCAGATAGATAGCTCAGTGGATAGAAAGGCCTAGAAGTAGGAGATCTTGGGGTCAAATCTGGCCTCAGACACTTCCTAGTGGACCCCAGTGACCCTGGGCAAGTCTTTTAACCCCTATTGCTTATCCCTTACTGATCTCTGCCTTGATTCTAAGACAGAAAATGAGGATTTAAAATATTTATATATATATATATATATACATACATATATGCACACATATATTTCTAATTACCTTAACCTTCTGTATTATTTCTGAATTCATATATTTTTATTATATTATATTAATTATATTATTTTATTATTATATTTTTATTTATCATTATATTAATATTTATAAAGGAGTTCAGTTTATCATGATTTTAGGATAGAGAAGAGACCCAAATGAAGCACCTGAGAGGAGGTACACTAACATATGGGCACCCCAAAAAGCTACCCTGAATTTAAGTCTATGAGTAACCACCCACTCAAAACCAGAGTCCACAAGCCCTAATCACTGTCCCTACTTTGACCACACAATATACTAGTTCAAAGAAAAATACATTTTTAAAAGTAGTTTAACAAATAAAATGACCAAAAAAATGATTCCCCCATATAAAGAAAGGATATGCTTTCTCACAGGCTATTGTATCACCAGTGGGAGAGAACACAAATGCAGAGCATACCCTTTGGACACAAGTCACCAGGGAACATGTTCAAAGAGGAACATGTATGGTGGAGGAGCGTGTGGTGGCCAGGAATCATGTATGACCAGGATAATTCACACACACCCCCAGTACTGCAGAATGACTAGGGGACCCCATAGATGTAATCCCAGCACTTGCTGCCACTCTGTCCTTAGGCTCTGTCTTTACTATACACTATTATGTCTGCCGGGTAATCTCTGCTGTACTTGGAATTGCCAAGTTGTCCTCTGGCTACCATCTGCTGGATTTCAGCCATTTAATCCTACCAAGGTCAGTCCAAATCTTCAAAGTCATCCATTGAAAGTCATTTGTTGTTATTAGCTACCACCTCCTGGGCTGCAGTGACTCTAAAGCCTCTCCCTGGCAGAGAGGTCTGTTGTTCTCTTAGTGAGTAGTCAGAGACCATTATTCCTAGCCAAGCAGTCAGCAGAATATCCTGGGCTATTATATTATATATATTTCTTTGAATATTTTCTCCTGGTGTTGACTTGGCTCCATGAAACTATTCGATTTGGGGTTAGATATTTCGTTTTGGCTCTTGTTATTGTGAGTTTTGTAATCCCAAACCCATTTTTTTGTGATTCCATCCAAAAACATCCCCAGAAGTTATATAGAAGCCCCAGACAACAAGACTCCTCTGTCTTCTAAGAGTCCTCTTGACATGCAAATGAATAATAAAAATTATTTCTACCTCTACCTATCTATAAGGGTTTTTTCTTCTTTCAAGAATTTTTTTTGTATTTTTTCATTAATTAATTAATTTGTAATTGAACCCTTTACTCCCCTCCCAAAACTAGATAAGGCAACATCTGGCACACTTTAAGTTTTTTTTTAAATCACCTTTTACTTATCACTCACAAGAACAAAAAACTGGTTGAAGCAAGCTGGACTATTGGTTCCCACTTACTCTACATTCTGCCTTTATTATGCATATTTACTAGTGACTTTTGACTAGCTAAAATCTCAGTGATTTCACAATAATTATTAAGTGAGTAGGACAGAAAAGCCTTCAGGCCACCACTCTGAACATTTCTACCCAGACTTGATCTAGGAACAAGATTCATCTGTAGATATCTAGCCACTTAGTGGCATAATCGAGGTTGGAGAATGATTGGTCTTTTGGCTTAGATTCAAAGGTCATAGCTTTGGTTGCATAGCATCACTCTTATTCTGCACTGCCCTTTGATGATCTCCTAGACACTGAAATCTTCTTACTTCTCAGGGCCCTGGCCCCAAGATCATATAACTATCCATGTTTCAATTTACTAACTGTGACAATAAGCATATGGAACTACATGATTTCCAAGAACTCAGCCCCCTTCGGTCACAGCTTTGACTCTTTTTCCTTATGACTCTGGAATGGTTCTAGATCCTTTCTTCTCTAGAGGCCTCCTAGACCATTAGGATTCTGTTACCTTCCATCTGAGGTTCTTCAGTTTATTAAAGGATTCAGATTAATTTTATTATGCTTATTAGATTGTATTGCTAAAATGTGTTCACAGTGTTTATAGATTACCATTTCTTTAGCCCTTTCATTCATAACTTTAAAAAGTTGGTGGAGGGTCAGCTAAGTGGCTCAGTAGATTGACAACAAGACCTACAGTTGGGAGATCCTGGGTTCAAATATGGTCTTATACACTTCCTAGCTATGTGACCCCAGGCAAGTCACTTAATCCCCATTGCTTAGCCCTTACCACTCTTCCACATTGGAAACAATGCACTGCATTGATTCTAAGACATTTTTAAAAAGTTAGAGGATTCATGGATCTGCTCCTTTTTACATTTAATCCCTTCCTAACTCTTTAAAGTTCCCTTGACTTGAGCCTTATTGCTTCATCCTAGATATCCTCCAATTCCTATGATGACTCCTTCTCTGTACTTTGCTGGTTCTTCCACTCTACCCTGGCTCTTCCACTAATACTCAATCCTTAGTTTCTGGTTCCTTTATAATTAGGCTAATTAGTCTGAAAGCTTACCCATGCCCAGGATAAGCTTCAGTCATCATCTTAATGTTAATGGAACCCAAATCTACATCTCCAGCCTCCAATAGTGCTGGACCCTAGCTTTACTGAAGGAAGATCAGAGAACTATGGCTTAGGAACTGAAGGGACCCTAGAAGATATCAAGTCCAATTCCTTTTACACATGAGGAAGCTGAGGCATAGAAAGTTTAATTGACTTGTTTAACATCGTACAATAAATGCCTGAGAACTTGAACCCAGACTTTCCTGACACCAAGTTCAACACTCAGAAGGTTAGATGCCAGAATTCTGATTCTATTATTTATGGTAGATATTAAACATTAATTAAATTCTTAGACCTAGAATCTAGAAAAATGATCCAGGAGTGATAGGAGGTGGGGAAGGGAAAGGTGACCCCTGATTTAGTGAGTAAACTATCACCAAGTTAGCATAGAACCAACAGAAAGACTAGGATAAGATTTCCATCCTTTACCATTTGTGGAAGATGGCTGCCATCACCATTAAAAGAATTTGGAAGCCAGAGATGCCTGGAGACAGACATATGATAAGAGGGTGAGAGGGTGTCTAGAGATCTCTTGGGGTTCAATCAGGAAAATAAGGAGAGTCTAAAAGAGGACTTTGTGTTGGGAGCAGTACCACTTAGCCCTCTAGCTAGAGCCTTTTATGCACTAGACATGGCTTATGAAGTTCTATTATATGAACCATTGACTTTTGACACTCTCTCTTCTCCTCATCTACCTATGCTCTATTCACTTTTGCCCCTTCCCAGTCTTCCTTCTAAAAGACCCTTCTCTGTCCTCTCTTTAAGTCCTTCTCATCATAAGGTCCAACTTGAGACTCATTGCCTTCAGGAATCTGTCCCTGACCATGAGTAGCTGCCATGATCTTTCTCTCCCTCTCTGAGTTTGTAGAGTACTTAAATTCTTCTCCACCTAATTCAGCCCTTGATTAAATGTTGTTCTCTAGTTGTTTCATGTAAACAAGTCAGCAGGGATCGCGTTTTCTACTTCCTTCAAATTCCTCCGTGGCCCAGCACAGGATTGGAAAAATTATAGATGCTTATTTTTCTTTTCAGTCTGGATCTGTGACTGCATCCTTCTTGCCATTTCTACCTCCCAAATTCCTTTCCCATCGCTCCTGTTCTATCCATGTACACAACTGCAACCTTGCGTTCCAGCTCACATTATCTCTCATTGTTATTAGTCTCTCCTGACTTAAGTCTCTCATTGTCTGTTCCATTCTCCACACAGACTTCAAAGTGATGTTCCTTAAGCACAATCATTTAAATAACTAACAAGCATGTAAGAGGAAGCTAGGTGGTATATTGAATCTGAGGACAGGAAGATGAGTTCAAATCTAGCCTCAGACACTTACTAACTGGATATCCCTGGGGAAATCACTTAACTTGCATATGCCTCAGTTTCCTCAATTGTAAAATGGGGATAATAATAAAATTACTATTATGACAAAAAATGAGATGATGTTTTTTCAAACCCTTATCTTCTATCTTAGAATTGATACCAAATATCAATCAGAAGTAAGGACTAGGCAATTGGGGTTTAAGTTGCCAATGGTGACATGATATGTGTATTAGAGGCAGTACCTGAATTCAGGTCTTTGTAACTCCACAATTACCTCTCTGAGAATCTGTAATAGCCAGTCCAGGTTCAATCATAGTATCTTATGTCTTCTTTACAGGCTGGCTATGGTGATCCCTTAATGATGTGTTCAGTGGCATAGGGGCTAGCTCAATGCTCACTTGGGCTAGCATGTGAGTGAGACAGCTTAAGCATCTTGAAACATCCATGAAACGTCTGACCAGAAAATGCAGTGGGCTTTTCAAATAATAAAAGGAAGGGATAAGAGATAACTAGCCAGAGTGCTGTGCTGCTCCCCATGAAATATTCATAGACCCACAGGCAGTCCTTTGGTGTATGGTGCAGATGTTCTGTGGAAGATTTATGGGAGACCCGAACAAGAATCAAGAGTGGAGAGGTTGTAGTCTGCCCAGCTGGAGGTAGAACCCCATCAATGAGCCCACAAATCAATCAAAATATTGAAGAACAAACAACTCTCATTTATAGGATTCCTTACCAAGAACTTTCCCATGTAGAGTTGCTGTAAAGGATTTTTGTCCCAGTTTTAGATGTAATCATACCATCTTCCATTTCTGTAGCATTTTGAGACTTAGAGATCACATATATTATCTCATTTGATCTTCACGACCCAGGGAAGGAGATAAAATTATGCCTTCTTTTACAAACAGGGAAACTGAGGCTTGTACTGCTAGTTTCTGAATAGTACAAATTCCTTGATGTGGCTTCACTATTTGAACCTCCACTGCACATTTCTATTGCACCAAAACCAGTGGCTATATTTTACATAATTATAGCTTCAAATAATGTGAAGTAAAAATACATTTGACCACTTCATGAGATTCATTGTTCCCACTAATAGGACCTGGCTGAATCTGTCTCACATGAACTTTAATTGCTGCTCCTACAGAGATTATAGAAACTGTGACAGGCACTCTAAGAGGCTTTGGTACCTGGCATGCTGACAATTTCTTTGGTTTTGATAGGAGAGGCTACTGAAGCAAGCATTGCATATTCAGCAGCATAGTGGAGAGGGCTAAATTTGGATTCAGGAAAACCTGAGTTCAAAACTTGCTTTACATATTAATGAATGTGACCTAAGCAAATCAAATTAGCCTCTCTCTGCCTGTTTCCTCACTTGTAAAATATATTTGTTGTGAGAAAACAAAATGAGATGATACTTATGAAGCACTTTGTGAACCTTAGATGGCTATATGAATGAATGGTAGCTATTATTACTATTATTTAAATTATTCCCATTTTACAGGTGAGGAAACAGATTTGAAGAGATGACTTATTTCATCTAAAGACACACAGCTAGTAATCAGAGGGGTCCGGATTTGAATTCAGTTCTCCTTGAACACAAGGACTATCTTTTGCCTCCTTTTTGAATCCACATTTCTCAGCATAGTGACTGTTATATAGTAGGTGTTTATTAGCAGTTTATTAATTGATTAGATTTATTCTGCTGGGGCACGGAGGGCAGAATTTGCAGCAAAGGATGGAAGTTGAAAATTTAGAGTCAATGTATTTAAGGAAAGCTTCCCTGATACTAGAGCTATCTCAGAGTGGCAGGGACTGCCTCTGGAGAAAGCAAATTTTCATTTGCTAAATGTTTCAATCAACGGAACACTTGTGGGGTGTGTTCAGGAGAGAGCTGATCCATATGACTTCTAAAGCTTTATAATTCTGGGATTCCTATTCTAGTTTTCTCCTTACTACATCTCACGTCCCTGAATTATTGAGGAGGGAAGCTTATAGTCCAGGACTAAGAGTTCTTAATAATTTTGTGCCATAAAATCCTTTTTGTTAGCCTGGTGAAATGTCTAGATCCTTTCTTAGAAGAAAGTTCTTAAGTACATGCAATAAAATACATAAACTTAGTAAGGAAATATATTCTATTGAAATGCAGTTATCTAAATTTAAAAACAAAAACAAACTCATGGTCAAGAATCCCTTGCCTATACCATATTATTGGTTTTTTAGCTGTGGTCATAGAAGAATATTACTTTTAAATATGATTTTATGTTTTAAAATATTTTCCATGGTTCCATGATTCATGTTGTCTCTGTCCCTTCTTCCCTCCCCCCTCCTGGAGCTGACAAGTGTTTCCACTGGGTTATACATTTATGATCACTCAAAACCTATTTCTATCTTATTCATTTTTGTAATAGAGTCATCTTTTGAAACCAAAACCCCAAATCCTATACCCTAAATAAGGGATGAATCATAGGTTTTTCTATAGAAGAATATTATTGTGAGGCACTGGAAAAAGAAATGGAATTTGGAGTCAGAGGACCTGGGTTTAAATCCTGGATATGGTATTTATTCCCCTGTGTGACTTCAGTTAATTATTTCACCTTTCTGGGTGAAAATAAAGGTGCTGGATGTGAGGACCAGTAAGGTTCTATTTTGGTTCTAGGTTTATGATCCCTGGGCACTTCTTTCAGAGATAGAATCTTGGTGGGGGAAGGAGGGATGATGGGAGGGAAGGATCCTCCCATCTCCCCCACTGCTGAAGGCAGTCAGCAGTTGGGTCCATCTCTGGAGAGTGATGCAGTTATAGCTTCCCCCATTGCTCCCCGCCATGATGTCAAAAAACCTCTCTGCTCAAAGATTGTAGGAGAGATTATCTTAAGAAAGACAAAACAATGACAGGAATCTCAGTCCAGGGGAGGAGGCTCACAATGGCCCCATTCTGTCAGAGCAGGAGATGGCCAGGTGGGTCAGCTTGTGTACACAGAGGCAGAAACCAGAGGAAGCGACCTTGGTGACAGAGAAGTCGTTAATGGGATTTCCATGGCAACAGGTTTGCTCTGAATGGGGGTTGGGGGAGAGCTCTGAGGTAGCCCCCATCGCCTCTTGGTGGACTGATCTGACAATTTAAACTCAATTTAGACTTTCCAGCAAGGCTTTTAATAGAGGACAACACCACCTGCCTGGGAGGTCGAAATTTCCCATCTCTGCCTGCTTTCTCCCTGATACTGCTAATGCCACCAACAGCCCAAATACTGCTTTTTGGGGCATCCTTCACAGTCTCTTGTCCTGCCAGCATCCTGGGATGGCGGCTGGCTGGCTTGGGGGCTGGGGCCATATGAATGGGCTGGTTCCCTCACACCCCTCTTCATACCTCCAAGCTAGAACCAGCTCTCATTGTCCACGGGGACCATGAGGGGAAGGGGTAGTTCCTCAGCCTCCGAGGTCACCGGGCAAAAGATGCCAAAGGCAACTGGCTTCTCCAGCAGCCTCTTCTCTCCTCAGGTAAAGGCATGCACCATGCAGGGTCCCGCCTTTTCTTATTCATCTCCTTTCACCATTCTTTCTGTTCTGTGTCTGTTGTTATTTGCTGCGTGTTTTCTTTCCAAAGTGCACAGACCTTTGGCAGGGACTTGCATGTCAGCTGTTTTGGGGCTTTGGCATAGAAGAACAAGAAGAAGAGAATCCAGGAGTTTACAGAGGCCGTCCCTGAACAGACAGGAACAGCTGGTGTGACAGGACCATGGACAGGACTCCACGCCCCTTGGGCTGAGGAAAGTCTGGGGCAAGGCTCACAGGGTTTTTACAAAAGGAAGCAGGTGGCTGAGGGAATGAAGCCTTCATACAGCTCCTACTGTGTGCCAGGCATGGTGCTCAGCACTTTTTTTTGACCCTATCTTCTGTCTCAGACTCAATACTGTGTATTGGTTCCCAGGTAGAAGAGCACCAAGGGCTAGGCAATGGGGGTTCAGTGACTTGCCCAGGGAACTAGGAAGTATCTAAGGCTAAATTTGAACCCATGACCTCCTATCTCTAGACCTGGAGCTCTATCCACTGAGCCACTGAGTCACCCCCTATTATGCCTATTTCAAAGATAATGATAATATAAATAATTAATAAAAAGATAAAATAATAATAGCTAACATTTATAAGACACTTACTATGTGCCAGTTTACAAAAAACTTTATACTTCTAATTTCATTAGATCCTCACAATTACCTTTCAAGGTAGGTAAAATCATTATCCTTATTTTAATAATAATAATAGCTAGCATTTACATAGCATCTACTATGTGTCCAGCACCATGCTAAACACTTTAAATTTATTATCTTATTGGATCCTCACAACAATTGTAGGAGGTGGGTACTGTTACCACCCCCATTTTATAGGTGAGAAAACTGAGGCAAACAGAACTCAAATGGCAAATCTAGTGTCACACAGTATCTGAAGATCTTCTTAATTCCATTCCTAGCACTCTATCAGCTGTACCACTGACAGACTCATTAAGTCTCTTCCTAACCTTCTCAGAAACTTCCTAATTGGTTCAGAAAACAAACCTGGAGTCTGGAAGACCCAAGCTGAAATCCAGTTGCAGACCCATACTAGTTGTGTGGTCTGGGGAAAAGTCACTTAATCCTGTTTACCTCAGTTTTCTCATCTGTCACATGAGAAAACTTGACCTTGTCTGCCTCAGTTTCCTCAACTATAAAATGAGCTGGAGAAGGAAATGGTAAACCACTCTAGTACCTGTCAAGAAAACTCCAAATAGAGTCAGGAAGAGTTGAACATGACTGAACGAATAGTTGACAGCTGAATTGAAAATTGAATTGAATCCAGGGATTGACTCAGTTTCTTCAACTGTAAAATGGAAATATTACAAACTACCTCCTAGTATTTTTCTAAAAACCCTTACCTTTGATCTTAGAATCAATACTAAATATCAGTCCAAGACAGAAGAATGGTAAAGGCTGAGGAATTGGAGTTAAGTGACTTATGCAGGGTCATACAGATAGGAAGCATTTGAGTTCAGATATGAATCTAAGATCTCCCATCTAGGCTTGACTCCCAATCCACTCAAATCCACTACCTACACCCCTTCTAGCATTTTTGTGAGAATAAAATGAGATATCCATGAAGTCCTTTGCCAACCTTAGAGCACCCTGTAAGTGCCAGTTGTTATTGTTGGTTTCCAACTCTGGGTGCCCCATTTTAGAAGTCTGTGTACTAGGGTCTCGCTTCCAAGTGATGAGCTAAACTGAGGAGAGGGATGGGAGTATGAGATGGGTACTGCTTTGCTACCACCAGAAGATGAACCTGCTACCCCGGGATGATTCTCCAGTGAAGAATATAGCCAGTCCCACTTCTTGCTGTTTCCTGACACCCTCCCTTCTCCCACATCCAGGGTTATACCCATTATACCCTGGCTGCATTTTCCTGCCTAACCCCTAGTTTTCTGCCATCTTGCTGAATGTTTAATTTCTGGCTCTGAATTTGAACTAGTCATTCACTTGATCTGCTGATTCCATAACTTGGGCATTAGATACAGATTAACACACCCATTTTTCTCTCTCTCCCTGGCCCCCATGTTGACTCTCTTAAATTCTGTGCATTTAGTCTGAGATAAGGGTCTACTAATCTCTAGCTAATCCCCAACCCAGACTCAACCACTGTACGTCCCCTGCAGGGGCCAAAAGGACACATACACCAATGACCCATGGAAGTGTTTCCAAAGAATGGTAACCAGGACCTCCAGCAGAGTCAAAACTAAGGATGCTGCCTTAGCCTGAAGAAGAGAACACTTGGGATGGAGAGGCAACATACCACAGAGGTCCCTAAATATCTAAGAGCTGTCATTTTCAAGAGAGATTAGACATGTTTTATTTGAGAATCAGCATGGTGTATTGGATAGAACACTAGACTTGAAGTCAGGAATCAATCCAAAAGCATTAATTGTTTATTGTGTTGGATGCTTGGCTAAGAGCTGGGGCTCCAAAGTAAAAACTACATCCTGAGTTCAGATCAGACACTTAACTAGCTGTGTGGCCCTAGGTAAGTCACTGAACCTCTTTGTACCTCAGTTTCCTCATATGTAAAATGAGGGGGTAAGACCTAATGGTCTCTAAAATTCCTTCTGCCTCTATGATCTATGGTCCTATTATTTTCCTACCTGGTCATGGAGGTCAGAACTAGAAATTAGATGAAGTGGAAATTAAAGAGTGAATACTTTTAGTTCAATAGAAGAAAAGTTAGTTGGAAGACTCATCCCCAAATTGTAGGTCAAGAGCTCTCCATTGTGGAACGTAATCAAACAATGGACCTGATGATTGTTTGTTAGAAAAGTTATAGAACAGAGTCCTATTCAGATACAGTCTATGTTTAAGAATCTTTTTGCAGGTAGGTAGGTGGCTCAGGAGACTGAGAGACAGACCAAGAGATGGGAAGTCCTGGGTTCAACTCTGACCTCAGATACTTCCTAGCTGTGTGACCCGGGGCCTGTCTCTTAACCCCCATTGTCTAGCCCTTACTGCTTTTCTGCCTTGGAACCAATATAGAGCATTGATTCTAAGATGGAAGGCAATAGCTTTAAAAATATCTTTATTATTTTCTCTCTGCTCCAAGACTGTCCGTGTGAATTACCTTCTACTTGAACCAAGAAAAATTATTTCAAATGAAGTCCTTGTATGATATTGATAAGACATGCAGCCATTCACTTCTGGTTTTAAGCACTGCATCCTTTTGCAAGGTGAGTCTCATGTGGCCCCCGTCGGTTCTCTGATCCTGGGTATGTTTCTGCATATAAACCATAACATAGGATAGTCATGTATAAGACACCCATGTATGTTACTCTCTGGGACCATGCAGAGGTATATGTTTCTGTTAAACCAAACTAGAAAGGCCTACTTTTAACCAGCTCAGCTGCCTAAGTGCAGAATCTTTAAATTTTTAATGATGGGGCATGCTTCCCATTTTTCAGGCAAATCCAGCCTTCACCAACTAAAGAAAGGTAAGATGTTTTCTTGCTGAGGAAAGACTACTTAAGACCTGTATACAAAGATACTTTGTTGACTGCTTCCCAAATTCCCTGGAGTCTGTGAGAAACGCCTACCCCAAAGAACTCTGCTAAACTAGGAAAACTCTCCCTTACCTGCTTTTTTTGCCTGCCTTTATGACCAACTCTTAGTCATTCTCCATTTGCAAAAAGAAATAGGTTCAAGCCCAATCTTCTCTTGCCTGGACTGTTACAGTAACCTCCTAATAGTTCTTCCTGCCTTATTTCTCCCCAATCCACCATCAAGAAACCATAATGATTCTCCTAAAAAATCTGACCATAACATTCCCCTCCTTTTTTAACTCCACTGACTCTCTATCATCTTTAGCATCAAATGAAAAATCCTCTATTCAGCCTTTTGACATTATTTTTAGTTGTGTCTGACTCTGATCACATTTCAAGTTTTCTTGGCAAAAAAACCAAAAAAACTGGAGTGACTTGCTGTTTCCTTTTCTGGTATATTTTACAGTTGAAGAAACTAAGGCAAACAGTGTTAAGTGACTCTCTCAAGGTCATACAGCTAGTAAGTGTCTGAGGCCAGATTTGAAATCACAGATTTGAAATTCATGTCTCCACCTAGTTGACCCATATCTGGCCAGTAAAGTCCTTCACAGCCTGGCTCCAACCATCTATCAAAACTAATATCTATTCTCAACCCTTCACACCCTCTATAGTTTAAATAGGCCATCCAGCTGTCCCTCACCTATGATACTCCATCTTCTACCTCCTTGGCTGCTCCTCATGCCTAAATGCAATCAATCTCTCTTCACTTTGACCTCTTGGAATCTCTAATTTCCTTCAAAGTTCAGCTCAAACATTGCCTTCCACATGAAAGCTCTGGAGCTTTTCATAATTTCCCTCCAGCTAATAATGCTCCATCATCACATTTTTCTGTACTGCTTTTTTATGGTCTCTTTTTGTCTTTCTGAGAGGACGTAAGCTCTTTGAAGGAAGGCATTGTTTCTTAGCAGAGCTAGCCTGGCATCTAGCACTTGGCAAACATTTAATAAATGCCTGTTGCTTGATTGCCTATAAATTGTGTCTCCAAGCTCAGCTTTAATATCAGACATGGTCAGCACCTATCCAGCATCAGACAAAGGTTAAAGAATCTCAGTAGTAATCATGGCATGAACAACAACAAGGATAATACCAACGATGACAATAATATTTGTTTCAGTACTTCTGGTTCCAGGATGTCACCAGTGTGCCCAATATTCCCTCTGCCAAGCACATAGGTCACAAACCTCCTCCATACCTTAGGAAATGTTGTGGTCAGTGGAAAGGCATTGCCCAGTGGCGAGCCTTCTGGCAGTGAGTTTCTTTGCACCTGCCTTTAGAGCTTGTTAAAACATGACAAAGCTTGCATCCTATTGGCATAGCTTTCAAGGACTTAAGGTCAACACCATAATGAGGAATCAGAAAAGGACATTTAGTGAGACAATAGTAATAATTATAGGTGGCATTACATGGTATTTAAAGACAAAGAAACTACTTGATGGTTTTTTGGGGGTGGATAAGGGTCCCTGCCCTTCACATTCCAGAACTATGATTTCATCAGCATAGGAAGGAAATTCTCTTAACCTATACAAATTAATAGCAGTTTATAATTATTTTTGCTAGCATACATAGTTTTGCAAGGCATTTTACAAATAGCTCATCTCTTCCTCACAATCACCCTGGGAGGTAAGGCGTTATTATGATCCCCATTTTACATATGAGGAAACTGAAGCAGACAGAGGTTAAATGACTTGACCAGGTTAACACAGGGAGTATATGTCTGAGGCTGGCTTTGTACTCAGCTCTTCCTGACTTTAAGCCTAACACTGTATTTATTATATCACTCAGTTGCCTGGATACCCTATAGAGACTGAATGTTCAGCACAATGAAGTCTCCAAATTTTTTCCAAGAAGAATTGCATGGATGAATTGGAACTAATTTCAGAGAGAAGGTACTAACATGAAGGGGCAACAGAAAAGGCTTATTGAAGGTTAGGTTTTACTTAGGACTTGAAGGAAGTGAAGGAATATGGGAGGTAGAGAGATGAGGATGGAGAGAATTCCAGGTAAGGGGAAAATGCAGAGTTTGGAGAGGAAGTATTTTGCTCAAGGAACAGCAAAAGAGCTAGTGTCCTCGAGCTGCTAGGTGGTTCAGTGGATAGAGAACAAGTCTGGAAATGATAGGAGATCTTAGGTTCAAATCTGGTCTCAGATACTTCCTATCTGGTATTCTATCCACTGTATCACTTATCTGTACCTTCCCCCACTTCATTTTTGGAGATAATTAATGATATCACAGGGTGATGCATTTACTTACTGGAGAAATAGATTTAAATGAGGCAGTTACACAAAATCATCAGCCTCACTCTCTCTTCCAGAGTCAAAGTCTAGTAGATACCAGGCCAAATATGTAGGAGGAAAGCCAAGAAAAGAGAGTATCATGAAAATCCAGAGATAAAAAAGTATCCGTTAGTTTTCAGCTCTGATATCTTTTTCTAATGTAATATGGGTTCTTCCTCCAACATCTCAGATGTGGAGAATTCAAACCATTGTGATGCTATGTGGCATATAAAACTGATATGGACACTGTCTATCCTGTGGAAGAGATAGCCTATTGGGCAAAGAAAGAAGGTAATTCTCAGTGTTTCAGAACATTCCCCAGATATCCTGAGACAAATGGCTTAGGTCTTCACTGAGATTCACATCTATAGCAATGGCTCTTTGGGATTTGGATTGTCTATCCTTTCTTGCTAAGTAGTGATCCAGACCAGCTTCTGTCCTTATAAGCTCCAGGAGAATAGGCGTACCTTATAGGCACCCTAGGGACAGATGAACTTTACAACTCAGGAAGGATTATCTGAATTGTTCTTGTAAACTTTAGGCAAGGGTTGATTAGTGATTATTAACTTTTATTTAAAAGGAAAAAATGAATAAACAAATGAACAAACTAAAGAAGGAAGGAAGGAAGGAGGAAAGGAGGGAAGGAGAGGAGAGAAGGAGGAAGGGAGAAAGGGAAAGAAGGAAGGAAGGAAGGAATGAACAAATGAGTGAACAAGCTAAGGAAGGGAGGAAAGAGGAAAGGAATAAAGGAGGGAAGGAAGGAGAGAGGGAGGGAAAGAGGGTCAAAGGGAAGAATGAAGATGTTACCTGAAGTTAATAAGGCTTTTTCAGCTGTGGAATAGCTTCTCATTTTTAATAATTAAGAGCAATAACCATCCTAACGTAGCCTTAGAGGAACATTCTTCTATAACTAAGAGTGGTATAGACATTCTTCTCTGCTGGGTATAATGGACTTGTTAGTTCAAGAAGATTCATGTAATTTATAAAATTAATTTATAGGAAAAATGAGTATTCATAAAAATACAACTAATTGGGTTAAGATGACATATTCACAGAGCAGCACTTTAACTGCAGAGGATTCAAAAGCCTTCAAGATGCAAATTAAGCCATCAATCCTCAAAACCTCTTTATGGGGAAAGAAACTCATCTTCTACTTTTGCAGATGGGAAGACTGAGGCTAAGTAGAGAGAAGGGTAACTGTGGAATGTCAAAGAAGAGTGAGGAAAGGGGCTCAATAGCTCTGACCCTTGGTCTTTCATTTTCATGAGAAAACCATGTTTCCCAGCACAGGCAGATGCAGCAAGGTACAATGGCAAGGGTTCTGACCCGAGAATCAGAAGACTTTGGTTCTAGCCTCAGTTTTCCTATTAGTAGACCACAGAGATTAAAATAGAAAACCTCTAAGTGCCCCCAAGATCTAATATCCTCAGAAGCTCAGGGTCACTGTAGACCTGGTAACTATGGAACTGGTTCCATCGTGGGATGCCCACATGGCCAGGTCATTGGCTGTGCTCACCCATTGGGACGGAGGTCAGGCAGGGGTCGATCCAGGGGTAAGCGGTCACTGAGGTAAGCATTGTAGCCATAATATTGGAACTGCTTCAGGGCAATGCGTCTGCTTTCAGGGCTGAGGTCCTGGCCCCAGTGGGCAAAGAGGGATGAGTCTGTGAAGGCTTCTGCAGCACTCTCCTCTGGTTTGGCAGGGGCTTCTGGAAAAACACAAAGAACAAGGAAACATATGAGATCAAAGCTTGTTTTATAGGAGTTAGGCAGCCTTTAGGGAATCATCACCCAGAGAGTTCTAGTATTTCCCCCCAAAGCATCAGGACTCTGGAAGACCTGGGGTTAATTCCCAGCTTTGCCACTGATTAACTATATGTGTTTAGTAGCATAGTAGAATCTCTCCAGGTCTCAGTGTCCTCATCTGTAAAATGGGTGGGTTGAATTGGAAGCTGTCCGAAGTTCCTTCCAGTCCTAAAAACTGATGATTCATTCATTTGGAATGTGGGAGTGAATATATGAGAATTCCAATTAGTGAGCCAAGTCATACAATATTTAAAAGAAAGTTTCATTGCTTTTGGATACAAAAGTGGGAATTACCAAGTGGAATGAGGTCAGGTAATGAAAAAATAATGATCCACAATAGGCTTGTATTATATAATAATGTATCATAAATGTATTAAAGTCCTGACTGACTTATCCCTGCCGCCCCAGGTGGTTTCTGACCTTTTCTTCAGTAAGAATCTGAATTATTCCAAATCCCAGTGTAGTGTGATTGGAATCAAAGAAGCTCAAAGTAGGAAAGAAATGAGGTTTCCCTGGGATCTCTTTGGGCATCATTGGGAATTCAGAAGATTACAGCTTTGGAGCTAGAAGAGACTAGTCCAACCTCCTGGTTTAACAGATAGACAAAAAAAAAAAAACAAAAAACAAAACCAACAAAACACATCTCAAAACAAACAAACCAAAAACAAATATAAACTTGGGCCCCTAGAGGTTAAAGGACTTGTCCAAGGACATACAGGTGTTAAGCTCATGGATGAAATTTGACCCTGGATCTGCCGACATGGGAGTCATTTTTTGCATGATCTACTTCTCAAGACTAGAACAGTGAGAAAGTTCTGAGTTTGCAGGTAATGAGGTGGTTCAGCAAGACCTTGAGATGGGAGGTTCTGGGTTCAAATTTGATCTCAGGCACTTCTTAAATGTGTGACAAGTCACTTAACCCCCACTGCCCTAGCCCTTAGCACTCTTCTGCCTTGGAACCAAAACACAGTATTCACTCTCAAAAGGAAGGTAAGAATTATAAGAAAACAAAGAAACTTGGAGTTTACTTTAAAGGACTACATAAAAGCCAGTGTATTATTATTTCTATTATTACTTACATCCCTTTCCCCTAGCTTCCTCTGTGACTTCAGGTGGGGTAGTTCCTCTCTTTTCCTGAACTCTCTCTTTTTAACAATAAGGGGGAGGTTGGACTTGCCATCCTCCCAGAGTCCCTCTAGCTTTGGAGTTCACTCAACATGCATTTCCTGGGCTCCTATTTTGTGACCAGAAAGACTCTTCACAAAGAAGTTTTGGGGGTGGGGAGGAA
The DNA here is from genome assembly GCF_027887165.1 of Monodelphis domestica. Lineage (NCBI taxonomy): Eukaryota > Metazoa > Chordata > Mammalia > Didelphimorphia > Didelphidae > Monodelphis > Monodelphis domestica. The sequence continues at coordinate 60,790,103 of NC_077232.1, read as the reverse complement.
GACAAGGAGAGGAAGGGCAAGCAACAGGAAATACCATTGATAACCCAGGAAATCCATCTGGAACAATCAATGGCTGGGTTAGGGAGAGGGCAACAGATGGCAGGGCTCAGCCTTTTTATTCCAGACTGAGAAGCTTATAACAGCAGAAACACTGACACTTCAAAAGATCAGAATGGGATTTGAGGATTAACATGTTTGTACCCAAATGTACAGCTTTCCTCATCCCCAGGCCCACTCCATCCGTTGGACTGGACGACTGCAGAAGCCTCTTTGGGATATCACCCACTTTTTGAGTATCAACCTAAGACATGATGTGGAAGATTGGACTTGGAGTCAGGAATCCCTGCTACCACCCCTTCTACCCAACACACATATTAGCTCTAGGACTGACTAAGTCCCTTAACTGCCCTGAGCCTCAGTTCTCCCTTTCAGCTCTAAAACTAGGATCCCAACTAAAAAGGGATGCATCATACAGTTCAGTCAAGATAAAACAGAATAAAGAACAGCTGAGTCAGATATAGGGCTGTACCAAGCTGCTCCAGAGAAAATTGCTCCAAGTCTCCCCCTACTCCCCTATTTTCTAGTGCCAAAAAAGCAGATTTTCATTTTGTTTAATGAAGTTTTCTTATTTTTTTGTCCCACCCCCATGCCCCTGCTCCAACACCCTTAATAAGGAACCGACACCTAAGACCTTTTTTTGTAAATGTGGTAAATGTGAGTAAATGTGGAGTCAGAGGTTACCCCCATGCTCATCCCCAAGACTTTCCAAAGGTAAGCTAACAATCACACAAGAATCACAATTTAGAATCATAGCTAGAATCATCATTTCAGCTACATTAGACCCCTCATTTTACATCTGAGGATAGGTTAAGGATAGGAAAGAGTGCCTTAGCTAAAGTCCCATAGGAAGCAAGTAATAGAACCTAGATTTGAATCCAAATCACCTGACTCCAGAGCCAGTATTTTTCCCCCATTATAACATATTGCCTTTATTCTGACTTCATCCTCCTGCCCTGCAACGTCAAGGGAAAAGTGTTAGTCAGCTCCCAGGTTCCTCTCTCTTCTTTCTTCCTGCCTCCATTCTTTTATCTCTTCTATCATATTTCCTTTGATTATCTGTTCTCTCTTCTGTTTCTTCTTTCTTGCCCCTAATTCTCTATACTCTTTACTTAGTATTCTCCCCTTTCTTTTATTTTCTTTCTTCTATATTAACTTCATTTTTCTTCTTTCTCCCCTCCATTCTATCCTCTCTTTCAATCTATTTTGTTTCTTCTTTTGCCTCTCCGTTCTTATATTTCACTCTCCCCTTTTATTATTTTTCCATCATTCCTTCCTGATTTTCTTTCTCTCCATTTTTTCTTCTCTCTCACCTTTTTCTCCTTTTCTTTTATCTACTTTTCCTTCTCTCTTCTTTCATGTCGCTTTCCTGTCCCTTCTCAACTGTCCCTCATTTCTCCATCTTTACCTTCTATCTCTTCCTGTCTCCCTCATCCTCACTTTCACATCCTGATACTATCTTTCTTTTTAGTTTCCTATCCCACAAATCTGATAAACATACCATCTATGTCTTCATCTAAGTAATGAATAAAAAACAAAACAAATAAAAGACTCTCAAAATACCTGGAGACACTCCACTAGAGATTTCCAGAGAATATCAATGAATTTAACTACCACTAAATGGTTGAATATAGTCAGACAACAAGTTCCAAACCAGTTCAAGAATTTTCTGTCATCAAGCTCTCACTTTTACATCTTGTCTACCAAGATATCACAATGGGGTGATGGTGGGGAGAGAGACTTTATCAAATGCTTTGCTAAAATCCAGGCCTACTACGGCTAAAGCATCCCCTTACTATTCTGAAAATATAATTAGTCTAGCAAAGCTTGTTTTTTATAAGCTCATACTGGTGCTTAATAAGCTTAGTGATCATCTTTTTCCTTTCTCAGTTATCTTCAGCTATTCATTTAATAATCTTTCAAATCATTGTTTGAAGATTCCAAATTCTTCTCTTTTTGGAAAGTCAAGATAAAATGTGTTCTCATTCTCCATAATTCCTCAAAGAACACAGAAAGTAGTGATTCAGCAATTATATCTGCCAGTAACTCAGTAGCCAAATTTACCAGCTCTTCAAGACTTTTCAGATACCATTCATTGAAGCCTGCCATCTTGGACTCACCAAAGGCAATTAAGTGATCTCTTGCCATTTCTTCACTTATCTTGGGATATATATGTTATACGATCATCTAAATCAGTCAATATACTGGTTTATATTTAAGGGATAAGCCCTGCAGAGGTGACTTTTCTGAAGTGCTAAGGCTTTATTTTTTATGCATTTGAAAGTGAGATGTACAACTGAGAGTAGCTATCCAAATATCTGTCCATTCTGTAAACCTAGAAGAGTATGAAATCTTGGGAAAGCATCATCTCCCAGAGTGCAGTCCTTAGTGGACTGCCAAATAATTTCTGGGATTGATGAGTTTCTGATGGTGACTCAGGAATTTTTTTACATTATCCTTACCCTATTCTCCTTCTTCCACACTCCTTTCCTTTGAGCTCTATTCTAACCTGGAAAGGGCTTTGAGCTAGTGTGAGCAGTCTATCTGTAGATCCAGACCATTCTCAGCTTTTACCTTCTGAGAGGTACCAGATACCAAGAGGCTCCAAAAACAGAAGATGGATCTCTTTTTGACCAGCATGAAGACTCTGATGTCAGCATTTCTTATCAGAAATATGACTTGATTTCACTTTGGGTAACATACAATGCCAGTCACCTAGCTTCCATACCCATACAAAGTTAGGTGCAAGTGAAGCAATGGAAAGAGCCTTGGTCTTGACTGGAGTCATGAGATCAAAGTTTGATTCCTGGCTCCAAAACTTATAAATGATATAACCCCAGCCTGCCCCCCCCTCCTCTCTCTCTCTCTCTCTCTCTCTCTCTCTCTCTCTCTCTCTCTCTCTCTCTCTCTCTCTCTCTCTCTCTCTCTCTCCTCATCTCTTCCCCTCAATCTCTTCCTTATAAAATGGGGATAATAATACTTATACCAGATCACAAGAAAGCATGGTACAGCAACATGGTCTGAATTCAGAGTTAGAAGACCTGGGTTCAAATCCTGCCTGGACCTTAGCTCTTCATGAGTAGGAGAAGGAGTTTGGATAGGTAACATCTAAGGTTTCTTTGAGTTCTAAATCAATGATGCTCTAAAGATATTAGGCAACTAGGTGGCAAAATAGATAAAGCATTGGATGTAGATTTGGGAAGACCCGAGTTCAGATTTGACTATAGGACCCTGGGCAAATCACTTAACCCTGTAAGCTTCAGTTTTCTCATATAAAAATGACTTGTTGGAAAAAAATAGCCAACTGCTCAGTTTGCCAAGAAAACACCAAATGGGGTCATGAAGAGTCAGACTCAACTGAAACTACTGAAAAACTGAAAGGTATTAAACTCACAGAAATGTGAACTAAGATTATTTCTGAGAGGTAACAGTAGAAACCACTATCATTCTACCAATCTTATAGCAGTGCCACTCTGGCCTCTTCCCAAATTCCTGAAACAAATATTTGGAATGTATATTTGCCTGGCATATAGTAGGTACTTAGTAAATGCTCATTCCTTTCTCTTCCCTTTTATACTTCTAAACCCTTCACCTGCAGCAACATCAGCTTCTCCTTGTCTTGGTGCATCAATTTTCATTAGCCAATTTGCAGCAGAAAATTCATCTGAAAGGACACTAATCACTTAGCCCTTTGAAGTAAAATAAGAACATTTGAAAGATTCACAGTAAGGATGACATTTCTGAACTTCGACAGAAAGATTGACTTTCTTTCTCTTTCTTGACATTTCCCAGAGAAAACGTATGTAAATCTCTGTTTTTCTTTCATCCACATGGTATCTCAAAGGGTTTTATCATTTAATTATTCCTGGAGGCAGGCAACAGGTGGGTGTGAAATCTCTTCCCAGCCAGCCAGCCAGCCAGAAAGTTCTTAGAGATGCTTTGTCCACCAGAGGCAGCTTGAATGGATACACATCCATTCATCATGACTAGACTTCATCCATTCTCATCATTTGCTCTCCAGGCAGAGGTATGTAAAAGCCTGGAACAGATGGTCTGTGGGTGGAAAATACCACAATGAGGAGCTACTATCCCAAGATTTGGAAACAGGAAATGTGATGATGGACTAAGGAAGGCTGTATAATATTTCTTTCTTGAGTATCTTATTAATATTTTAAAAAATACATTTATTAATATCTTTATCCCAACCCAATAGAAGTCTCTTTTGTAATGCATAAGTGTAAGCAAGCTAAATGATCAAAAACATCTATCTTAAAATGCTTGTTCCACTCCGATTCCTTGGCCCACCACCTTTCTATCGAGATGAGCTACATGTTTTATAATCAGCCCTTTGAAGTTATGATTGGTCACTGCATTGATCAGAATTCTGAAGACTTCCAAATGCTGTCAGTGTTATTGTTTTCATCACATATTATTCTCCTATTTCTGCATCAGTCCATGCAAAATTTTCCCAAGTTTCCCTGAATTCTTCCTATTTTACATTTATTATTGAACAATGATAGTCTAGTATGTTCACATACAATTTTCTATTTGACCATTCCTCGGTAGATAGGTACTGACTTTCCTTCTGTTTCCGAAGCAATCATTTTGAAGGAGAAAGCTATGTATTTTCCAACCAAATTATCCTGAGGGAAGCCAGCTGAAATGTTCTGGGTCCTTGCTCTCCATCAGCACCATAATTGCCCCTTGGGACTTGACCTCCAGAATAAGATCACAAGGAAGAACACATTTGCTGGAGGAACTTCTATTTAGAGTCTTATAAATTAGTCAGTGGATCCATTTGTCAAAGAGCACCTCCAACAATTTGAATTCCCAGAGTATCTCTCCTTCTCAAAGAATTCCTATAACTGAAAGATATAAGCTCAGAGCTTTGCCTGACCCACCCTGCTCCCCCAGTAATGATTCCATATGAATTCTTGCTTCCTGCAGTCATATCACCTTCTCTTCAAGGGCAGAAGCTATACATATTCTGCCTTGTGTCACACATCCTCCAAGGACCAGTTGGGGCTCCACCAATAATAATAATAATGATGATGATGATGATGACACCAACAACAACAATAATGATGGTGATAGCTACCATTTGTAGAGCACTTTAAGGTTTGTAAAGCACTTTGATCTTCATATTGTTTAGGACTTTAAGAACTCCAAAGAAGACAGTGATTCTACACAAAGCATCTCCTCCCCCAATTCTAGGTGCATAGCATCAATGTTCAGTAGAAGTTGGCTAACTGAAGGCTCAGATATGGAGAGGCAGTGTGGGACCATGGGAAGCACACTGGATTCTGTCAGAAGACCTGGGTTCAATAAGGGAGCTGAACTTGAAGTCAGGAAGACTTGAGTTCAAATACACTCTCAGATACTTATCAGTTATATGACCTTGGGCAAATCACAATCTCTATTAGCCTCTTTTCTCTTATTTTTAGATGGGGATAATAATAGAACTTACCTCACAGGGCAGTTGTAAGGATCAAATTAATTAATATTTGTAAAGCGCTTTGCAAAACTTTAAAATACTTTATAAATGATAGCTATTATTGTTGTTATTGTTAGTATTATTATTAATGATCCTAGGTAAGTCAATTCATCCCTGTAGGTCTCAGTTTCCTCATTAGGAAGATGAAGGAATTAGACTAGATAACATTCTAAGGTCCCATCCATCCCTAAATCAGTGATTTTATGATCTTCTATGTCTGTCTTCTTAATCTCAAAATGAAGGGGTTAGATTAGATGATCTCTAAATTCCTTTCAAGCTCTAAAATGTTAATTCTGTGACCTCTCTGGGTCTCAGTTTCTTCATCTATAAAATGGACGGGTTAGGCACCCTCTATATTTCATTCTAGCTCTATAATCCTAGCTCTTTGGGCCAAGGAGCTGGTCATCTTTCCCCTGCTCAGGCCTTTATTCTTAGAAGATGGGGCCTGCTGGAGGGGCCTGGAGGAAATAAAGGCTTGGTTCATGTGTACAGGTCAGCGCCTGCCCACCCCTCACCCAAACATGACTTCCAAGTCACAGCACCAACTCCACATGCCCTTGGTTTTGAACAGAGATCATTTCTGTGGATGTCTGCAGAGTCCCCGACCCCAACTGTGAGCCCATGAATAAAAACCTTTTCTCTCTCTATGTGAGACTGTGAGGTTCTCTTCCCTACATCCAAATGCTTCAGTTAGCGTGGATTTTATTAGTCACCCTAAAACCAATACTTCATTGTGCATTTTCTCCCTCTAAAAGAAAAAAAGGCCCTTTAATAATTACAGATGACATTCTGAAAATGCCACAGTATGGTCTCAGAGATATGTTTGAGACTCAAAGCATCTAGACCACTAATGAGAGTGGGGAATTTTGGATTAGGAACATTCCTGTGGCTTTCAGAAGAATATACTGATACAGTAGGAAAACAGCCCAAGAGCAGCTTGCCGGGCTTTGGCAATTAAGTGCTATAACAGGAGAGGATAATAACCCTGTGCACTGGCTAATCAGGGGAGCGAGATGGGCCCATCTGGAGACACAGCCAGGATTCCAAGCTGCCTCGGAGGCCATAGGAACTGCACTGGAAGGACCGCCATTGTCGCCACTGCCTGACAAAGCAGCCTTAACACTTCCAGTTCCTTCGTTTGGGGTCTTTTCAGTCTCAACTTTCCCTTGAGGCAAAGAGAGGGGGCATGAAGGACCCAGGGATTAGAAGGGGAGAAAGCATGATGGTAGGAAAAAAGAGATGAGACCAGCTGAAGAACAACTTTCATAACAGGCCAAGAGTTCAGAGAATGGATAAACTATCCCCTCATGGGGGATGCCATCCATCATTTCAATGAGAATATACTTCTAAAGTGATTTTGCAAACTGTCAAGTGCTTTGCAAGCCCTATAAGCCTATGTCAAGGTGAACTATTCTCATTAGGATTATCATTATGGTGCCCACACAGAGCCCGGTTATCTATTTGGATTATGATTATTTCCTCCCCTGGTCCTGGCTGGTGTGTTGATGATGATGACTCCTAGATGAAGAGAAAATTTAAGTTTCTGGGTAGTTTACCTTTTCTTTCCCCAGTAATATGGTAGAGCTCAGGCTAAGAGTGTCCAAGGACTGCGTCACCACCCTCATTACCTTCAGGCTCAGGAGAGGAATAATAATAATAATAATAATTCAGAAAGATAAGAGGTTGATTCATGGGCCTGGTTTAAAGTTTTATCAGCCATATTGGAAGGGAGAGAAGCAGAGCTGGGGTGCAAAACAGGGCAATGACTTTCCAGAGTGGACACTGGGGGGAGTGGGTTCAGGCTGGAATCCTCCAGAGGAGGTGTACTTCTGGGCCCTCACCAGTCTAGAGGGCTTCAAAGCCTGCTTCTATCCCCACCAGAGAGGCAAAGAGAGAACAGGAGATTTATCCAAGGTCACACAGTGAGGCTGTGGGAGAATTACAACTAATCTTCTGACTCCAAAGACTCTTTCCTTGGCAGTTAAGTAGTACCCAGGATAGAGCTTATAGTCTGGAAGATCTAAATTCAAATTATGCCTAAGATTGATGCTAGCTGTGTGACCCTGGGCAAGCTACTTAACTTCTGCCTGCCTCTGTTTCTTCAACAGTAAAATGGATTTAATAATATTGATCTCTCTGGGGTTATTGTGAGGATCAAATGAGATTATATATAAATTGCCTGGTATATAATAGATGCTCAATAAGTCTTTCCTTCTTTCCTCTCTTCCTCCTTTCCTTCCTTCCTCCCTTTCTTCCTCCCTCCTTTTCTTCCTTTCTCTCTTTCTTCCTCTCTCCCTCCCTTCCTTTCTTTTCTCCCTCCCTCCTTCCCTCCCTTCCTTCTTTCATTCCTTCCTTCATTCCTCCCTCCCTTTCTTCCTTCCATCTTTCTTTTCTCCTTCCTCCCTCCTCTCTCCCTTCTTTCTTTCCTTCCCTCCATCTCTCCTTTCTTGTCCTGTGCAAGTGCACAAAGGGAAGCATAGACTCCTAGCTCTGGAGCTATAAGGGACCCTAGAGGCTATCTGGATCTTCATTTTACAGATGAAGAAACTAAATCTCAGGAAGGTTCAGTAACCTGTTTCAGAGGTGAGCTCAAACACCAGACCAGGTCCTTTGACTCCAGGGAGAGTATTCTTTCCACAAGATGTGTATAAAAGATCTGAAACAGGTCTGAACATTTACTTATTCTTCCCTCTAGCTGGGTTAACTAGCCCCCCATTAACAATTCAGGCAGGAGTTGGGCCTGGGTTATGGGCATCTCTTGTGTCCCCTCAATTTATTTGTTGAGCAAGGTTCTCATCTCCAGCTCCTTCAGCTGTGAAGTAATGGGTTGAGTTAATACTCTGCAGGAGACTGACAGGCAGACGCCAGCCAGCAGGAGCCCACTGAAAGCTGACAAGAGACATTTCCATTTCTGGACATTCAATTAGACTTCTTCTTCCAAAATATAGCACCTAATAATGCATTTCAAATAGTGAAAGAAAAAAACACCCCTAAAAGAATTCCACTTTGGGATTTATAACCAACCATAAATGACTATTTAACATTTAATCCATCTTGAACTCCAATTTCTAAAGTGCTCTAAGTGGAAGTTGCCTATTTCTTTTCCTAGAATAAACTGATAGATAGAGTGGTATCACCAAGCCCATTTCACATATGATGAAAACTGAGGTTTGGATAAGTTAGGTTCATAGGATAGCAGAGCTAGAAGAAACCTTAGCCATCCTATAGTTGAAATAGCCTGTCATTTCAGAACTAGAAGGGACCTTGGAGGGAGGCATGGGAGCCACTTTCTCTCTAGAACATTCTTGACACAGGTACACCCAGCCTCCCCTATGACCCCTCATTTTGTAGAGCAGAGAAACAATCCCTAGAGAGGTGAAGTATTTTGTGTTAGGTTGCACAGCAGAGCGAACAGTAGATGGCAGAATCTAAACTAAGACTTACGCCAAGGTCTACTGAGTCCAAGTCATGGGAAATTTTCATGAACACATGAAGAGTTGACCTAATTAAAGTAATGAGAGAGACTGGACCTTTGATTTCATTAGTATAGAGAATCTCCTTGGTTAAAAAAAAACTAAACAAAACTTTTAACCACACAATTGGGCATCTTCTTAGAAATTGTATTCTTAGAGAATTGTCTAGAGCTGTGAGAAATGAAGTGACTTGTCCAGAGTTACACAGCAACTGCCCATCTGAGGTGAGATTTGAACCCGTCTTTCTAGCTGGAAGACTGGCTTTCTAGCCACCATGTCATGTGGCTCACAGTAGGTAAGTAAAAAAAAAAAAGTAGAATTAATTATTGAATGTAACTTAGTGATAGATCCAGGTGAAGAGAGAGTTCTTGGGGTAAAAGAGCTGACAGTCCCACCCTATCCCTACCATCACCACTAAAGGTAGCCCAGAAAGCCATTCCTGTCATCAGCAAACAAAACCATATAACATACCAGCTGGCAGAGATTTGAAAACTCAAGTCCTAGCCACTTGTTTTAGAGATGAAAAATAGACCTGAAGAGGAGCAAGGGGCTTACCCAAGGTCCTACCACTGATAAGTGGTAGAGATTTCAAACTCAGGGCTTCATACTTCCAGAATGGCATTTTCCCCTCTAAATCTAAAGATGAAAATTTAGCTCACTAAAGACAAGCAGAGCCTGCTTTTAATGGGGTAGGGTGGAGGAGGGCCAGGACTGATTTACACTTGGGAGCTAAGTCAGCTCTCAGAGATCCTTAGGAATGTTCACTTGCAAACAGTGCTATAATTATTAAAGTCACATACACACATGCACACAAAGAGGCCTGTTACCTCCTCACTCTCATTCCTGCTGCTCTGAATGAAAGACCCTCCAAGCCAAGAGAAAGGCCAAACACCCTATTGGATTATACTTTCCAAACTGAGGTTTAAAATGGAACTTCAGAGCTGCCTGTGGGCAGAGGGATGCTTGAGAGGCAGCACCGTGAACAGCTGTGGCCATACATTTGGCTACTAGCCAAGTCTAGAAGTTCTCATTTTCCTCTCTCTGTTTCTCCCTCATTATTTGGCTTAACCAAGCAAGGAGGGCATGGCGTTCCAAGCAAACACATCGACCACTAGGGGTCACCAGGAGAAACAAGAATATGGAATGGATTTCCCTACAAAGCATTGGATCCTAAGATTTCAAGCTGAAAGGCATCTCAGAGGGCATTTCTTTGACTACCTCCTCTCATTTCAGAGATAAGAAAGATGGGGCACAGAAAAATTTAACCAATTGTCCAAGGTCCCCATGGTAGTAAGTGGCAGAGCCAGGATGCAAACCTAGGTCTTTCCATTCTATGGACAGCTCCCAGACAGACCAAGAGGGATAAAAATAGAAACTATGGCTCATCCTTAGCAGGAGCTTCAAGCCTCTAGAATGGGTGAGTTGCCATAGACTGAGAAGCTTCTTCTGCCAGTGGCTTCCTGCTAAGACAACCTGCTATCTCCTCAAGAAATATTTTGCGATCACAAAGCACTTTCCAGGCATGATTTTAACTCTTTCTCATGACAGCCCTGCAATTTTGGCACAAATATCAACCTCTTCATTTCATTTATTTTTATAATCATTTATCCCATATGTATTTTGTTACTATTAATTCATATTATTTCATGGATCTCACAGAAGTAAAATAATTGACTCAGAAGCACTCAGTCAAACAAGAAGCAGAACTAGAGTCTGAAATCTGGTCTTCCTACTCCTTAGTCAAGGAGCCAAGGCACTATATTGGGAAGAGTTCTGGATGTGGAGTCCGGGGACCTGGATTTGGGTCCTGGCTATGCTCCTTACTACTTTAGGACCTTGGTCAGGCAAGTCACTTAACCAACTTGACTTTGGTTTCCTCATCTGTAAAATGAGAACATATAATGATAAAGGCCCTTTTGAACCTTAGGAACCAGGTTCTTCCTTATGATCCTGTGATGCCTCTGCTTACCCCCAATGAGGAGAAGCATAAACTCCAAAATCTCTTTTAAGCTTCAGAACCAAGTCTGACAAGTCATTAGGCTGTAATGTGATCAGATCCCATCAGCATTCCCCATGGGGGGAGTGTCTGGCTCAGACCCATTATGCTGCTTCTTAAAAGCCCATTACCAGGAAGATGAAGCTAAAACATACTCCAGAGAAGGCTGAGGAGAGTTGAACTCCTCTCAATGTCTTGCTTTTCCCAAAATATTCCTCCTTTGGTTAAATGTTCTCCAATTTAGGTAAGTCCATTTAAGTGTAGATTTATGGGGTTTAGCTGATATGGCCAGTGGCCAGATGTGCAGACACAGCTGCTTGTGACATTGCCCTTCAAGTGTCCTCTTTGCTCATGTGTTGTGTTGACCCGATACTGTAAGGTACTGACTATGGGATGCTCATGAAAGGGGTGTCCCTGAGGTAGAAACCCAAAGGGCAGGAATTTTGATTAAAAATTATGCAAAATGATAAGGTGCGATTAAAGAGCCCTACGTTTTTATGTTCCATGCCAACTACATAAAGAAAATGTAAAGAACTCATTTTAGGGAGTGAAAAATGCATGCATCCAAGGAGCATGGATTTATATGTGCTGTTATTCACTACTTTCAAACAACCCTTGGAACCTCCGATTCTGCCAACGAGATATAATGAACTCCATAGAGCATGCCATCATTTTTTTAAAAGAGTGCTGACAGTCTGGAGCTCAATGCTGGAGCTTCTAAATATACACTTCAACTGTTCACACATAAAACACAGTGTTTCCATACATCAATTTCCTGGAATGAACCAAGTGAAACTACCTTGTTGGTATTTCAGTTGCTGAGCTCTCCTGGCTCCCCCAGGTTCACAGATGGAGGCAGCTGGACAGGACCTGGGCCATTATTATTGTTTGTAATGGTAATCAATACTATCAAGTATTGCTCTCATACTGAGTGGTAAGAATGATCTTATTCACTTTTCAGTGAATATGGGTAATGGGAAGCGATAAGAAAAAGAGTCCTTGTCCTGGTACATGAAAATGTGTTGCCTTGTATGTGAGGAAATATGTGATTCCTCCACCACCACCCCCCAACCCTGGAACAAGTATGTTCCTCGAGGGCAAGGATTGCCTTGAATTTCAAATTTCCATCCCCATTATCTGTCTCACACAGAGCTTCCACATACTATCCATTTGATAAATGCTTACTAGATTGGATTTCTTCAGTGGAGAATTCCTCAGGAGGGAACTCTCCCTACCAATTGAGAGACTACATTGTCCTAGGAAGTTGCTAAAGTTTAAAAAAAAAATTCTGCCATATTTTCAGTCCTCAGCTGGTAGGATTCTATAGGGTGGATTTGAACCCAGATCTTGATTCCAAGCCCACCACTCTATGTACCAGTCTATATCACTTGCTGTCTTTTCATGTCTCTTAGTATATCATAGTTTATTGGAACCTCTTGTTATTCATTTTGGTACATACCTAGATTTATTTTATATCACAATGGATACTGGTATGCTTAAGATTTCTCTTTGGTCAAATAGCTATGCTTCATCATCTTCTTATTTTTAATAATACAATACAAAAGGAGTATAAGGTAGGTCAGGGTGAAGAATACTGAGTTTATACTGTAGACTTGCCATAAACTATACACTCCAAAGACTCTAGACCTACAGTGACTTTGATTGGTGCATCCTCACTTGTGCCCACCTCCACCACTTTATCACTATAATGTTGGGCTTCATAGAACATTCATGGAGAACATCTTATCTTAGAACCTCTCTCTGACAGAGGTCACCTTCTTCCATTGGTGAATTTCTCCTAGAATCTCCATTTTGAGAAAGAGTGGAAGGCTAGTCATTCTTCATTCCTCTCCCAGATCCCTTTCTGATTTTCTGGATCTCTACATCATACCTCCTCCTTGAAATTCCTGCTTTTTCAGCTTCCTTTTGTTTACCCTCTTCCCTTGTTGGAATATAAGTTCCTTAATGGCAGGGTCTATCTCTTTTCCTCCTCAAATTTGTATCCCCAGCACTTAGCACCATTCCCCTAGCACTTAATAAATGCATTGACTGAACCAATGATGAGCAATTTGGATGAAGACAAAAACATTAAATAGAGGAGTGGAAAAATCATTGACTTTAGAATCAGAGGACCTAGGTTCAAATCTCAGATCAGCAAAATGAGATAATATATAGAATAAGTTTTGTAAATCTTTAAGTGATATAAAACTGTCAGTTATTTTTATTTGTGACCTGTGCAGTAAAAATCTTGCATAAGTAGCTCAATACTTCTCAGCCTTACTTTCCTCATCTGTAAAAGAGGTTGATAAGTCAAAGATCCTAAAACTATATTCTACATGGAAAGCAAACTGAATGACAAATTCAACTCTGATATGATCTAGAAAGGGGAAGGGCAGCTAGGTGGCTCAGTGGATAGAGAGGCTTGGAGATAGGAGGTCCTGGGTTCATCTCTGACCTCAGACACATCTTAGATGTATTAATTTCAATTGCCTAGCCCTTAACTGCTCTGCTGGCTTAGAACTGACACTTAATACTAGTTTTAAGAAGGCAGAAAATAAGGATTAAACAAAAAGTAAGTCAGGAGTCTTGTGGACTTCAAATTCTAGTTCTGATACTTCAAAGACTTAGTTATAGACTTAACCTATTCATATTTACCATAATTAAATATATAATCCTGTGATATATTAAAACATACATTGAATGTTATATTAAATTAAGCATATAATTAATTAAACTTGATTGATTGGTTAATTAATTAATGTATTTAATAGGCCCTGGGAGATATGACTTCATTCCCTCAGAACCTATTTCTTCATTTAAGGGGAAAATTCGCACTATCTACTCCCATCAGACAGTGTTGTGGAAAGTGTTTTGTAAACATTGAAAGCACTATATAAATATGTTATTACTTTTGTTACTATTAGATAAGAAAGCATCTCAGCCTACAAAGCTCATTTGGGAAACAGGAAAATTTGAATACATATTTTATGTAAGGGTAGTAGAGGTGAACAAATCTGGAAAAACAAACTTAGAAGGAGAAATATTGTGGGTTTTACTCTTGTTCCATAGCCCATTTCTAAATCTTTAAGATGCAATTTATGGCCATTGGAAAAGAAGGGGCACAATTGTGCATTGAGCTGAGACTCTCATCTGCCCACTGTACAGATGAGCTCCCAGCCGCCCCCAGACCCAAAGCACCATCAATCCCAGCAGCTGTTAGTGCCACAGACATCTTTTCATTATCACTCGCAGACGTAACTCTCAAAGCCAGGACAAGAACAGCTGTATCACCGCAGCGAGTAGTGGATTTGTCCTTTGGAAAAAAAAGTTAACAAATATGCCCTCCAAACCCCAAGCCCCTTCAGGCCTAAGAACTGGCTTTGAATTAATGTCAAAGAGATGTTCAAAGGAAAGGGGCAATTTTCAAACAAAATCTGTTTTTCTGGCGTGACGGTGAAAGGATTTATCACAGGGAGATAGGGAAACTGGTATTATGTCTGAACACTATGGTCTATTAATGCATTTGATATCTGGTGAGGGAGGTTCCAAAAAATTTTCATGCCAGCAATTCTGAAGGAGGTGGAGTGGTGGGGAGGGGGGGGGGGAAGAGAAATGAGCTTTTTCCAATTGAAAAATTGCTAATTTAGCATCACTATTCTGTTCTACTTTTATGCAGTGTTAAAGGAAAAGGGAAGGGTCCTTGCTGAGTCTTCAGCAACACCAAATAGGAAAAATCTTTTGAACAAAAAGGAATATAAGCCTATGAATCCTATCCTAAACCACAACATCTCGGAGTTAGAAGGGACTTTGGAGAGCATCAAGTTGAGCCCTTGTCTGAAACCCTAGACCTTCATTCTGGACAAGTATCAAGCCTTAATCTGAAGATCTACAATGACCCACTATCTCCTGAGCCATCCATATTATTATTGCTGTTAATATTAAAATAATACTAATTACTAATATTAATGTGATGTTTTAAGTTAATTGGTGAGAATTATTGGTGATTGTCAGTTCATTAACATTTTCTTCCTGGCTAAAGAATTGGAAATTTAGGGGATTTCTATCAACTGGGGAATGGCTGAATAAGTTGTGGTATATGATTGCAATGGAACATTATGGCACTATAAGAAATGATAAGCAGAATGATTTTGGAAACACCTGGGAAGACTTACATGAATTGATACAAAGTGAAATAAGAAGAACCAGGAGAATGTTGCACACAGAAACAGCAATATTGTAGCTATTCTCAGCAATACAGTGATATAAAACAATTCCAAAGGATTGAGGGTGAAAAAAGCTATCCATGTCTAGAGAAAGAACTGATGGAGTGTGAATGCATATCAAAGCAACTACTTATCACTTAATTTTTGTGTGTGCTTTGCTTTTGTTTCATGAGTCTTCTTCCACAGTATGACCAGTGTAAAGAAATGTTTTATATGATCATATAGGTATAAATTACATCAAGTTTGTTGCCATTTCAGGGAAAGGTGAGGAGAGGGAGGGTGGGAGAGAGGGAGAGAATTTGGAACTCAAACAAATGTTAAAAATTGTTATTGCATATAATTGGTAAATAAAATATTGTATTAAAATTTTTTAATTATCTCTCACTAAACAAGTCAATATTAACTACCATTTATGTAGTGGCTTCTATGAGCCCAGCATTGTACCAAGGACTGTGAATAATGAGACAATAAACATTCCTTGTTCTCAAGGAGCTCAGTCTAAATGGGGAGACAATATTCGAACAACAATGCAGATACAAGATATATATGGGATAAATTAAAAATAATCTCAAAGACAAAGCACTAAGATTAAAGAAGATTGGGAAAAACTTCATGAAGGAGGTGGGTCTTTAGCTGATACTTGGAGAAAGCTAGGGAAGCTACAAGGAGGTCACTATGTTTGACTGCCTTGGATTTGGGGGCATTGTAGTATAGTAAATAGAGCTTTGGACTTGAAGTCAAGAAAGCATGAATTCAAATCCTGTCTTTGACACTTATTAGCTTGTGATCCTGGACAAGTCAATTTGGCTTTTCCTGAACTCAGGTTCCTTAATCTTTAAAATGGGGAAGGACAGCACTTAATGGACTCAATGATCTCCAAGGTCCCAATGTGCAAAGTGCTTCACAAATATTGTAACATTTGAGCCTCACTGCAACCCCGAGAAGGAGGTTCTATTATTATCTTCATTTTATAGATGTGTAAACCAAGGATGGGAGGGGTTAAGCACTTATTTGTCCAGGGTCCCATAGCTGGTAATGCTGAAGGTAACATCTGATATTTGGTCTTCCTAACACCACATTCTCTGCTTTATCCATTTTCATAGCTGCCTCTCATTTTGGTCAAGGTAGGAAGGTTTTCTTGACATTGAGTTAAAATAATTTGCACCTCTAGTTTTATTCCTTAGAACAAAGGCAACACCTTACAGATATTTAAAGATGAAGCTCATGTTTTCCTGTCTTGCTCCTAGTTCTAGTTCCATCAATGGATCCTTATTTTTCTGTTGCTTTACCAAGCTTTTACCTCGAACCCTAATATCAGTAAATAGGTGCCCATCTTAATACCCAACACTTGCATCTCTTTCTTGGTTTCTAGACCCAGATCCTACTGGTCTGGGGCTATGTCTTATTTTCTCCATTCTACCATTATTCCTTCCTAGGATTCTATATCTCCCTCTGAGCCCAAGGACCACATGGTCAAGTTCTTGCTCCCCCAACATAGCCACAAACTACCTGGCAGTCACTACAACCTCCCTGCATTTCAGAGAACTGTACTGACCTCCAAGGTGACATGCCTGCAGTTGGTATCTGCTGAACTCAGCTTTAGTTGGAAGTCCCATCTTTCTCTTTCCTACTCTGCTGTAGTGGTCTTGCCTAGGATCTAGGTTAATCCTATGTCATTACTTACCCAGGCTGAGGCATGGTTCTAAGGGCAGGGTGGAGAGAGGAATGGCCCAGATGTGGAAAATTAATTTGGAATTCAAGCTCCCCACCTACTGATAAAATGGAACTTTCTCTATTATAAAAGGTCAGGATGTTATCTCCTATTTGGGTAGTAAGTTTTGCAGCTGCCTGGGGATGATTGAGAAACATGCCTGCTATGCTCACCTTGGCCACGGTTTAAGTCAAATCCACACTCTATGAAACAGCAGCAATGACTTCCAAGCAAATAGTAGCCACTGGAGCTAAAAGCTATCTATATATGATTGGGGATGTAGACTCTAAACTATCATACCCTAGTGCGATTATCAATAATATGGAAATAAATTTTGATCAATGGCACAAGTAAAACCCAGTGGAATTGTGCATCAGGTATGGGGTTGGGGGGAAGGGAGGGAAAGAACATGAATCATGTGATCATGGGAAAATATTCTAAATTAATTAATTAAAAAATAATAGGTATCTATGATTTTGAGGCAGAGGCTGAGCAGAGCATGTCAATGTTCTTCAAAGGTCAAACAGAGTCCAAAATATTCCTATATCTCATCCATATTTGCTTCACTACTCTACCTTACATTTCTATCTATTGACATCCTTTGTGACTCAGAAAAATTGTCTCATTTCCCATGAATCTTTCATTTATTTCTTCAGTTATTAGGAAATAGAAGCACAAGATTTGCAGCTGGAAGGAACTTAGAGGTCAAGTTAGCTCAAATCACTCATTTTACTGATGAGGAAACTAAGATGCAAAGAAGTTTGTAATCTTAGAGAGAGTTTCTTAAATTATAGAGAAGTTACGTGACTTGCCTATAGTCACAGTCAGTATGTGTCAGAGGCAGGACTTGATTTAGGATCTTTAACACTAGCTCTCTAGCTACTCCATCATGTTGCCTTAGTAGCCTAATAAATAGCCCTATGGTTCTGGAGGAAGTAGATAAACTTGTATATTAGAGAATGACCTGTGAGACTCATGGGCTCATGGGATCCAAGAAAATTTAGAGCTGGAAGGGAAGTCAAAAGCTACCTAGTCTCTACTCTTCATTGTACCAACTGGCCTTGGCACTCACATCAAAGAAGAGGGAAGCAAGTCCGTGAATGAATATAGCTAGGTAGAAACTTTGGCTCAATGGCAGCATTCTCAGAGTATAGTCTCCTCAGAGTCAAGAATCTAAACCCTCAGCTTGGGGACAAAGTGCTGCAAGGACAGTTGGGTCTGGGCTGGTGCTTATTCTCCAAATTCAGATGATGATGATGATGATGATGATGATGACAGTGATGATGACAGTGATGACAATGACTCATATTGTTATCACTGTCTGGCCATTACTCTTTTGAGTATCCCAACAACCCAATAAAGTAGGTAACTAAATATCCTGATTCTATAGATGAAGAAATGGAAGGTCTAAGAATCAGTGACTGACCCATGATCATCTAGCTAAGGCAAGACTTGAGCCCAAATCTCCCTGACTCAAAGTCTAGAATGTATGCAGCATTATTCTCCACTGACTCTTAAGCTCCCATTTTTATTGTCAACATGGTATACTAGTTGGGGTACACGACCTTTCACATACAGACACACACAGATACATATAAACACACATGCACACATATACACTCCAAGCCAGACCACAGAGCAAGAACCTAGCCCCATTTTTTCTCAAGAGCACTATGATCACTGGCCAAATTTTCTGATTTTTGAGGTGAGGGGAGCCCCATACAATTTACTTAGGTTTTTTTCTTGTTTGTCACTTGGTCAGGAAAGAGGAAAATAATCCTAACATAGTAATAGGGATAGAACCACCCAAACCTGCCATTCCTGCAAGAGGCCCTGACATTGGCTACAAATGAGTTTGGAAATTGGAAGAGTAGGTCAATAATTGCTTTGTGTAGAAAAACTGTAGTAAAGGCATTTATGATTGAAGGTGTGTAAGAGGCAGAGAAGAAGGTCAGTCAACTAGCACTTGTGAAAGTGCTTGCTGTATTCCAGGAACTGTGCAAAGATCAGGGAATATAGATACAAGCAAAAAAAGATAGTCCCTAGCCTCCACAAACTTATATTGAAGAAAATACATAAAAAGAAAACTAAAAGGGGTGGGTAGGTACTGGAGGGGTGAGAGAGTGAAGGCACCACGAGGACACGAGAGAGAAAGGAACCAGTGGATGCCAGACTAAGGCATCCAGCCATGGAAATATCATGGAGGGCAGAGGTCAGAAACTTAATTTCTGTGGGCCAGTTTTAGAAAATGGGGAATGGTGATGATAGTCTTGGAGCGGAAGGGTATTAGTCATCCCATCTAGTTTAGAGATTGACTTTAGAAGTCAGATCTCTTCATTTTATGGATAAAGAATTGAGGCTAGAAGAGGTTATATGACTTGCCTAGGGCTACAAGATAGGAGGCTGGCAAGATAGGAGGAAAAGATTTGAATGAAGGACTTCAAGTTCAGCACTCTGTCCTCTACATTCTGCTGCAAGGAGAAGGTGATGCCCAAGAAGCATCCTAGATTAAGAAAGACCTAAGGTCCAAAGCTTGACCCTTCATAGGTAACCTATTTGGATCACCTAGCACCTACTATGTGTTCATCAAAGCACTCCTGGACACAACATTAGCACACAGACCTTGTAATATGGTCATCTAGAGACACAAAATTGGGTTCAAATCCTGGTTCCATCATGACTCAGTATGTGACTTTGTAAATCACATAACTTCCCTGAATCTCACTTCTTTATTTGTGCAATGAATATAATAGTACTTGGAACTACCTTCCTCAGAGGATTGTTGAGCATTATAGAAGCATGAGGTAATTGATAAGGCTGTGAAGATGCATATACACTCATTCATTGCTAGTGGATTGGCAAGCTAGTGGAAATACTTTTGAGGGGAACCTGGGAATTATGTAGTAAAAATTATAAAGAAGAATCACACCTTCCAACCCAATAATTTCATTGTCAGGAATATAAGAACTATTCAAAGATTTTCATAGAAACATTATTTGCATTAAAAAAATCCTAGAAGTAATCTAGTAATCAAAATATTTGAAAATAGGGGGTTGCTTAAATAAATTTTGGTGCATTTATGTAATGGAATACCATAATGCAATTAAGACCAAGGAGGATGAATAACAAAGGAATTTGAAAGGACATTTATGAAATAATGCAAAGTGACAAAAAGCAGAACAGAGTACACAGTAATTGTAAGCATGTAAAAGGAAAGAGAATTGGAATGATGGACAAAGAAGAAGCTTGATGGAGACTTAATGGAGTGTATGAAAAGTTGCATTTTAGACTGTGAAAGTGATTCATTTAAATGTAAATAGCTACCAAGCGAGTTTAATTAGGCCATAGGTTTATAGCTACAAGGAAGCTTATGGATCACCTAGTTCAATACCATCATTTTACAGATGAGGGAACTGAGGCCACGAAAAGTGACATGACAGGCATAATCTGCCACAATGTGAAAATAGCAGCTGTGTAATTTGAATCACCCTTTATGTAGGCAGTGGCTCAATATTAAGTTAGTAAGTCATTTTCTACCAAAAAGAATACAGAGCAGCTTTGAATTAAAACAAAAAAGAAAGCGAGAAATGAGAGTTGTTATTAGTAAACACCAGATCCTATACCACCAGATCCCACAGTCCTTTCCCATTCAGAGAACATTCTTCTAATTCCAAATGTCTAGGAAAGTTACTTTAGCCTGTTTCTCTTATGCCTTCCTTCCCCTGGGCAAAGGCCAGAAACTCAGGGATTATTCTGCTGAGATCCTTTCTTAGTCCAGAAAACAACATGAATTGATTGCTAAAAATCAGAGCAATGATAAAAAAGCACTTCCAGATGTTACAGTAGAGATAGTTGTTCCTAAGTCAAGATGTTCTTCTGACCAGCTGCTCTCCTCAAGACCTAGGAGCACAGCCTCACTATCTCAAAGACATAGATGAGAGTCATGTGTCATGATCATTACACTCAGTGCTACTCAGCTATAGCTTAGAAGGCCCTCGGAATGACCTTTGATATCCCCTTACACAGAATTGAGATTAGAAAAGAACAGAACATATCACTGCATACCTCAAAGAAGTCAAATTCAGGAGGAAAAGGTCCTTTACATACACAAATATTCATAGCAATCCTTGCCTGGAGTAGCAAAGAACTGGAAGGAAAACATTTGTTTATAAATTGGTAGGTTGCTAAAGAAATAATGAGATTTTAATACAATTATTAAGCTTTAAAAATGAATATGAAGAGTTCAGGGAAGGTTGGGAAGACTCATGAACTGATGCAGAGTGAAATGAGCAGAATCAGGAGAACCATTTACACAGTGACTAATAATGTAAATGAAAATAACACTGAAATACTTCAGAGTTCTCCATCAATGTAGCGTTTAAGTATGGCTTCCCAGAATTCACAAACAGGGATGCCTCTTTCTTCTTAGCAGAGAGGTAGTAAATATAGAAGAGGGAATGAGATATAGAATACTTTTTTGGACACAGACAATGTTGACTTGTTTTGCTTGATGAAACCTTACTAACAACGGAAGGTTTTGTCTGGAGATTAAGATCTGAGAGGGGTGGAGATATTGGGAAATTATAGTGATATGAAAAAGAATAGAGGATGAATAAAATATTTTTAAAAGGATAAAAAAGATAACATGGAAAGGGAAATAAAAGCAAAGGATTACTAAATATCCAGTATTTCAAGGAAAAGCCTACAATGTCACATCTGATAAAGTTTCAACATATCTATCTGTTGTCCCAAACAAGAAACCAGATATATATAGTGCTGTGGTGAGGACCAGGATCATAATAAGGTGTCAGTTATAGACACTTGCGGGAGTCACAGATTGGGCCTGATCATTCAGTACCCAGGGAAACTCATAGATTAGGACACACAACAAGAGCTTGGGAATGAAGCCCAGACTTTGCTAAAAATGAAACATGGTGCCATCGCCAGCATGATAGTTCCCCAACTTGCTCTTTCAGATTTTCTTGCATAGAAGTGGGTTGGAAAATGATTCTTAAGCAAACCCTTTAAGCAACATTCAATTTAGTTGAAGAACAAAGGAAGAGCCTTCTATAGACAGACAAGATTTTTTTAAACCCTTACTTTCCATCTTAGAATCAATACTGTGCATTGGTTCTAAGGCAGAAGAGGGGTAAGGGCTAGGCAATGGGGGTCAAGTGACTTGCCCAGGATCACACAGCTGGGAAGTGTCTGAGGTCAGATTTGAACCTAGGATCTTCCATCTCTGCACCTGGCTCTCAATCCACTGAGCTACCCAGCTGCCCCCCAGACAAGATTCTACTGGATTTGGTGAGCAGATATTTGCTTCTTTGGGTGGTTAGTAGGTGTTTATACACTTCTCTTGCAATGTTAGTGATTATCTTGCCTCAGGAGGCTTCAATTTGGGCACAGTTTAAGGGGAGATGTGTTATATATTATTGTCTCTCAGACAATGTGGAGGCTTTCCAGAGGCTTAATGGAAGATCCCCATTCTGTGAAAATTGAAAAGTGATAGAAGGAATTCAGGAATGAGTCAAATGACCAGAAATGAGTCAAAATACAAGAAATTATTTCTGATAAATGTCTCTGAGCTGGTCTTGGTAGATTTATGTTGAAAGTATGAGTCTAGTCAGATGTCTTAGTGTCAAAGTCTAACTCTGCCATTGCCTCACTGCTGGTCAGACTAAAGAATCCTCTAGATCTCAGGGTCCTGGATGGTAGATGAAAGTGGTTACATTAGGGGAAACCTAGAAAGGTATCTGAATGAGATCCCAGGATGTCTATGATAGCACAACACAAAGTGGCTAGCAAGTCGCTAGATAGGATCCTCATGGAAACATGGCTGTAAGAAGGCAAAAGATTCTCTCCCAAATTGTTCAGAAAACTAAATAAAACCAGTGAATAAAGCTAGAATCTAACTTGAACTGCTTTCCAAGATGAAGAAAAAGATGGCAATGAAGAAGCAATGGAGAGAAATTAAAAACAACTCCATCCAAAATAGAAAATAAGCCAAAATACTGGAGAATTCAATTTGTTATTCAAGATAGGACTGGCACTTTAGATAGCAATAAAAGCTTAACTGCATTTCTCACTTAGCGTAGAACTAGAGATTTCCCAGAGGCTGAGAGATTATTTCATTGCTCAAGCCATCACTGAAAAGGGCAGAAAGTTGCCCATGAGGCTATTGGGAAAAGCCCAGAGATTCATAAAGTGGAGTTTCAGTGCAAACATCATTCTGAAGTCTGGGCTATAATGGTTCTTCCAGCATTAGCTTAAGAATTATGAGGATCTCCCTAACGGAGTCTTCTTACATTTGCCTTTTGGTGGTGAGGATAATGAGGAAGAATAAAAAGGGCTTAGAGTGCCCTGAAACTCTAGGAGGTCAAAAGCCACAAGACTGTGGGTCAGACTCACAAGTCCAACAATTCGCATATTCTATAAACTGAAAAAAAGACTAGGAAAGTTTGGAAAAGAGAATCCGTATGGACTTCTGGTCAACCCCAATTTGTTCTTCTATACACTTATGTATCTTCCTTGGGGCCAGCACATGAAGGATTCATCCAGAAAAGGTGAACTTATCTTCAGTCTTCCTGGAAGAATTCAACTAAGTAGCTAGGCAGCACAATGGATAGATCTGTCAACTTGTAGTCAGGAAGTAATCTGGTCACAGAGATTTGCCATCCATGTGGCCCTAGGCAAGTCACTTACTTGACATTGGCCTATTTCTTCATCTATAAAATGAGAAAAATACTGGTACCTCCTTCCCAGAGTTGTAAGGCTAAAATGAGATAATATTTGTAAAGTGCTCAAATACTTTAAAGTGCTATATA